>NW_020448185.1:38033-68729 GCF_003343035.1 Apteryx rowi
AAAACGCGCCTGGATGCAATCCTGTGCAATGTGCTCTAGGTGACCCTGCTTGAGCAGGGGGGTTGGACTAGATGATCTCCAGAGGTCCCTTCCAACCTCAGCGATTCTGTGATTCTGTGATTCTGTGAAAATGTTACTATCTAAATGGTGCATATTGTTAACTATAAAAATGCACAACTTCATGTTTATATTTTGCATAAAAGCCTATAAAGTAAATATATAAACAAAATTTCATCCTTTCTGCCTCTTACAGTAACAGTTACTGCAAGTTGTAAGGCCAATTTGGTATTTCCCTTTAGTAGCTGTTTTTTAAGATTATTATACATTGTTTCATAATGAGATATTTAAATAGCCTCCAGTATTAGGAAAGCAGCTTTATTCCCACAATCAATTGTACAATTCAGTATTAGTGCAAATGAGAAAATGTTGCTGTGTGATTTATTACTGCAGATACGTATAATTTAATCAGATATGCAAATATTATCACTTGTAGTGACAGTTACTTGTGAATGTAATTATTTGCAGGTATAATAATGTGATAGTGGTTACTCATAATGATGAGTAGAACCTGAAAAATGTAAAGTATGAAAGAATGAAAATAAAATGAAAATTTCCCAAATTCTTTCCACAACATTCCAAAAACTTCTGAATTTTGATGTCTAGTCCAAAATCTAAGTGGAATGTTTACTTCATTCTGTTCTGCTTTTTTTTAATTAGGCTTCTCCACTAGGATTGGAAGAGGGAGAAGAAATAGGAACATGGGAAAAAATAATGCTTAAAAACTGTAAATGTGTAAACATAGTTACAAGAATATTATAATAGTATAACCATGTTGTTATTTCTCAGAAAATGGCATTTATGGAGACTTTATTTTATTGCTTTTTCTCTTTTTTTTCTTTTTTTTTTTGAATGCTGGAAAAATACTCTAAAAACTTCTAAACATACCTAGTATTTTTGTAAAAGTAATTTTGAATGAAATATTTGTAGTGTGTTTAGGTTTTGAGCATTTCTTAATTCTGAGCAATGAACAGGGAATCACTGTCTCTGCACAGAAGGCATAATGGCTGGGTTAGGAGAGAGCTTTTATCTCCCATGATCTAAGTGATGACCAGAATAGTCCACTGTTAGCTTAAATCTTTGCTATACTAAAAGGAACCTTGAATTCCATTGATTGTGATGGATGATAAAGTAGTTAAGATAAACAGTACATCTCCTTTAATATATATCTTATCACTCGGTCAAATCAAATCTCTGACCTTAAAGTTACATCTCTGAGTTAATATTTGTCATTTCTAAACATAATCACAAACCACCTTTAAAAATCAGGGGCCCAGTCCTCAGGTGGTGGAAATCAGCAGAGCCCCATTGAAATGTGATTTTAGTAGGTCAGCTTCTTGTCTAATATGTATAAAGTGGACATGACTAAATGAACTTTTGCCTCAAGTGACTCTTCTATATTACTATGACCTGTCAGAAATAATTGCTTACAGTATAAGGCTGTGTTCAACAATAATGTTTCTGTAGGCACAGCAACTTTCTTTGTAGTCTTGCTAACACTGAGGGAAAGTTGTCTTCAGGAGTACTTCCCAAGGCATACATGCTTTGGTGTTCCATGTTGTTTTCTTCTAAATTTTGAAAAGCATTTTGTATGAGCTTAAATTTGAGTATGTGAATAATCCCATGGTAACTACTAAATAGTAATAAATCCCATATGAGTAACTGCTAAATTACAGTCCTCGCTGTCAAGAAGGTTATGAGATCCAGTGTAAAAGGATTTTTTTTTTTCCTTTTCCTAAGTTTGTGGCTCTGTGTTGGGGGACTAAAATGTCATTCAACAACAGACATCCAAAACAATACCCCCATGTTTTAAATTTGGACCACAGATTCAAAGTGGACTTGTCCTGTTTAGTATGTTCGATGACTATTGCATAGGTAACTTCTGTCTCATATCTTTTTGTAAAAGTTGGATCTTTTCTTTTAATACATCTTCACTCTGATATTAGGCCTACTGATAGGAAATCAGCACCAATTCTGTGTTCAAAGACTCAGAAAGAAGTAATAAGGACTCGAAGGCAAAATGCTGTGCAAACTCCTCATATGTATTGCACCATAATATGTCCATCTTACTAAGATAATTAATCTCAATCAAATTAATTAAAATAATCATGTGGACAAAGATAAGCAGGATTTAGTAACCATTCTTGACACTGTCTTTCCTAGTTAGGCTGAATTCCTGAAGATTATTGATGATACTGAGGCTCCTCAGGGCTGAAGCAATCACTGGTGTAAATTAGAATTGTATATGCTAAGTTTGGACACGATCTTACGTGCTGAATCTCCAGGCCTTTTTCTGAAGCACACAGCACCTCATCAGAGATTGTGATAAAATAATACGGAGTTCTTCTTCAGTTCCTGCACTGGGGATTTTTTCCCCAATATTATTTTATGTGTATGTGTTCTAGATTTCTGCCCAGAGAATTAAGTAAAGTGAGATACAGGAGAATATATTTACATTCTTTCTTGAATCAAAGTCTGAACATATCCAATGAAGGAATGACAGTTTTGACTTCAACTGCATATCTAAGTAAGTAAATGCTGATTTAGGTTTTAAAATTTTATTGCTCTTTGTTTCAGTTCTCAGAGGGCAGTCTTCAATCACCATGTTACAGATACAGGCTTTCCTTGTTTATTCTTTCATCCCTCGGCTTATTCAGTAGAGGCTGCACAAGTGGACAGCTAAAGGAAGAAGCCTTCARGATTCCTTCAGGGCTTCCTCTGGGATGTGGGATCTGTGACTGAGGAGAACCTAGAATTCATTCTTTCATTTTTTGTGCATTTGTTTTTGCTACCAGTTTTCTCTGAAGACTGCTGTCTCTTTTCCCATTTTTACCAGCTAACCATAACTTTTAAGGGAAGTGATCATGACTGATGTGCTTTGCACTGCAGCCAGCGTGGGCTGAATTGTATATTCTGGACATACTTGGGGCATATCCAGAACAAATCCTTCCAGATACTTAAAAATGCGTGTTCTTCACTGCCTACCTCTCAATATAGTTAGAAGCTAAGCAGAAGACAAATTATAAGGACTTACATGGTTTTATGCCTTGGGAGGCTTATACTTCAATAAACCTTCAAGGCTTAGGTGATATGTGAAACTATGCTCTTCAACTCAGACATCAAAAGTCCAGCTACATCGAAATTCAAGCTGTATTTTGACATTCTGATCATCAGAGGAAAAATGTAAAAAAAGAAGGTATCTGTCAAGCAACCTAAATGGCTCGACACTAGTCCACCTTTTTTTTAAAAAAAAGTGGCATATAACAATAATAACTATCAGTAATTATTAATAATAAATCTACTTATGTTAAACTAAAGACAGAACATTTACAGACATTGTGAAAAGTCCACCAAGCGACAAATACCAGAAGTCTCTGACGAACATAGAACATTCTTGTGTTTATAGATGGAATAAAAGGAAAAAAGGAAAAACAGATTAAACTACTGAGGTGAAAACATTATTGACAGTATGGCATAAGTTTAAATAACAAATAGTTAGTTGATTTAACATATGGCACACAAGTGAAGACCGCAAGTTTTATTGAAGGCTAAGTTAATCCTAAAATGTGCATGAGGAATTGTTGTATAATAGGAAAGTAGGCAGCAATGACATCATGAGCTAATCTGTGTAACATAAATACAAGGGCTTATACAGAAAGAATGCAAATTAATACAAAAAACTCACAAGTACAATAATAGATGATGCAAATGATCCCAGCATAACCACTGAGTATGTTTAAACTGTTTTTCTTAATAATTAATTTAAAAGATTCTACTCAAAGAGGGATACTTGGTTGCTAATTTGTTATTACAAGTGAAAGAAGAAAAGCTGAGGATGTAATTCAAAATTCAGTTTACTGTTCTTGTATTTTCAGAGTAAGATTATAAAAAGCTATTAAAGAGCTACAGAAAAGTTTCAGAAAACTCTGTTACTGCTTAAAATAGATTAGGCAGAATCTTTGGCCCCTTGAGTGTTGTTAGAGTATATTAAACCCTTTGTAATGAAATGAGGGGATGATGCATTGTTTTGTTAAAAAATCTCTGAGAGATTCAGTTGAATTGATAACATATTGAATGGCTGTAGATTTTTAAAAATAGTCTTCTGATCTGCAGTTCAAAATAAAAATTATCTGACATTTTGACCCAACCTTGGCTATTTTTCAAGATGTTAATGGAACCTTAAAATTCAGAAGCAAAGGTTAAGTTTCAGGCAATAACAGTTACTTATGGCAAAATTTATCCCATAGTTTTTGCTGTATAAGTATTTTAGAAAAAAAAAAAACTTCAGGGAATCCACAAACTCTAGGAAATTATTTGTGGTTAACTGGAAAAAAATAAACATTGTTTTATAGTTTTGATTTTTAAAAAAGTCTGTATGCAGATGTGTTTCTGGTGATTTCAAGGCAATTATTACCTCCATATTGCATATGGATCAATATATAACCTAAAATAAAGGATATGCTTGCTTCATTAGCTGGCAGTTGACATTTTTCGAAGACTGATGACATCTAAGCCTGAATGAATCCTGAGAAAATAAAATAAATAAATAAAATAAAATAAAATAAAATACTATGCTGTTAACATTCATGGGTAATTTTTTTTTCTTTTTTAGCAGGCTGCATTTTGGAATAGAATTTATGGCAGTTATGAATGAAGTAGATATCAGGAAGAATTTCTGATCTGTGGAGTTACGTAAAAGATACACTGGTCACTGGAGCTATGATGAGTTCCCTGAGAAAGCTGGAAAACTATTTCTGAGCTTTCTGACTATGGCCAAACAGTAAAGACATGAAAGAAATAAAGATGACAATAATTTTGCAAAGACTACATTATCTTTGCAGAGTAGAACTAAGAAAACAAGGTCTGCACAGATTACAACCCAAAGCAGAAATAACCACAGAAGTCCTCCACGCACAAAACCTATCACACTGACACTTTGCTCTAGAGATAACTAAGATGTGATCATATGCAGTTCTCTAATACTGTGACAATATTAAATTCTGTAGCATTCTGCTGGACAACGGAATTGCTCTGTGCAGGCTTGGTCTCAGCTAGTAGATCTAGTGGCACATCTGAGCTCCTGGGTTCAGAGGTGTATTCTGACTCTTTTCTCTCTTTGCACTGGAGAACTGAGTAACAACAGTGAGACCCTTCCCTTCTCTCAAGTGCTTTTTTTTCTGCAGGAAGATAACTCAGAAATGCCTATCCAAAGTGAGACACAAGATTGTGCAGAAGGAGATTGACCCAGATGCTTGGGAGTCAGGAGCCTAGAGCCTGTCACAGCACACGCTCACTGCACAATCTGGAGGAAGTGTATACTAGCCCCTCTGATGAAGTTTACAGCCTTACAGAGTTTGTAATAGGTCTTTAGCTATAGAAGTGCATTTTGCCTGTACATTTATCTATGACACTTCATTGTAAAAAATAAATATCACATTAAAGATTTCACTCTAGAAGAACTGCTTCCTTGTTTCTAGAATTTTTACTTCTAAAAATAATATCAGGCTCAGAACAAATGAACACCCTAAGTTTCACCTAGAGAGTTAAAAAGTTTCACCAATAGCTCTGCGGACCATGGTCTCTTCTTGCTCTATTCTCTATTGACTATTGCTTCTTTTAGCTTTTAATTCTGAGAAAAAAGTATAGGTAATGTCTGAGATATGGTTATGAACTGAAGCAATGACTTTTATCATGAATTCAAAACTATCAAGACAGGTACAAATGCAGAATACTTTTCATCTTTGCAATCTGGATTGATGGGAAAAGATGCTGAAGGGAACAGAGACAGAGCCCGTATCGCTTCTAAATGATATTGGTTGGACTCATACTAACAGCTACATTTGAAAAGAAGACCTTAAAGATGTAAATGCTACTGATCATGGAGAACATGTATGCCAACTTTCAAACAAAAGTCTTGAAGGATATTTCTCACCAGGAATATCTTTGAAAATATGACACCTAAACATTACCACAGCTGATGTTTTATGATAGTACTAGTTAGCCTCAGATTTCCTGTTATCACTGTGCCAAGAAAAGAGAATTGAAAGTCCAGTGTCTGAGTCATTTAAGAGTTCAGAGTAAAACTGGTGATAAGATGTAAAGGTCTTGACTCCCAGCCCCGTACCTACCTGAGAGACTATATCAACTTTAGATTATCCTCCTTTGTGGAAGGAGTGAAATGTTCACCTGAATTCTGAGCTAGAGTGTTACAACCATAATATCAAATTGACTCTGGGACCTTAGGCAAATACTGTTGTTCTCTATATTTTGTTTTACCTACCTGTATTGCAATATCTATAATAGCAACTTTAGTATAATAACGTATTTTGCAAATTAATAAGAACTAATAATTTTTTGCATTAATATCACCTTTCAAGAAATAATCATTCAGGTTTCTATCAAAGGGAAGAAAATAGATATTCTATCATCCTATTATCAGTAACTGTTATATTTAGTTCAGAAATAATTTATCAAGGATGACAGAATTTTCAGTCAGAGTTTTCATGATAAAACCTCCAGTACCTGGGTAGAATTTCTTGATTCACAAAATTCACAGGACTTTCAATCAGTTGAAGATCTGCAGTGGATATTTCATACCTTGTAGATGTAATACTTGCCACATGGCAGGGCTCTGATTGTCTCAGACCGCCCCACTACCTGATATCATACTATGCTCTGTCAGATGGAGGACAAATCAGAGAAGAAACTGGGATGAGCTCATGTTGGAGACTGGCTTTCCTATGCCAGATTCTCCACTCATTTAGGTTAAAACTGTCCTACCCAGACCAGCACTGGATGTGATTAGCTCCTGGGTAACCCCCACTGGGAGGAAATAAAGTGAATGAGCTGTCAAACTCTAATCACTGTTCAAACAAACAAACAAAAAAAGGAATATATTTTAGAAATGCATTTATCCAAATTATAGTAGTAAAGAATTCCCAAAATATTTTAGCTGAATAAATATTTTCATATTTGTTTAATATTTAAGAACGATGCATTTACAAGCAAGGATTCATTTGCTCTTCCTTCTCAAATGAATTACATATTGGAAACTTTAAGCTTTTACAACATCAATTAAATAAAAGTCTCCACCCAGACATTTCACTGTGACTTTATCTCCTTCCATTTTTACCTGTTGCTCAATATAATTTCATCATGCCTGTAATGATAAGGTTGAAAAAATAACCTTTTTGATACCAGATGGATTCTAATTCTCAAAAATCTCTGGTGATGGCACATTCATATTGACATTTATACTGACTCCATTTATGACAGACTGAAGGTGATGAACGGGCCCATGCGAGAGGTCACCTTGTGTCAAAGCTGGTATACAGTCTGTCAAACACGGTGAATATAAGGCTGCTAATGAGGAATTAACTAGACAGAATGTGGCCATTTTACTGTTTTCATGCAATCCAAACCTGTTAAACAATGCTAATCAGGTGTTTATTAAGTGAAACCATTATGCCAAACTTGCTGCAGACCCTACCATATGTCAAAGAGGTTGTAAAGTATTATTCATCAGATTTAAAGCTGATTAATAAGAGTCATTTAATAGTGAACCTTTCTTTTCTTAGCCTCCAGCTAAGCATATGTACCAAGGTTAAACTAACACATACATGGTTTTAAAAGTAAAGTTTCAGTTAAAAAGAATGAAAATCTTTAACTGTTCCATGAAGGTTCTAGTAGTTAGAAAGTTTTCATGAGGAGGAAGCTTATTTTATTTTGTTTTGTTTTGTTTTCAGACAAAAATGTATCAAAAGAATAGCTTACTAGTGTAAAATGAAGAAGACAATTAGAATATTAAATACATTTTCAGATACAGGAATACCATTAATATTTATAAATATTAAACATAATAAACATCAGTCTTATGGCTCAAATCCATTTCCTGTCTTTCCTATATTTGTTATTTATGTATTATTGCAGCAAAATGAAGGATATAGAAATCTTGGTTATAGTGAAACCAGAAAGTTGGTGAAATATTAGGCAGAAGTGGAACACAACTATCAAAAAATCTGTTCTGTCCAAGTCATGGAGCAGTAAAGGTAAAGGTACTGAGGTAGATGTATATGTCAATGGTATAATCAACTGTGAAAAATATGAAGGGAGGGCTAAAACACATGCTATGAGTAACAGTAGGTTTCAGGTAATCTGGAGATGATAGCTGACATTTCTTCAGTAAATAGTCACTAAACCAACAGACGCTGATGCTATTTTAAACTTGGTTTTATAAGTAGGGAGAACATTACAGAAGAACTAATCATAAAACCTTGTATTCACACGTTAGTCACGGATTAGTTTGGTTTAAATTAAATAGGAGGGTAAATAAAAGCAGATCTGTAATTAATATTCTAATTTCCAAAAATGAAAAATAAAGAAACATAGAGGACTAGAAACCAGCTAGACAAAACAGCAAAGTAGAGGTGGAGAAGTCTTCAAGCCATGAGAAAAAGATTGCAGTGAAGGTTTTTAGATATAACCAGATGATAAACCATCTCCAAAAGGAAGTTTAAAGGATCTTTGGACAGCCTGCAAAGAATAGAAAACAAAACTGATCAACAAAGAAAAAAAAAAACATTTCAGAGGTCAAGATATAAAAGGATAAAAAGAATTACTGAAAGGCAAACTGAATTAGACTTTGAAAAAAAATTGTATAATAAAACACAACAAGAAAAAYGTATGGTCACTGCAATGAAGGTGAATTATAGCTAAAAGTTAATTGAAGTATGGTGCAAAAAAACCCACTTTTTCTCAGCTTACAGAATGGACAGTAGTGTTCAGTGGGGAGGCAGAGGCTGAACTGCTGATGTGGAAGGTGGATATATACACATGCCAAATCTACCTGGGCACATTCCAGCCCGGTGAATGTCCCCATGAGGCTCCCTCACACTTCCAAGCCAGAAAGACTGTAAGAGTCAGCATGACAGCCAAAACCTGACAGTGAAGCAAAACATCCTTCCTGTGATGAGATAGAAAGAACGAGCTTTTAAAGTACTGGGCTGCAGACAGACTGACATATACTTTGACATACATTTCATTGGAATAAAAGCTAAGAGCTTTCTAATGAAATGTGCCAATAGCATAAAGCTGGGAAATATTGCCAATAGGAGATCAGAATATCATATAGAAGGGAGTAATGACAAATCAGATTGGAGTAATAGAAATGGAATGAAAGAGTTCAAAGTACTTAGGGACTAATGGCAAGAATGACCGTTATAAGCAGTGAGCTCATCAGCTGATAAAGCTCAGCTGCATTGCACAATGACTTGCTTATGGCTTGGAGAAAAATTGCTAGCTTCACTCAAAAAGAGGTGAGAGCCTGGACAGTGAAGAGCTAAGATATTTTCAACGCCCTCCAGCTATTCCCTGGGAGTGTTATGGAATAAGACTGCACCCCATGTTATATGTCTCTTTAGTACTATCATAGCAGCACTCTCAGAAGCCCTCTATGCCTTCAGCCCATGTCTTGAGGCATGCAACATGGCTTTAGTATTACCCTTTAAAAACACCTTGGGCTGACAAAATGCCGAGAAAGAATAAAGAAACCTGCAGAGGGATCAGAAGAAGTGGGCAATGTGACCCAATCCAGTCTAGAATGGATTAGCCCTGAGCCCTCAACCTGAGCATAGGTGTTTACCTCTGGCAGCACATGCTTTTAGTGCTGCAGACGTAGCCATAAACATCTAGCTGCATTAACTAAGCTTATGACACATCAGGAAAGCTATTTCCAATGAAGATAGAGAAGCATTTATTCATATATGGTTCTAGCGAGAGCTCTTCTGGAATATTGTGTGTAGCCATGGTCACTTTCACAAAAAAAAATCAGACWATTATTATTAGGGTACCTGACAACCTGTTACAAGAAAATATGTTAAGACTTTGTCTTGTTTAGTCCAACAAAGTGAATACTGAAGAAAATATAATTCTCTGTATGCAAGCTAATGGAGGTGGGCGCAAAGATGGAAAAAAATTATTCGAGATTAAGACTGTTGTTGTCACATGAATCAGTGAATATGTTTTAATTTTAAACAAGCCTAGTGTGAAAGTTAGGTAAATATTTTTAACCATCAGAGGTGGTACAATCTTCCAATAGCAGTAGAGGGAAGCAAAGCACCAACTGATTTTCATAAAAGAGTTGCATCAATTTATAAATGGGCTTATGTGATACGATGCCTATAACAGCAAAAGAATGGGCTCAGTAACCCAGAGGTCATTTCTAATTCTATGTTATGTCTTCCATGCCATTTTATAACTCCTTGTTAATCAGATTTTCCTCTTCCATTGTTAAGTAGATATTTGTCAGCTTAAATATCTATAATGATAGCATCTTGTTGTCAGTTCAGAATAGACAAAAAACTATTAGCATCCCACACATTTTCCCTGACTATGTGCAGTTTCATAGTAGATAATCAGCAATAAATTTATGACAATGTTTTTTTTTTAATGTTTATTTTGCCTTGAGCTAGCCGGTACATCTCTATAGATTTAAAATGCATAAGCAATATTTACATCAGCAAAAAAAGGAGGTGAAGTGACAGATTACGGAGTGTGTAGGCTAGCTAACTTAAAGGAAGTAAACTAACCAATACAATACATTTTTTTTCCTTTTTTTCAAAATAAATTATTACTGATTTATTTTATGTCATCACTCCAGTTATTTCACAGTAATAACATTTATCCAACTAAAATTCTATAAATTCAGTATCACTTTTTCCAGATAGATCTTGCACAAGTGCTTCTATCAAGATCAGAACTCAAGAACATACAGACAAATGCCTGAAAGTTCTCTGCTATCTCTMTCTTAAGCAAACCTGAGTAAATATGGACAGTAAAGACAGTCTAGAAAATTTAATTTCCGTATACTTAAATCACCATAAGCTGCCAGTGTCTGCTATGTTGCAGATGTTGAAAAATGGACCACAACCCCCAAATACCCCTTCCTCCTGCTCAGATTCCTTTACCCCTTATATTTAATATTTAATTAATCTTTCATTTTCCCTTCCCAGGGAAACTGTCAGCTTAGCCTGGACACAGGACATTGTCTAAGAAGGCACAAGGTAAGTGTCTGAAGCCCCTAAGTAGAGAAGTAAATTGCTCCTAAAGCTCTCAAGGTCTAAGCGAATGTTCCTATGCAAAACTATTGATGAAAGATGGACTTCCCTCTATTACACTATATCATAACAAGGTAGAAATTGCTGATCTTTGTGGAAGCCAAACTCTCTTGCTGATAGCATCTATCAAACTGACCCTATGGCATAGGGAAAAGTAACAAGTGATGAGCTCAAGATTTTGATCTCTCAAAATCACCAGGGGATGAGCTGAAGCGCAACAGGAAAAACAAGCAATTTCTGAAGTGCCTTTCAGCCTTTTGGGGTCTCTAGGGTGAGAAAAAGGTTAGTTAAGTCTTTAGGACAGTAATGTCTGAATCCATTTTTGCATTTGGGCAATGTTCTACAGCTTTTGCTGACTTTAGTGTAGATCACTAGCTAAGAAACTGAATAGTTTTTTCTAACATATCAGCTACATCATATAAGCATTTTTTTCAGGTGCATTTTTTGGTTACATATCAGTGTCACGATATCTCCTCTCTTTTAGAGACAGGCAAAGAGGTAGATTTTAGAGGTAGGTAAAGGATTTTTTTTATACGTTTTCATGTAACACTTGTGTTTTAGACTTAGTATGATTCTGATCTGAGGAAAGACTTTTTGTCAGAAAAAGGAGAAAATGTTGAGTGTCAGTTGCCTGCATAAACATGTGCAATTAAAGGAAATTTTCATGACAGCATAACAATAGTATGCTTATTTTAATATTTAATTTACTATATTTTAAACTATATTTATATTTTTAAAGTAAGCCTGGTAAGTGTGACATGCACTTTATTCACAGACACACAGAAAGGAAAGATGCATGAACAAAAGATTATGCAGAGCAAAGACTGAAAAATTACTTCCGCTTTTCCTGAAGAGCGACAGTTGACACAACTGGGTTAGAAGAAGAGAACCAGTCAACAGTGCTGAGTAAGCAAACCCGTGACCCACCGAAGTCAGGCTGTACTGGGAGGAGCAGAACTAGGCAAACAGCTGCTGCGTGCAAGCTGGTGCACTTCGTGATATGTTGTGGTTGTCATGTTTAAAGACCAGAAACATGAGATACTACCATACAACAACTGATAGAGGTTTATACCCAGTTTTTCTTACAGAAGCTTTCTAATCTGTCTGTGCCGTTAATCTTTCTGCCTGTAACTCCATCTTAGAAAAACAGAAGGARTAATATTGACAGGCTTACTATGTTTTTAGGCAATTGCAAGTTTTTTTATGATTACATCAGCCATTAAATGACATGATCTCTAGGTCAGATCTTTCTAAAGAAAGAACCCTTTGGTGCTAAAATGAGTTCATTAATCTACAAGGAAGGAGCAATGACAAATTCTCTGACATTTAGGGATATGTGTGCCCAGGACTAGAATTTGCCTTGGTTCTAAAGAGCTGTCTAAAGCAAATCCAGAAGTGTCAGACAGTGAAGCCATAAATTAGTACAGTTTATAATGAACATTCATATTTTCAAAGTTCTGTACAAATATTGACAGAGTAGTCAGAATACAATTTATAACTAGTGTATATTTTGTTTCTTAATAAGAGTTGAATTATTTAAGTGGAATACCATCATCTTGTATGATTTAACATTTCAGCTATTCTTAAAGTTTGTAAAGGCTAACATTTCTGGTAACTTCTAATGAAGAAAATATTATCCAGTTATGAACAAGTAATCTATAGTCAGTGCAAACATTTAATGATTTATATTATTTAAATGTAACACTTATACCATGATAGAAGCATACTGTGATAGAATTTCATTGCCAGAAATTACAAACAGTGTAACCAATGTGCAGTGAAGCACTCTAATCTAGAGTCTTCCATGTTGCTGCAGAAAAAAAACCTTTCTCCACAACTCTTTTTTTTTAATTTACATTTTCTGAAAAGGCATCTCATAGTGCAGTTATCAATGCAGATAATAAATGTTTAAAAAAAAAATTGGACTGTGGCCAAATCCATCAAGTTCCTCTTCCAAAAGATAACTTCCCATAGTCCATCCCTGATGACAGTGCCTTGAATATCTTTAACTTTTCCATCAGAACCGTTTAGTGTTACTATTGCTTCTCCACAGCTTGAACATCACTACCATTGTCAGAACCAGGCAAACAAATTTATGATGATGTTCCTGGGAATAAGGAACTAATGCAAAGGGGATTTCTCTGTAGTTCTTCATTAACATTTTATTCATTACAACAAGGGAGTTATAAGAGTTTCCTTTTACGCAAATTAGGTCACAGGATAAAAAATACACAGCATGGAAACACAGTGTATTACTACATAGAACAAAAGATCTGGTTAATAAATTATGATAATGGAATTAGTCTACTGCTAATGCTGAAAGGCACATTTAAATATTGTGAAATTTACTTAGAGAAGGAAAAGCTCTTGCATGTATTCATAAATTGTTTTTCTCCCTTGTGCCTCAGTTTCTGTAGTCCTTTTTTATGTTATTTCCCTCTGAGAAAATGTACATATCCTACTTTAAACATTTGCTTTGGTTTGTTAGGAGGCAAAAGAACAGTTTGAGTGGGCTGAAGACAAAGTTTTACTCTACTGTTGTTCAAATGAATACTTTAAGTGCAAAGCCAATGTGGATCAATTCAAGCGGATTCATCCTGGAGATGGAAGATGTGTAGAGTATGGATAGTGAAAATAAATCATCCTATTAAAAGAAATATTAATTATTAAAATATGCTTAAATACTGATACCAAAATAGTAACCATTAAGGAAACATACACCACATTACCTAAATAACTATTATCAACACAATTATTTAATTTATTTATATTTAAGTTCTTAAATTTCTTGGGTATTTTGGTTTTAAATTCAACTTATTTGTAAGATATCTTTAAATAAAATGGGCTAAATTCAGACCTGGTTTAAATCGCCTAACTCTATTAAGCTAATTAATTTGCAACTAGCTCATTAATTCAGTGATTACCTTCAGTTTATTCATTACATTAATTTAACTCCTTTTTGTCCATTTATGCAAGGTCTGAATATACCCGAAGGACAGCAATATAAAGACTCTTACCAACTTGTTTGGCAGTAAAATAAAGAAAGATTCACCATCTCCTCCAAACTACAAAAATCAATTTTAACCGTCATTCTGGGACTGTCACTACCCTTGCCAGTTCAGGGCATTCTTCTTGTCAAAAGAGAAAGCAAGTAGAGAGCAGACATTTCATCAGGGCATTTTTTTCACAGAGCAATTTCTTTTTTATAATCACAATTTTGGTTTTGTTATTGATAAAACTATGATTAAAAATAGACAGAAGGGAAAGCAATCCATGAGCAACATCCATAAGCTAGCTTACTTTTTAAAAATTATTACTTAAAAAAAATTATATGTATGGATTAATTTACTCCCAATCTTTTTAAAGATAATTTTTAAAGATAAACAGAACAGGAATTTTTATCAGTTTCAATTCCAAAGTGTCTTCTAATAATGTTAAAAAATAATGATGGATCTTTGAGATGGGACACCCTTGATGATATTTCATATCATATAATTTCACCTTTTTTTTCTTCAAAATCATCAATTACTTCCTAAAGTCAACTGCTTGCTCCGTATGTAAAATGACCTACATATCTCCTGCTACCTTATTTGCCAAATTTGAAAATATATATCAGTTGTTAAGTCTGAGAGTCCATTTTTCAAAGGTTTCTTAGGTACTTATGTCCACAACCTGCAATGCACTGCTGTGTAGAARCACTGGCATCGGTGCTGCTAGGAGGTGGTGTAGTGCAATACTTTGCAGATTAAAGCTGAGTTTCAGAAGCAGCATAGCTACCTTAATGTGGCCTTCAAGCAAAGAGCTACCCTGATACAGCTAAATCATTTACACTCTGAAACTCTGTACACCATGACATAGACTTATCAAAGACACCTTTTTTAGGTTTGGCCAGAACTGCCTGTGTCTTAATGCTATTGAGCCCTTGGAAAGTACCTGTGTCACAACTGACTGTCAAAGCCCTATCAAGCAGGTGTCCAAGAATAGGATTATAAGACCACAACTTGCACAGGCTGCAGCTGGTATAGAAGGTGTTTCCAAAGAGAGAAAAGAGTGCATCTGTAAACTAACAGTTAACCACTAATGTACTAATGCCTTGTACTAACTCCAGAATGCAGATGTGATTGAAATCAGCAAACTTCAAAGTCTTCAGAGTGGCAGCAGGTACTTAAGTTCTGCCCCAAAACATTCATTGACACAAAGGTAATTCTTAAACATGAATGTTGCCATTTAGCTGGTAACAGTCTCTGAACATATTTACTGTAGTGTGCTCTAAAGGCAGAATTCACTGTATTTAGTATTTAGCCTTCTTTTATCAAATCTGCTCTAGGGATCAGTAGATAGGACCCAGAATACATTTATTTCACTTCCCAGTGAAATGCTCAAAAACGTGAGGCTATTTTGGAAAAGGAGTTACATGTAATTATATGATTATCTTCAGAAGAAATYTCAGCAACGTGGATTATAGATGAAGACACATAATTTTAAGCTACTTTTCAAGTGGGGTAAGATTTCAGAAATAATCTTATGCCCAACATTTCATATTGGCTAGCTCTAAGTGGATCCCAGATCAGCAAACAGAATTTCTGGACTGACTCTTGGAGTCATCCCTTGCTAAATGTTCAGAAAGCACAAGTATTTAACTTGAGTGCCTTTGAAGCCAGGATGGGGGTTTGAAAGCATGGCATCTTCTTTCCTGGCTTGTGGTGATGATAGAGTTATACGCGTATTGGGACAGATGGGTTGGGAAGATTTGTCTTGAGGGCAGTGTAGGAATTAAAGTAGGATTGTGTCTCCAAGATTCACAGTCTAAAGACTGTGGTACTGGGAAATACATCCATTGTTACTCTGTTTTTGTTTCCTCCAACTCTCTTGAATTCATCCATGCATTGGAAAGTCCAAATAGAAATCAAAGCCTTGCTGTACTACAGGAATTTGTCTGTGTTAGCCCTTTGTCCTGCATATGAAGTCTGAAGAAAGTTTCTCCCTCTTTCTTCCCCCCAAGCCTTCTTGCTTTGCTCTCAGTTTTCCAAGTACCTATAGAAACAGTACCTCCTAACATAATTATTCCTAAGTAGTAATAATGCTACTACAATGTACCCCTTGCCAATGTGTAAGTGAACTGTGAGAGCAAAGAACACTATTCAAGAACAAACAGCCTTTGCTGAACAGGCTAACGTGCATGTTAGAGCAACCCCTATACAGGGCTATGCTGAATAACAGGCACGTGTACTGTAGATAATCCAAACTGGAACTGACCTTGGTAGCAGTCCAGGGATAATAATTTCACTGGGAGGAGCTGCTCTTGAATATTTTTTTCCAAAAGTTTTAGGCATAAGCATTGTATTCATAGACATATTACTTTTATTTGTTTAAACTATAATGCATCTTATAAAAAATAGGAATCTAGTTTAATTCTTGGGTTTATGCTCAGATATGCTCTTACTAATGTCAGTAGCAAAACTTCATTGAGCTGAATGGTGAAAACATTGGCCTTTTCCATTTTACAAAGTTATATGGCACAAGAAAAATCAGGGCCTACTTTTCTACTGAATTGCCTTTTCAGGAACTCAGTTTAGTTGAAAATACTTTTTCTTCTCTAATTGCCAATTTAATCCTTCGGTGACTGTACATGTAACCGTTTATGAAACTGCTTTTCAACAGAAAATTTAGAAATTTTAAAGTTTTTGAAAGGCTTTTTTTTTTCTAAAATCAACACTAATTTTTCTAAAACCATACTAGTTTAATAGTAGTGATAAATAGATGTGCCCAGAAGCATTCATTTTTTTTGAGGTCACTTGTATGACAGGGCCAACATCATTACTATTAAATTCTCTTATGTTCTAACACATAGCCACCAAATGTCCAAAATGACTGTTAAAAATGGTTCCAGACCTGCATTGACACTTGGAGAGCAACACGGCATTGTGTCAGCAGTCCAGAAAGTCTCTAGACTGTGTGGGTGACAATTGCCCAATGCAATACTAGAGGAGCCAAACAGGAATAATGCTTCTCTCGACCTTCCCACAAACTGGGAAATTCTTGTGGTGAATGTTCTCAGAGATGGCAACCTGGGCTGCAGTGACTGTTAGATGATCCAGAGGAAGGCTGGTAAGAGAAGCAGCATAATTAGATCTCTGAACTTCAGGAGAGTAGACTTCAGCTTGTTTAAGAAATTGCTAGGCAATCTTCTAGGAAGCTGCCAGGAGGGAGGAGAAAGACAGCAAGGAGAGCAAGTTGGTTTTTAAAGAAAACCCCATCCATTGTGCAGGAAGACAATTTTGGCAGAAGGCCCAATTGTCTAAGCCAGGAGCTGCTAAGCAGACTTAATGCAGCACAGGAACAGGTTGCCTAGAGCAGCTGTGGAATTTCTACCCTTGGAGCCAGACAAATCTATAGCTGACCTGATGTAGTGTTGATGGTAGTCCTGCTTCAAGCAGGAGGCTGGACTAGAGATCACCCGAGGTACCTTTGAACTAACGTTTCCATGGTTCACAGGGTCTATGAAATACACATCGGTATTGTTTGATAGATTGCTGTTTGGCATCATCCAAAACCTTGACATGGTTGTTCTGACAATTCAACAGAAAAAACAAATTCTGGTGCCTGAGAATGTTCTCAGGGGCTATTTAATATACTAGTATAGGTATAGCCTTTATGTCCCTGACAAATTTCTCTTTTAGCAGCTATCATGTATTAAAACATCCTACTTGAGATGAAGGTGAAGTTGCAGTTATGCACCTCAAAATACATACAAATATTTGTATGGAATTGAATCAACAGGGAAAATTTAAATGATGGAATATTCAGGAATGGCAATTATACAAAGTGATACTTCAAATCAAAAATATGGTATCTAGCCTTCACCAAGAGTGTGAGAGTCTACCGCTTAGCACAGAGAACTATGCCCGAGCCTAATCTTGATTTCTCTTTCAAGCTAATGAAGAACAGATTAACTCTTCCTGAGCAAAAAACAATTGAATTAAGTTTCAGTGTTTTGTTTCTGTGTCTGACAGGAACTTATCACTCGAGCCCAGGCTCTCAAAGGTATTTAAGCCCCTTACTGTAGCTGACATTAATGAGTTAAGTGCCTATGTACCTTTGACAATTTTTTTAATTAGTTCTTCTGTAGTAATCTGCCATCCTCAGATGAAGGAGGCTTAATAAGGGAAAACTATCATAATCATATATATAAAATCTGTTTGTCCACAAAATGATTCACCACGGATTTACTTCTGTCTTTCATTTGCTTCATATCATATGTGACCCTTTTCCATTCAGATGGGTCTGACTTAAAGAACTGCAATTTGAAGGGTGAAAAGCTAACTGTATTTCAGTGTTTCAACTTACTTTTTTTTAAGAATACTTTATTCAAGACCACCTAATTTTATAGACTTTTTTGTGATTTTATTACCCCTTTTTGCAGACTATCTGTATTTTTAGTTTATGGTCATTTATTTTATGAGCTTCCTGATTTCTAGCTAGATAAAGTTGTTGAGAAGTTCTGTATGATTGTAACTGTAATCTACACTGCAGTCATCTTTAGGAAAGCATTAATTGCAAGCACTTTACACAAACACAAACATTGCAGTCACTGCACACACAACAAAATAAAATATTACCTCTATATTACTGAGAAAAGTGATCAAATGAAACATCTTTTCTCATGTGTCCTTCCCTTTTAACAACTGTGTATTTTCCTGCCTTCTAAATCGATGTTTATATCATTAGCAAAGAAAGAATAGTAATATATTCTATATCTGCATGTATTTTTAGCCTCTTGATATTTTCTAGAAGCCAGTATGTTTGATAAAGCTACCAACTGCTAGGAAATTTATAATCCTGAATATAAGTGTTCAGTGTACCACTGTATATTCTACCAAATAGTGAGGTATCACAGCATCCATCTTCACATAGGAAGAAGCCTTAATTTCTTTTAATGGGTATCCTCTTAATTTTAGTGGTGCTTTTGCTTTTAGGCATGAGCAAAAATATAAGGCTTTATAGTAGAAAAAAATAAACATAAAATTAAAAAAAAATTCTTCTTTTCCTTTTTCATTGTCTTTGAAAACAGGAATTCTGAAGATCTTCTTTAGACATGCAGACTTTGACATCAATGAGAAGATTCATAAGAGGACTGATCCATTTACTTTTTATGCTTAAAGTTTTAACCAAAATAAAGCATTTCTTCTATTACAAGTTTTAAATATGTGTAGTCCAGGCAGGTATTTAAATCTGGGACTTCAGTTACCATTTATACAATGTTTTTCATCCATAGCTTAGAAAGTGGTATTCCCAGATCTTTTCTCCTAATAAATAGTTAGGTAAATTATGCCTGGATGTAACATTTCCAGATATAGCACTGTCCAGGAACAATTTGCAATTAATTTTGAATATGTTGTTTACTCAACTAAGAGTAGAAAGTCTAAAATGCCAGGCTATTTCTAAATGGAGACAGAAGAGTGGATTAAAGGCTTCATTAACACTATTGAATTAATGAAGATTTAGCAACCTAATTCACTAAGAGGTACCTCAACTCCTAGTAATGCAGGACTGGAAAGGTCCTTGAAATTTATGAAGTCGTCAGATTCATCTTCCTTAACTGAAGCAAGAATACGCGTACATTGGTATTTGTTTAATATATTCCTCCCCTCCCCCCCAAAAAAGATTTCACTGTTTCAAACTGATCTCTTCCAGTCCTTAACTATTCTTAACATTTGAGAATATTAGTTTTTAAGAATGTATAGCTAGATGCATACACATAGGTTATGAAGCATGAGAAGCATGAGGTAATGGAGATTTTAACATAATAATGCTTCCCTCTGTATTGTATAAATAATCTTGTATTTTGTGAATCAACATCTACCATTATATTCTGTAAAATCATCAATAGTAATACTGCTGAGGTTAATGGAGATTTTAATGTTAACTCCAGTGACTATATTGCATGAATAAAGCTAGTTGGGAAATCAACATCTACCTTTTGCTTTTCACATAATCATCAATAATAATAATGTATTTAAATAGCAGAGAAAAATAAAAATCCACTTCAAGAATCAATAATGTTGGTAATGATGTATGTAATAGAATATGGCTAGCTCTGACCCTCAGAGCTCTGCACAAGCAACTTATTCTGATTAGTAAACCGAGCAAAACATAATGTGGAAAATATATAGACAAGGATAACCCTAATGTTAACATGTCCAATAATATATGGAATTTGATTCCATCAGAGGGTTCTGCTGATACTGTAAACTGCCTTCAAGACTGAATTACAATCTCAGTACTTGATAAAAGGAAGGATAATTTATTACAGCAGTGTCCCCTGTTGCTGCTGAATGTAAGGTCCAATGTTTCTACTTCAAACCTGATTTTTAGCTTTATTATATCTCACTTGTAAAAATTATCTTTAACTGGATTTCACAGACAATTATTCAACTGAAGATCAATTTGTTGTTATATATTAAATATGGTTTAAACTACGCTTTGTAGTGGATTTTTATTCAAGCAAGCCTGCAAAAAGATAAAAATCTTTGCAATCTTTGCTGAAAAGTACAAACTATTGCAAATGAAACTCTTCTATTCAAATTATTATGAAAGCAGATTTTGTTATGTAAGACAAAAATTAATTAACAGCTTTATTTTACCTTAATTAAAAAAAAAAAAAAAGAAACAACTCATTTTCAAATTAAAACAGTCCCATTTCCTAAACTGAAATCACTGCACAGGGCATCATATATTTCTAGTTTAATCCTATGCCATTTCATACCCTGGCTATTAAGGCAGTTACATTTAGATGCCTATTCTTTTCTCACTCAATGTAATTCTTTCTGCCAGCCTATTTAAAGCTGTACTTGCCCATAGCCCTTATGAAGATATCTATCTAAAGATCTTATATCTACCTGATATTAAAGTGGAGGTCTTCATACAGACTCTCCAGACTAGTGTCATTTTATATCTGATATCCAGATATAAATACAGATATGCAGATAAGCAGAAATACAGACATACGGTAATACAGCTATAAATACAAATAGCTTTGTATTTTGGTTGCAATCAGCAACCAGGTGGTTCATAATGAAGAATGTTTGTAGGAGCCCAAAAGAATTATTTGATATAAAAAATTACTCCCATTCAAACATACTGGTAGGATCAGGATCTTTATTATTTGCAAAAGACCTACCTAAAGGCCTTCCAAATTTATAGTGATAGATTTAACCCCAAAAGTTCTCTAACTATTGATAAATTCTGAGATATGTAGCTTTTTTTGTATCCTATTAAAATGTTATTAATTTCTTCTTTTACAAAAGCATTGCTCTTCCCATATTCTTAATTAGAAATACAGGGATTGACAAATGAGAATAGATTTTTGTTCTCTTTAATCCAGTCTCTTAATCCATCAATAATTTCTTAGCTATAATTGCTATAAAATGGTAAATGCTCTGAAGAATATATTCTGACTTGTTACACCAAACAGTTTTAACCTAACATGGTCCTACAACTGTTGTATTAAACTTTAATACAAATGCTATTCACACATCTTAAATGTGTTATTAGTCACATATCCATAGAACAATGCTATTTTATGTTTTTTTAAATGTCTCAGCTGCTTTCATCCAACCACTAACTAATCTGGCATGGACTGAGGTATCACTTCCCCATCCAAAGACAGAACTCAGGTGTTAGCTGAGATTTTCAATATCTATTTCAATACAAAAGTCTGAAAAACTAGGGAGGTACCACCTTCAAGAGAAAGACCAATGAAAAAGTATAATCTACTGGTTAAGTTTTCCTCTGCAACCTATGTCTCCACCCTCAGCACTGAAAAATGCTGATTAGTCAGACTGTTAAATTAAGAGCTGGTTTCCTACTGTCTACCTCAAGGACAGTGGGAAAGTTGAGCTGTGCCTAGGAGAAAACACATAAGCAACTACTTCCTTTTCTTCTTTTTTTGTTTGTTTGTTTGTTTTCCATCCTATGGCATTATGTTCCTCTCAGGGTAAAGTAGCCATCATGAGTACAAAATACAGGAAGCATATAAACCTTTTGCAAGTCAGTAGTCAGAATGGATAAATTCTGCATCTCGGATCTTTAGCTGACATAATTCTGTAACTTATTTCAGGATGATAAGAAAAACAAGGAGAACATGAAATATGAAATGCAGTATGGTAGTTCATAAAGGCAGAATACCATTAGAAGATCTCATATAGCTCTGAATGTGCTAGGTAGAGAACTTAAAAGGAAAATTTTCACAAATGAATCTTTATTTTCCTTACTAATTAATAAACATCATGCTGTGAATAACTGGTGATAATGTTCTAATAAGAAAAATCAATAAATTTACACACAGGGTCACCCTAATTGATGCTGCAGAATAGAAAAATGTATTCTCCATTGATCCTTTAGAAATCTTCTAACTAAAAAGGAGAGGAAAGAAAGCCAATTACTGTAGTATGCCTCTGAAAATGATAAGATTAAAACAAGCTAATTATGTGTTCTTGAATAACTACATTTTTTGATGAAAGTAAGCAGAATAAGGGCATCCTGTGTCTCCAGTACAGAGGTATTACTTTTTACTAATTAAAATATAGTAATTTTACATTTAACATCTCTTAACCAATAGGCAAACAAATAGGTAGAAGAATAAAACTTAAAAATCTCCCAGGATAAAATCTTTTGAAGTTGCTGTGAAAAGAGGATTAAATTGAAGAATGAAGCAAACTGCTGGAGAACTGAAGCTCAAGGAATTTTCATACATGAACAAACAACACTTATAATGGAGAAAGACAATCACCACACAGATAAAATCCTGGCAAAGTTTCTTCACTGATTTTAAATTTCCATATTGAGTATCCATTATTCCCTCAAGTGATTCCTGCATAACACTATATATGCAGAACTGTGATGCTTTTCACTGCAGGTTTACCCACACTGTTTGGAGTAGAGCTGTAATCATTTATATGTGGTGAATATAAAATGCCATGGAAAGTCAGCAGCATCTACTGCTCATTTTGATCTCATGATGCAGTAAAACGAGGCATTACAAAATCAGGCTTTCCTTTTAAGGATGAAATAAGTACATATTTCTTTAAAATTGTTAGTAGAATTTGTTAAAATATCCTGAAGTAACTAGGTTTCTCATACACATTTCCTATTTTCTTTGCTATAATAGGGAAAGTCAAAACTACTGGAAATAGAAGGTAAAACAATTAGTACCACTAGAATACACACATTACTCTAAAACATGTATAGTTATTCTGATTTCAAACACTCGATTTCTATTCAAGTTATATCATTTTAAAGACCAGATTTAATCTGATCCTTCACCTGCAGACAGTCTGTCATGGAGCTGTGTGGTTTAAAACTGTAACTTCACCACACAGACTTCTCCTATTGAGCTTATGGAAAATCTGTGGCAGTTTTCCTTGACCCAGTTATTTCCCTTCAATATTGTACAGTTCATCCATTTTGACTCTGTATTTGGTATTCTACTCAGTGTCTCCCAAAGTCACCTTTTTCCTAACATCTTCTCAAGCCAATATTCCAGTCAGGGTCTGGCTTCCTAGGCATTCTCCAACTAATCATGGCTGGCACTGGTAAATTAAAAGTTATTACCTTTAGCATATATTTTGCACTTAAAAGTCACTGGAATAAAAAATATATTTTAGGAACTAAGGACTAAGCTCACCTTTGGACTTTCGTTTCACTGAAATATCTTAATCCACATACCCTGGATGCTGAAATGCAACTGCATTTTGGCCATTTCTTAGACACTGGTTTAAGCCCAACTTTAGGTTCTAAGATACCATTTTCCCTTTAGTTTATTAATTATAAGCCTCTTTTTTTTAAAGTGCTTCTTCTCTCCACCCTCCAGATGACCAGCTATGTATAGCACTTAATTAAAACACACATAAAATCAGTATATTTGGGTCTGGAATGGTGCACAACTACTTACTACTATAATTGCCCAATATCTACTTTCTCCATATGCTATTTTCTGTCATTCATAACCTTGTAACCCATTATCATAACATTTCCCTTACTGGTTGGAGGCATGTATGGTTTGCAGTGGGATATTGATGTCTGAACTAGTGTCCCTTGCTGGTCTTAACTGGCAGTGGGAAGAAATAGGCATCTCCAGATTGCACTTCATCTGACCCATTTTAAATTCCCCTTTTAGTAGGAGAGAATCACACACTGAAGGTGCCAGTTCCTCTTCATTGACTGATAAGAGAGGCAGGATTCATTAGCTCAGAGCTACATGTTTAACATAAGATGCTGAAGTTAGGGTGGGGGAACCCCAAGATGAGCGTCTCTTGTGTACACAGAACAGGTGAGCTGTAGAGTCCCAGGCTGAGATTCACAACAGCCAGTCAATAATAAATGTCAAAAGCAAATAACATCACTGTAGAAAACCAGTCTTATGACTCTACATTTTACAATAGTCTTGTAAATTTAAGTTTTGTTTAGGACTTTCTCGGTCACATACTTACCAGAGAGAGCTGAGCTGAAAGTTAAAACAGATGTAAGAAGCTGCATTTTGCCCCAGGCACCCTTTCACTTATTTTAGTTTGTTATTATTCAGTTCAGTGAGCTTGTTCAAGTTTAACATTTCAATTAGTTGTGTAACTACCTAAAAAGAAGTATCATATAAAGTTGTTTGTGTCTTAGGGGATCCTAATGCTGGTTCATGACATGGAAAGTACTTACTCATGCTGTTCAAACATGTCTGAGCAAACCTTGCGGACTTTACCCCAGGGGTAGGTTCCAGGAGGAATGCAAGAGATTCACTTAGCTGCCATTGCATAGCAACTGACAGTGAAGGAGGAAAACACAGGCACGAAGCCCTGCTGGTACTCTGTGAGCTGTCATTGCCTGAACGAGTCAGGAACTTTCCTCCCCGGGCCACCTTGTGACACCTTCTTCTACAATGAAATCAGTTAGTTTGTGATCATTGTACCTAGAAAATTCAGAATTAAATACTGAATAATAGCATTTGAATCACTGTACTTCTAAAAGGGAAAATAAATGTAAAAATGCTGTGCTGCTAGCTGCAGAGGTCACAGTGCAGCTCAGGAAAAAAAAAAGTGTCTTTTCTAGTACTGCTCTATCCCTTAGTATTACCTTGTGATATTTCAGTGAAAGCAGTAGAACACTGAATGGATCCTGAGCACTATCTCAGATTTCAGCAGCTGAAACATTATGARAGAAAAAAAAAAAAGAAAATTCTTAAAATGTTCAATACATTCATTATAACATCCTGTCCTTAAATACATACATATAAAATCAAAGAGTATTATGGAATTATGCTATACATTTTTGCCTTCATTGGCATAGCATTCCATTATTAGTGTCACTAAGATGAATATTTGCATTCATGTGTGTTTCGCTAGGCCTTTTTTACAGCTGCAATTGTTATATATCAATGAAGCCATCTTAATATCTAACAGGCAAATCAGAAGATCAGTGAAAATAGAACAACTGCTTGGAGAGAACAGAGAGAGAGAAAATTTGAATGTTAACCTGAAACTCTAAATTAAACTCCCTGCAACTTTGTGTTGGGCCTGATAATCTGCTATCTTGCTCATCTGCTCTTTTCATCTGTGCAAAATGAGTTTAAAATAATACTAAATTAGAACAGCAGTATTTGCATGTGGATTTAAGGATGGGATTAATTTCTAAATATTAGGTATCTAGTCCAAATTTCATACTTAGCTTCCTATAGTCTACATTTGACTTTTAAACACCAGTGGAAAGAACCGGGTATCCCCAAAGGGGAAAATCCAAGTATTTTAGATGTTTATTTCAGGAAGTGCCAAACTGGCAGCTTTAGATTCCTATGAGTAGCCAAAATGACTAGTTTAGACTGATGGTTGATTTTCAGACAGCTGAAGTTGGATGAACTGAATCCTGTAGTTCAAATTTTTAGATGACTTGAAGTAAGTAAGACTATAGRCAGTAAGTGAGACAAGATATGACTGCGGTAGATGACTAAGGCATGAGGCAGTACAAAACATATGGTGGCATTGGAATAAATATGTTCTAGGCCACGTGTATCTCAGCAGAATTAGAAAAAAATCACAAGGAAGGTCTATTGCTGAGAGATTTGATCCTGGAGATTTTTAGTTATTGCCCAAAGCCAAACTGCTGGTTGATACAAATGTCCAGAGATGATTTGACACTGTGAAAAATCTGAAGCATAACCCGATGCCCAGAGTCAGGGGTTTGTCATGTACCACTCATGGTACATTAACAGTAGTAGAATGGGAAGGGGGTAGATAGAATTAAAAAATGATACAAACTTTGACCTGCTCCTGGCTTCTGGGAAATCAGTGTCTCCAGGTAGGATTTACACATCCACAACTCTAATAAACAGGACTATTCAGTGAAGATATCCTAGAGGCAGATGAAGAAGCATGAACTGTATTTTCATGCAGGCATATTTGCAAATGACTAAATTCATGAAATCTGAAAATTTATTTCTGAAAAGATCTAGGRTAAACACATAGATAAACAGTATTTTTAGAGACTCAGTCCAGGACTTAGCTGAGTAATATAACAGCTCTGAATTAAAAAGCTTTTTTACAGTCTGGAGTTAAAATTCTCCATTTTTCAAAAAAAAAAAAATTTGTTTTGAAATGTCAATCATAACATAATGAGTTAATTAGTATGTTCTGGTCTACGGTTTGGTCACAGAACCTAATCTTAAATAGGTCAGATGAATCACACTTTAAAAGTGCCTACTTCACTACATTACCTAAAACTAAGGTAGACGAATCCCTGCTTCAAAGAATATTTCAGCATTTCGACCAGATCTTCTATATCCTTTGCTAACTAGCTATTTGCCAAAAACTTTTTCCACTTTCTTCTTCATAGCCTGTTCATCCTTCTCCTTACTTGCCCTTCATATCTCCTTTCCCTGAATTCTGCCAAGTCTTCCCCTTCCTCTTCCCTCTTCCCTTTTCCCCCTCTCCTTTTTTCCCTTTTCATTTTCTTCACTCCATCTTAACTCTCCCTCTTATGAAAATGTGAAGGGAACATGACATTTTGCCAAGTCTTTGCCCTTTGTCTTGTTCGAGTCCATTGCAAGCTTCAGAGGGTGGAACTGACTGTTGCATCTTATTTGCACATTCCTTTGCAAAAAGGGGCCTCCCTCTTCTTGATTAGTCTTCAATTACAGTAATAAATAAAATTAAAAATAACTGTGTTGGTTTTGAATGTGAATGATGCAAGCTGTCCAGATTTCCACAGACTTCAGTTAGGCATTCTGAGTGCTAACAGAGAAAGACTGACTGTCATTCAGTTAGTAACCTAAAATGTGTTCTTACCATTTCTGCACTAAGAAATGCAGAATCAGAATATTTTATTTCTAATCACAGTTAGAAATTGAGTTTACACTGATTTATAAAAGGAAGCTGCTCTTTTTAAAAACATGCTGCATAGTAAATATCTGAACAATTTCAGTTCCTCATCTTTCATCCCAGAATATAGTACTAAGGGAATATTTTACCAGTTTTGTTGTTCAAAATGCAAAATTAGCACTCKGTTTACATCTTATATTCTTATGATGTCTATTGTTCTCACAAAACCTGAACACTTACAAATAAGCGTGTTTACAATCCTTCATAGGCTTTTTATATAAAAGCTGTAGTCACGTATATTTAAAAATAGGTGCATGTGTATCCTTATTGTAGTTTGCGTTTGTGTATGTATATATATATATTTGATTACTGTTTTTCATTCCTTTACACCTTCTTGTTCTTTATGATCTATTATTTCTTCCTGGCTATAAAGCAGCAAGTGCCAACACTCCTACAGCTAATGAAGCATATATCTCTGCTTTGAATACATTATAGTCATAGCACTAAATAAAGAGCATTTGGGGAACTTTTAATAGCAATACAGCATGTGTTGCTCTCCTAATATGTTTTAACTGTGCTGCTTCTGTAATAACAATCAAGTTTGCTATATTCAGGCTGCAAGTGGAAATGTTTTCCTAGTTTACATAATTTTACAGTACTGTATCTTATTGAAATATAAGGGGGGAAAATCTCTTTTAAATTAACAGATTAAAAAAATTGCACAGTTTCTGTCTTCTAGAGCTCCCATGAACCTCTAAATAATGAAAAATRCTGAGAAAAAAGTCATTTTGGATTAATTCTTATTTTTATTTCTCTCCAATTAAATGAAGGATTTCACTTTGTCGTATTCCTTCTATTGATATAGCTAAGTTTTTTTTTTTCACTATAGAAGAAGAAAATATATCAAGGCTAAACAGCAATATACACATTTTTTTCTTGAACTAGAAAACTAGGCAGAAAGGATTTCAGAGATGCCTACCAAAATACTTGCAATATCTGACCTCATATGTGAAGTGAATAAAACCATACTGATAAAAAGGAAGTATTCGTATGAGTTTGGATTGCAGAGGAGACCCATGATTTCTCTCCTAAGTCCAAATAAGAATGAGTAGGACAAAGTAAATTATCATTTATGGTATAAAACATATGTCATATTCTACACAGTAATTAGAAAGAATGAGTAGTGAAATTCTCTCTTCAGTTTGAGACAAGACTTGCAACAGTGTATTATAACCTCATACATAAAGTTTAATGATATAAAAAGAAAATTTCAATGTATTTCCACCTTTCCTTTGGAAATTGTTTGTAAAAAATCCTTTTGCATCATGCCCCTGCTAATTCCCGACTTGAGGATTGCCTCAGTCCTGCCTCAAACATATTAAACTTTATTCTTGATAGAATGAGTCTAGTCCACTTTATCTGACATAAGTTACTACTAGGCATCAATGCAAATTAATATGCATTCAAAGTAATCCTAATTTTTACACTTTGCCAAACCAATGATATTTCCAGTGCTGCCCTCCAGTATTTTCTACCATTCACAGGCTCCAGGGATATTAATCTCACAAAACATATCTCTATAATTGGCRTTAATTGGCACACTGATTGGCAGAGAGTAACCTACCATGTCATATGTAGAAGTGGTTCATCTATGTCAATACTGAAGGGGATGAGATGGGATGTGTGCCACAGAACGTACTGTCATTGCACAGTGATGGGGGACAAGACTTTGATCTCCAGGGTGGACTGTCCATCATGTTGCTAAAACAGTGAAATTTAAAAATGAAAAAATACAGTTTTCCTCTATGTACCAATTGTGTGAGTTACCACAGATGTCAGGAAAATGACCACTTTATCTTTCCTCTTGAGCCCTCTGCACCCCCCCTGCCCTTTTCCTGTCACTCTTGATTATATCCTAAGTCTTGTCTTTTATTGTGTTGCCTGAAGATACCAAAGATGGTAGACTCAACCTCTCTTTTACCCACTTCTCTCACAAATATTGCTGTACTTTCTTCTACAGTGTTTAGCAGCAGTGGTGATCCTCCTACAGGTTGAATACAAGATGATTACTCTCTCAAAAAGTCCTTGGTACCTATTTTCACCACTATAGCTACAAGAAACTAGCTAACAGAGACACAGTAAAGGAGCTATAATGGTATTTTAGAAGATTCCTCCTCTGCCATGTCTTTTATCTGTGCCTTCTTAGAATATAAACACTTTTGGGCAGGGCCTTATATACGTAGAAACACTGCACATACTGTGAGCTCTATCACAGTATGAACAACGAACAAGAAAAATAGGAGTTTAGCAGCAACATCATCATGCAAAGTGGACCGTATTTCTTCTGTGCTTTCTGACTGTGAGAGGAGACTGCTTAAAGATGCACTTATCTACGCAAAGGTGAAGGCTGATGCTTTCTCACTACTACCAGTGGGAATTCATTCCATYGGCAGCAGATGCGCAAGGGTCGTTTCACCTGGAACAGCCCAGGTGCTGGGTCTGCTTATTGAGGAATGCATTCCTAACACAGATCACAAAATCTCACTATGCTTCTGTATGCTAATGTCATTGGTATAGACTAGTTTGGTGTATATTTTCAGAAATTAGGGATGATATTAAGGCATGAGTAATACAACTATTAATGATACATCAGGAAACTGATACAATATTATGCATTGCAATTTTTTTCCATTTCATTAAACAGGTGAAAATGTAAGCACTTTCTAAGAGAACTGGTAATTGCTATATGACTGGACATGAATTATATTTCTTTTTTCTTAATTCCTGACATTTCTGTCATGAATCGTCATCTCACGTTCAGCTCAGTCACGTTAGTTTATAACATGAGACAACAAACATGACACACTATGTCACAATAACCCAGATAATATGTCAGAAAGTTTTACAAAAAAAAAAATCTTCTCTATCAGCCTGGACATTATTCTAAAAAGGAAAAAAAAAAAGGAAAAGAAAAAGAAATTAAATTAAATTCTTCACAACTGCAGCTGAAACAATACATTTTGGTGGAAGATGTGAAGGTCGGGGGCAGCCTTGGCTGCAGTGACCATGAGATGGTGGAGTTCAGGATCCTGCGAGGAGGCAGCAGGGCACCAAGTAGGATCGCAACCCTGGACTTCAGGAGAGCAAACTTTGGCCTCTTCAGGGAC
>NW_020448185.1:70344-109174 GCF_003343035.1 Apteryx rowi
GTCTCCTTCTCTGGAGATATTCAAAACGCACCTGGATGCAATCCTGTGCAACATGCTCTAGGTGACCCTGCTTGATCAAGGGGGTTGGACTAGATGATCTCCAGAGGTCCCTTCCAACCTCAGTGATTCTGTGATTCTGTTATTCTGTGATTTTAAAGGTTTTTTTTATTAATTAGTATGTTTACATATATTTCACAAACAACTGACAGCTAAAAGAATGTTTGTAAGCTAACAACAAAAATATGTGGAAATAATTAAATGTAGCTTGTAATAGTGAAGAAGAATTTAGTTAGTCCTTTTTTCATAATTCATTCAAGGTGAGAATCTGACGTTCAGACACAGCATTTATTTTCTATGGGATCTTGATTATATCCAGTTTTAAGGACAGACTGCTGAAAGTTCAAGTAGGTTAGGTGATCTGGTCAAGGTTATAGAATGAACCCATCCATTGAATTTATTTTAGAGCATGGCATACTTCAATTTTGCTGTATACTACACTGCTTCTCTATTTCTGTTTTAAATCAAGAATCAACCCAGCATGGTATAAAATACACCAGAACACTCTGCACTGAAAAATGAAAGCACCAGATGCTTGATGCAAAATGTAGAACCTGTCAAAGAGAGTCATAGAAAAGTTATTTTTTAAGAATGCTTTAGTATGTAATCTCCTTATTCCAAGGTTTGTACAGACTTTAATATAAATTATAGAAGGTGATACTGTACACTAAAGCTGTTTGCAATTTGCAGGGACCATTTTGTTGTCAACTGGTAGCCTTTTCCAACGTTTTTCATTATTAGGGGAACCAATTAAAACATATTCAGGCTGTGCCACATATGCTAAGTACATAATTTGTAGAAAATTCTTATCTGTCCATTACCTTTATTCCACTGCATTTTATTCCCCCTGTCTTGGGGTAGTGGGCTCTTTTTTTCTTCCCCTTTTAATAAGAGTTTTGTGTTAAAACTGGCATCTTGAAATACCTGACATGAGAATTCTCAAACTGTCTTAACTAGATTTTGGCATTTAATAAGCTGTAAACTGCTGAAGCTATTTGCAGATGAAGTCTCATTTTTGTCCATCAGCAGGGGGCTGGGAGCATAATTAATTGAGTGAAAGTTAAAAGATGGACAGCATGGTTACATTTATGCAAATATTGCAGGAGAACATCTAACAGAAAAGAAAAATAGCTTGTAACTGATTGGTTTGGTTTTGGACCAAAATCCACAGGGTCTATTTAAGCATTGCAGATTGTGCATATGACAATTAAGACCTATAGTGGTGGGGGGGGTTTAATATACTTTCTGCTCTAGAAAAAATAATAAAAAAAGAAAACCTTCACTAACAGTCAAAGTTCCAAATCCAGTGAGACAATTCTATTTCTGTTTTAAGCTCTTTTGCTGCTCATGAATGTTAAAATAGATTAAAAAAATAGCATTACAAAAATCATATGATGCATGTGCCTTCAACCATATGCCAGTCTCTGCTGTTTGTTTCTTTTATTCATATCCCAGTCATATGCATCCTGGTACACCAAAGATTCTATTTAATTAAAGTTAGTTAAAAGCTTAAACCATAGAGATCAGGACAGCTGCTAGAGGTATTAACTCAGGTGCTGCTTAGGGTGATCAGAAGCTCTTTCATGTATTCTATTTTATATTATATTCTCTTGTAAGGGGTTTAGTTGACTTTTTTTTTTTTCTCCTGGCTGCCACTGTATGTTGGAACAATTCCTGCCTTAAGAGTAAAAGCATCAAACATGCCCATTTGGGTTGAAACTCTTTTTTAAAACTTTGGGGGTTGCATTTTATATTTACAAGATAACAACTGCAACCTTGTTCATTGATTTTGACTATGCATGAAGAGTATGATAGACAGCAGATAAATCTTGTAAAGGGGTTTTGCTAGGAGATCGAAACTGTAGTTCTGCTTTTGTCCTTCATGTGGCTAAACTTGAGCATCTTATTACAGCAGGGTAACAACTGGCATATAGTTTAGTTTCATTAGGAAAAAGAAAGGATAGAATATCTTTTTATCATTTATGGTGAATATAATGTGCACAGATTTCTGCTGATGTCAACATGCTTGGATTTGGTGGATTCTTCTTATTTTGTATAATCCAAGGTGTTGCCAAATATGCTAAGAATCAGCTCTTCATATTGAAGCTTGGAAGTGGTATGAAGACTGTACCTATAGGAAATAAAAGACTCATTATTTTCTGCAGTTGTATCAAGACAAAAATAAACATTTGATTCTCATTTATGCTAAGGTTTCTTTACACTGCTTGGCAACTTGAAGTGTGAGGCATCTGAGACAACACTAGGTGCTGGGTGTGAGCCACTGCGTCTACTAAATGCATAGGCAATAGAGCCTGGAGGACTGCTCGCTGACCATATGCAGGTACCTTATCATTTAAGAAAAGAAAAATAGAATGTAATGCATTATTTACTGTTTTATGAGGTTTAAGCACTTCTTTCTGAAATTTTTGGTTATTTTTTATACTAAGCACCATTTACAAATGAATTAAAGTTCTTAAACTTCTGAATGCAAAGAGGGATATCACAATATAAACTGATATCTTGCTGTTTGTTCAAACAASGCAAGGTTAGCCCTCAGAACCCTAGCGGAGTGTTTCTGAATGCAGTTATGAAAAAGAAAAGAATACCAACGGAAAGTACACAAAGAGGAGAAGATATTGTAGATGACTTTTATTTTAATCAGCATTAGCACTGAAGTTAACTTTAGATGTCCTGATATGTCAGAATTTCACTGCTGAGAATTAAACAGCAAGCATTTAGTTTAAAATGGTAACTATTTACAAGCAATCTGTTAGCTAACATTTATAACATAGCAACTTATATAACATGGTCTTATTTCCAGATACTTAGAGCAATTCACACCAGCAATTCAATATTTGTGTGATAAGTACCACTTGTGAGCTCTCTAATAACTGTTGCTGTCCCTCCCACTGGTGGCTAGAAGAGCGTTCATAATTCCATTCATTTTGAAAAAATGGAAAATGTCAAATATGCCAATTGCTCAATACTCTACAATAATACAAATGCAGTGGTCAAACTATAGAGATACTACTACTGTCTTAAAGTGTTAGGACAAATCAGTGCTGTCTCTTTGTACAGTATATTATTTCCATTGAATTTGACAGGTTGAGTTATAAAAGATATTCAGATGATAAATATTTCCAATGATCACTGCCATGCATGGAAGTAATTATCAATATTAAAACATATACATATAAAAAAAACTGAATAAAAACTAAATGAGCAAATTGTTTCACTGTGTACAGTGCATATATACTGAAGCTTAGGAAAAAAAGAAAAATCAACATTTTAACCTAGAGTTAATTAAAAAAACCAAAACACCTTCTGGATATCTATCATGCTTGTCTGTGATGAGCAATATTTGGTGAATCAACAAGCTGAAAAATGGTCAGTGCTGCTATTTCCTATGAAGCTTATCTACTTTTTAAAACTAGGAATTCTGTTATGGACTTAGGAAGAAAGCACCACAATGTAACTATCTATCTATTGCACCTATTGCTAACCTTGTTATTAAATTAACAATTTATTTTGGAGTCCAATAATCCAGTTGTATAACTCAAAAGATATCATACAGCAAGGGGCTGAAGAGAAGGAAGAGAAATCAAGACTTCAAAACGACATTTATCACATAATTTTGTAGGAATTCCTTTTCCACAAATTTCTTTAAAAGTTTCTAACTCAACAAAATAAGAAAAAAGAATAAACAAGCATCTGTCTTTTACTATCCACCCCTGTGGGATAAGTACCAGTTAAAACTACTGAAAAGAATGGCAATAAAATTCTAGTGGTTGTGATTCAGTCAGGCTTATAACTCTTTCTTGGAAACCTCATGAAGCAGCAATGTAGTAAACACATAACCACTTCTAACAAAGTTGCTAGCCAAAATAACTCTATCAAGGTGGATTATGTAAAGTTATATGCAGGATATCGTAAGCAGCATTAAATACAATACTTATGGGAACTATTAGGTTCTTTATTGTAGAAGTCAGAGTCTTCTGGTAAACATGCAGTTGACTAAAAGGCAAGGTATTTACCTGAAGCAACTACAGAAAGTTTATCCATATGGTCCAATAGATATGCTACCCTTAGAACATAATCTTTCTAAAGATACGACCAAATTATTTAAATGCATTCCCCCTCTGTCATATTATCAACTAATAATCTGCAACAGAGGACTTTTTGTAACAGTATCTTCTTCCTCACTGTAAACAAATTAAAAAAAAAAAAATCTTTACATCTGTGTTTTTTCTCCAGAGAAAACATTTTTTACATTTTGATTAGCCAACAGAAAAGGATCTATGGAGAAGAAACTTGTATGGCAATAGGAAGATACTAAACATGAAAAATGCAATCCAAAGAATTAATAGCCGATAATTTGTAATCTGCCATTTACAGCAATGTTCRGTAGCTATGGAGCTGACTCTACACTCCATGTATTAGGTTAATTAAGAGAACTCTACTTGACAGACAAATGCAGTGAAACACAGCATTTTCTATCACAAAAAAAAATGTCATTTTGGATTATGGTGGAGGATTAACAAATCACCTACACTCTTCTGGAATATGGTTTGTGAGCAAATGCAAGAATAGTAGAGATAAATCTGTCAGAAAAAAAATCATTATTTTTCGCTCTTCTCTATTTGGTCCACCTCTTTCTTATCTTTTGGATTTCATATAGTGTCACATTTGAGTTTTAACAACAAAATCAGGAATCTTGAACTGGTATCTGGTGAGAGCCAGAGAAAAATGAATTCTTGTAAACTCTACTTTTCCTTCTTTGGAACTTTTAAAAACAAGCTAAAGAGGAGGATTGTGATGTTTGCTAATATTTTGCTTACTAGAAATTTTACAGGACATGGAACTCATATTCTGGTTAATCCTAAATTTAAGCTATCTGTTTATTTATCTTAAGTTTATCTATCTGCTTATTTAAATTTTATTTATATGTTTATTTTTCTATTCTATCTTCCAGTCTTAAGTTTTATCTATATTCTCTTTGTTGCTTTCATTGTTTATTAGAGAGGCCTAAAATCCTAAATAATATATTTAGAGATGAATTGAAATTTGTAATACAGAAGATGTGTAAAAGCACATATTTTTCTTTGGGCTAGAATGCCTTGGCCTTTGAATATGACTGAAAACCTTATATTGAAAACCGCGTATTGACAACCAATGAGCCGCAGTTGTTGAGAAGGCACTAACAGTTTATGCATAAAAGGAGTAACACATCTGGGGAAAAGTTCCTACAACTAGTAAATCTTTAAGAGACTATAATAAAGGGGAATATACTGTATGTCCATATTTGGAGTATATCACATGTCACTGGTGTAGATATTTGTAAGCAGTTGCTCTCGTTGGAACATTTGTTATGAGCTTACCCTATCGTAAGGGCACCCTATTGGTGCATGAACGGTTCTGTACAAACAGTGCAGCCTTTTAACTCTTTCTGTGAACATTAAAGTTCAGTAGTAAGCAGAAAGGAAACCGCAAGGGCTGCTATCTCTCCTTTTCAATATTTATTCAGACAGTGAAGTATATCTGCACAGGTAACTAAGCTTATCTCCTGAAGAGCTTTCTGATAGCAGATATCTTTAATGGGCACAAATCCATGGATTTGATAAAATAAGGGATATGTTCTTTTTTTCAGTCATACCAGATGCAAAAAGGTATAGTGATCCAGCTTCCATTTCAAGCATTCTGTCTCTTTTAATCAATAAGAATTTGTTCCCCTGTTTTAGAAGAATGATGTCTTATAAATAAGAAATGGGCTTGAATGACATATATTTGGATACAGTCCACACTTTAAAAACGTTAGTGCAACACTGTTAGTGTATGCTACATGGAAGGGTGGAAATGTTATGCATCTGCCTATACTCTGATTTGCACAGATGTGAATCTGCTCTGGCATAAAGCTGGGAAGCCCCATTATCATGGCACTTCACCTGAACGAAAACGTTTTCAGAAACTTTATCCCAATTCACATTTGATGGTATTTTGAACCCAGACAGCATTACACAGCAACCAAGTTCCTAAGTTTCTCAATGCACTGGATATTTCAAACACTAATAAATTAAAATATCTAAGCTTCTAGATATCACATTTGTAAGTGTAGTTTTATTACAAAGCAATTCTAACCTGAGATATGAAAATAATATCAGAAATAGTCTCTTATTTCTCACAGCTATTTATCCTCCTCTCCCACTACACCTGAAAAGGAGGAAAAATTCCAGAGACAAATACATTGATAAAGCACATTATATAAGCATGTTACAATAAGTGTGTTTAAATGATCTGTATTTTGAAAGCGTATTGTAAGTGATAATTCATATATAATTTTCAAAATAATTTTTGCTAACCGGTTCTGGATATTTGGCAGGGACATTGGGGTTCTCTAGAAAAAACAAAACAACACTTCTCATATACTCTGCAACAAAACTCAGAAAAAATTGAATCATAGAATTAAATTCCATCTGAATCTGTACAGATGTCAAAGGATGGCTGAAAACCTTAAGATAGGCTTAATCTTAATGGTAATCTGACTGAGGTAAATTGGAAACACAGTCATTGTAAGCTCCCACTATATTRAATAGTTAGAAATAGGTCCTTTCACTTCTCCCTGGGAAAGTGCCCACCTCTTTATACTGCCCTTACCTGAAGTGTCAGCTGATGATGCTCCTGCATTAAAAGTCTCAGGCTGATATGCTGTTTTAGGTAGGATGGATCCCTGTTGAACACAAAGAATAGTCACTACTTCAGAATTCAAGAGTGAAATTATTGCTTTTTCAGACAATATAGCTTAAACCCTGCAAGACAGAATCACAGAATCACAGAATGGTTGAGGTTGGAAGGGACCTCTGGAGATCATCTAGTCCAACCCCCCTGCTCAAGCAGGGTCACCTACAACACGTTGCACAGGATCACGTCCAGGCGGGTTTTGAATATCTCCAGAGAAGGAGACTCCACAACCTCTCTGGGCAACCTCTTCCAGTGTTCTGTCACCCTCACAGTGAAGAAGTATTTTCTCGTGTTCAGATGGAACTGAAAGAAAGCAAAAAAGACTTGAATCCTATCCTTCATTCCTCAAATCCTTTGAAAGCATTGTAATCATTAACCATTATGTAGGAAGTAGTAGCTACTGTGGCTTTGACAACCCTCTCCTCAGCGATCTACTCGGCTACACCAAATGTACGTCACTGTAGAAAGTCTTTTCAGTCTCATATCCTAGTTTCACATATATATAAGATAATTTAAAAAATGGCATTGAAGCCAGTACTCTTTCAAACAATTCTGAGCACAGTTCAGAAGTAAGCCTGGGACAGAAGCTATTCCCAGCAAACAGTGTGGCTACCTTGTTTAGAGACAGATGCATACATGTAGGTTATCTAGTGGTAGCTGACCTTAGTGCCAGAAAACTGTCCTAGGCATCTTTGCACCTGGAGTATGAAACAGGATTAATGACTGATATTTGGCACTGAAATTCAGTATCTAAGTAAAGTCATTTTCTAAGAACCTGCTTAAAATGATTGCTTTGTGCTGAGATTTTCTGCCTAAATTTTGTTGGAGACAACTTTTTAAAGGATGGTCTTGGAAAACATGTTTTATATGATTCTTACTGCTCTCTCAAGAGTCTTAAAAGATGTTCCCTTATCCAGAGAATTCATTTACCATCTGCATATTCTTTCTTATACTATGCAGGATAGGAGCCAGTGTTCATAGGAGTGCCACTCAGACTATATCTATGTTACTAAATAAAACAGACAAACATACATTGTCTAYGAGAGGGGTAGCTGGACTGTGCACTGCTTTATCTACTAGCATGCTAACATAGACTTAGTCACACAATTCTCTCAGTGATACAATCTGTCATAGGATGCATCTAGCTCCACAAGTCAGAAAAAGGGAAGGTGCATACTGGTGCGCTGTGAAAGGGGAGAGAGGAGCCATATTAAATAGTATATAAACTAGTTGCAGCAAATATTGCCATCTCTGTCTTCCCTCCTGACCTGATAAACCTGACACTGTGGACACAGATGGTCAGTGAATTAGGGTGATCAGCTCTGCTGGGCTGTCATACAAGGCTGTGCTATGTAAGCTTGGGAGAGGGAGCGTGAGGACAGAATGCACTCCAAGACCCTCACATTCGGTGGTGAAATCCAAAGGTCTTCAAGGATGGGCACTGCTGACACTTGTTGCACTATAACTACTCTGGCCAGTGGAACATAATTAACCCATTCTAACTAATCCAAAATTCAGGAATTGCTAAGGAGTTCTAAAGCCATTTTTGATTTTCCCAACTTCAGCTGATTCCTTTTGCTATGGAATCATTCAGCTAGCAAATGAAAGTTTCTATCCTTATTCAAACTAGCAGACACTTTGGAGAGCACTTTAAATATAAATGTCTCTCCAGGCCCCTTTATGTTACTACCTTTTTTCTTTGGTAGTGACAAAAGAAGCAATACCTGTCCAGAAAGATCTTGGAGCTCCCATGCCATTTCCCAGCCCTAGCAGAGATATCAGAGATGCATATTGGTAGAGCTTTTAGCTAGACAAGATCCCCAGTAGAAATAAACAAATGTAATGAATGGTAACTTACACTTCTACTGCTTATTGCTGCTTTCTTGCTGAATCAGCTGTCTGGTACAGAGTAAATTTCCATAGATTTTGTTCTGCAGAAGATAGAAAATGTCTGTAATTGAATGGAGCTCTTAAAGGTTTGAAGTATTTTAGCTATGAGAGCACAACCAATGTCTGTAACCACTAGCAACTTCTCTTGACACTTTTATAACTAAAATCAGCTCAACCAGCTTTTCAAATTTTACAAAAATGAAATTGCTTCAGGCACAGACCTGGTGCACCCAGCTTTAAACTGAAGTGATTTTTTTATGTCTGAGATAAACCACTAAAAATCAGGGTTTATGTCAGATTTGCTGGCACAAATAGCAAAGATGCTACATAACACTGAATAAGCTTGCTTTTATTCCCTTCTGTCCTAGATATAAGAGATCATTTTCTCAATACATGCAAACTGGTCACTGAAATCAAGAAAAGCTATAGAAGTTTACATCATAGCTGACAGGCATATATTTGTCTGTATAAGGCTAGACATATAGACCAGAGAGAGCTCCTACTTAAATTTCCTGCAAGGCTGTTGAACTACTTCAGCTTTTCAATGCCATAGTTCAGAATATAGATTGCAAACTAAATTATATAAGAGCTTAAACAGAGAGATGATTTAATCTTTGTCTTTCAAGTGTGACCTTTGAACTTAATCTTTTACAGGAAGCATGACCTGCTTCTATGTTATTTGAGCATTTTATAGGGACTTCTGTGCTTTTTGCCACTATTCATTGTCATTGTAATTGTCTACTCCAGGGATCAAATGCAACAACATTTTCTCCACTGAATCAGAAAGGATTTGGTACAGGATTGTACCAAACATAGTTCATTTAAATAGTGTTATGCATTCTGTCAAAATGCAGATATGAAAAGCAGACCACATGAATCATGCTTATTTTTCTCCATTGATTACAGGTATTCCAGGTTGATTAGTTTGGGTCTAGATATCTCCATTACCAGTCTTAGGTGTGTGGAATTCCACTGAAAGCATTCAGAGGTGATAATCAAGGAACAACAAGATTTCACAGAAAAATGAAACAAATGTATATTGCCTAATCTCAGCATAAGACAAGCAACAAGAGCTACATACAAAAAACTAAGAACAGGGAAGCAGTGAGATATTAGATAGAGGCAACAAATATATATTTCACCTGTTGTCAGGGCGGGTTGTTCTGTTTTGCTTTTTTTTTTCAAAGAATCACATTTGAGTTTCAAGGGAGACAACTGAAGAAGATAGCGGGTAGGTTTATAGAAACCCATAGAAGGGTGTGGGAAATATGATAAGCATTATAATGATTTCTGGTTTAAAAAAAATGACAAATGGACAGCAGTGACAGGTGTCGCGCACTGCTCAAAGGTTAATGCTTACAGCACAATGCTTAATGTGAAGTGAATATAGGACAGGGATAGGTTAGGAATGGTGTTGAAAAGGAAAGTTGAGAGAAGATATTCAATGTGATAGAAAGGACAAGAATCACAAAGATCTTCTAAAAGAGGAGTGACAGCATAGGTAACACTGTATGATGAGATTCTGGACAGAAGAGATAGGAGAGGCCATGAATCAAAGATGATATGCAAGAAGAACCTGCAAATTTAAATACATCCTGGAAGTGAATCAAATATATTACCCAACTCACAAGCAGGATAGTGATATTGCCCATAATGACAGAGATTAAATAAGGCAGTGAGGGAAAAAATGAGATATTAGAGAGGCAGGCCCACAGTATTTTCTTGGAAGGACTACAGCTTGGAGACAGAAAGAGAGAGAGAAGAAGAGGGAGAAAGAAACGAATATATAACCAGAGCAGGGGAAGAAGGCCTAGTCAATATTCTAAAATGTTCTCTGATGAGGTATTCATCTCACATAATATCTAAGACATAGTTTCAATGTGAAAAAAAAAAGAAAATTTCTAGAGTGCCATGTATCTGAGCTTCTTCAGAAGTCGTTAAGAAGAGATGGATCACGCACTATAAATGACAACGAAGGTAACTTAGACAATGAGCAGAGGTGAAAGTCTTCACAGTGTAGAGGGCTAAAGGTGGAGGGGATAACTTTACCAAGTGTTAAAAGTGAAAAGAGGAAGAGAGCTGGAATATGGCCCTGTAGAAATACCACAAGAAGTTATAGTGGTGATGACTGTTTCCCCAAATAAAGTTTTGAAGCAATGACTGGGTGGGCAAGAGGAAAGCTGGGGGAGGACAGAATATGCAAGCTGACAGAATTTAAGATTTCTTCCTGGAATCTTAAATTCCTGGAAGAAGAGTACAGCTGACTGGAGAAGGTGGCTGACAAATCAAATCAAACTGGCTTAAAGCACCAGATCTGCCAGTCTGGAGAATAGGAAGTCGTTAGAAATTTTGATCAGATCCATTTCAGTGATGTACCAGGAAAAAGGCTGAATGAAAGAAGACCTAGGAATTTAGTGGATAAGAAGATCTCGAGGCAATAACTGAAAAGCAGAAAATACAAAGAGCTTGTTTTTGGAATGGTGGTAAGAAAAATAATCCCATACAGGATTATTTGTTTATGCAGGACAAGCTGAGAACCAACAGGCTAGAGAGCAGCTTTGCAGAAAAAGACCTGGGGGTCCTTGTGGACAGCAGGTTGAACATAAGTCAGCAATGTGCCCTTGTGACAAAGAAGGCCAACAACACCCTGGGCTGTATGAGCAAGAGTGCAGCCAGCAGGTCCAGGGAAGTGATCCTTCCCCTGTATCCAGCACGTGTGAAATCTCATCTGGAGTGCTCTGTCCAGCTTTTGGGCTCCCCTGTGCAAGAAGGATATTGACATACTGGAGCGAGTCTAGCAGAGGGCTACCAGGATGATTGAGGGGCTGGAGCACGTGATGTATGAGGAGAGGCTGAGAGATGAATTTGTTCAACCTTAAGAAGAGAGAGCTGGGGGAGGATCTTACTGCTGTCAACAGCTACCTAGTGGGAAGGTATAAAGAAGACAAAGCCAGACCCTTCTCAGAAGGGCACAGGGGAAAGTCATGAAGCAGTGGACACATGTTGGAACACGTGAATTCTGACCCAACATAAGAAAAAAAAAATATTTGCCATGAGAATGGTGACACACTGGCAGAGGCTGCCCAGAGACACTGTGGTATCTCTATCCTTGGAGACATTCAGAACTTGACTGGACATACCCCTGAGGAGCCTGCTCTACCTGGTCATGCTTTGAGCTGGGTTTGGATGAGACACCTCCAGAGGTTCCTTCCAATCTACGAGATTTTGTGATTCTAAGTAGGGTCAAGGGAATTTTTTTTTAAGACCGAAAGACCTGAAGCATGCTTATATGATATGACAGAGTGAGAGATGATAACTGAAGAGTATGGGGTAAGAATAGATGCAGGCATGAAGATGAGAAGATGAGATTTTCTTCAATTCTGAGAGTTTAAAAGATGGCTAATTTTATCTGCCTAGACTTATTAACACTGAACAGAATCATTTTAGTACTAAACCAAAGTTTTAGGTCTACAGTTTGCTAGTTTTATCCCCAATTCTTTGTACAGGACTGAACAGTTAATCTAGTTTATTGTTGATTTTTTTGAAAATTAAATAAATCCATAAAAATTCAGCTGTAGCTGAAATACCTTAGTTACAAGTAACCATTAAGTTTACTACAAGATCACATCTCTGCCTCTAGTTCTGCTGCTCTAGGAAAACTTCACCTAAAGCAGTCTCAGTTTTCCTCTCTGTAGAAGGGAAACAATGAAAAAGCTTGCTTTATAGTCACTGAGCTCTTCAGATGATGAGAACTGTTGTTGTTGTTAATATTATGGATTCTGAGAGGATAAAAACAAATGTGGTGATCCCCATTGTTCCGTGTTTTTTTTGTTCCCTCCTCTCCCCCCTAATGCCTCACAGTCTTTTATCTGTCTCCCACAGGCACCTGTGTAAGCTGACTCCAAAAGGACTTACTTCAGGTCTGTTGGGTTAGTCATTTCTGCAGATTTAGTTGATGTATGCAATGTTTTACAAGCTCTCCAGAAAAGCATTTGCTATAAGCAGCAACTGCAAGGCTGAAATGGAAATTGCAGAGGCAGCAGGCAGGACAAACAGGAAAGYGCTGGGGGAAACATACCTGGGGCTCAGCCATGTCCCCATTAGAACTTCCAGGCCTGAAATGGTTAGAGGAGCAAGTAAAAACAGATATTTTAAAATAATTCATATTATAATCTTATTAAGCTTGATTACTTTACACAGGATACACTATATAAACAGAATTATTATTATTTTTAACTCATCCACTTACGAGTAAAAAGTGTTTGCAGTGGCCCTTTAAATTGCCAGCCAAACATTCATATATTTAAAAAAGAAAGATATTATGGTCATTTGAAGGCTTATGATTGTTATGCCCTATTCCATTTTATATATGGGTTCTATGATTTATTGACAGCCCAGTATAAATGGTTCTTTATTTTCTATTCATCCTAACCTTGGTCAAATAATACCATCCTACTTCTCTTCACAATATTTTCGTAATATCTCAGTTCATTTAATTCTATTGATCCACCAAAGAGTATAATGGCAATGAAACAGGAATTAATAGCACCTCCCTTTTCCAATGCTAAGAGCTTTCCTATTTAGTCTGTGGACCATCACACAAAATCATAAAAGTAGACAAAAAAGCAGACTGACCTTTATCAGCTACTACTGTGTTGCAAAATTCAGCAAAGCCCAGAACATCATTTTCAGTTTTATGGCACTGTTTTCTTAAATAATAAGGGGAAGTAGAGGAGGAGGGGGGGAGAGGAACTGACCCCTATTCAGCATTTACTTAAGCAGAATTGGCATTAATAGAGTATTCTGTCAAAAATTCAAGCCCGGGAAAATGTATGCCTTTGTCCACAGCAGCAGCTATCTTAGTAGATTGCACTGTCACTGCTTCACACAAAGAGCATTGCAACACCATTAGTGGACATAAATAATGCACAAGCTCTTATGCAGTACTCAGCTAAGTGCATGGAAACCTTGGGCTCCTGTTGTCAGAAATTCAATGGATTAGTACGTAGATTTATTTTAAGTCTGTAAAGCACTTTGTTCTTGACAGCGTTCAAAATAGAAAGAGTGCTATCCTGAATGTGCATCTTAATACTGTCATTCTTGTCATGTAAGAATAGATGAAATATGGGATGCAATGCTTCTTTTTAATATTTAAAAGTTTTCACTGTGCAGATGCAATACACACATACACACATAGATATATAGATGTACATATATATATATATATATATATATAAAAAACAGTAACCCATGGTTACCTGATTGATCAGGAAAAGCAAAAGACAGATATGCAATGTAATTTTAGTAAAGAAGATACGATCACAATTACAGATTATGAAAATAAATACTGATAAACTAATATATTATCACTACTACATGTTCTTCTTTGTAAATGAGTTGTGCCCTCTGGCATATTTCTATATAAATAGCAACTCTTACTATTCCATTAGGACATGAGTTACTTAGCTTTTACAATGAGCATTATTAAGAAGAGATCATATGGTTAAGATGAGGATTACTGAGAAGAGATCATATGGTTAACTGAGACAATCATGAATATTTTAATCTAATTACTAATATTGAAAACTCAGTAAATTCTTACTTAGCACATATCAAATAAGTAGTGCTCTTGTACCAATTAACAACAAAATGTCAACTTTCTTGTTTTAAAAAAAGAACTTTTCAAAACCACTATCTAAAAGCATGTGAAACATGTTCAAGAAATTGCTTCACAGCAATAGAGACTGTGGGGTCTTTTTGCCTCTGGATGTTCTGGAGAGTTAAACATGATAATCCCCAATGCACTGAGAGGATAACAGGACCCTTTGTGTAGATTAAAAGCAGTTTTCTATTGATATCAGGGTGGTAATGCAAGAACAGCAATATCTCATGTGAAGGTCAATCTTTCACAATGCCACTAAGACATAAAATCTTCGTTTGAAATAATAACAGTTACCTTTTCTCTTTGCCTGCATGGTCCATGAATTTTCACACGATTCATTGAACCAGCAGTCAATGAACTATTCTTTACTGAACTCAGTGATTTAAAAGTCACAATATGTACATCATTAATGCCCATTAAAAAAAAAAAAAAAGTTTGATAAATTCCAGGAATCTCGACAAGATTTGAAATATACTAAACACATACTGCAATATCTACACAACAATCTTTGAGTCATAAAATCAGAATTGCTTTGTTGCCACCTTTTCGATATCTGTAGCAAACCCCACTCTCCCCAAAGGGAAAATAACATGTTTATCCTCTTTACTACTGAAAGATATATGAGTTTCTCCATTCAGGATGTAAAGTTCTGCACCAAGTCTGAAGGTATTTAATTTTGTATATCCTCATGTTCTATTAATTTTAATAGAATTCCTGATAAAACTGATCCTCAAGTCCTATGTACTGTTCCTCATAGAAAACAGGTCTTTTAAAAGAAAGAGAGAGAGAGAGAAAGAAAAAGATAGTGAGGAAGGAAGGAAGGAAGGAGAGAAAGTAAAAGAAAAAAGAAAAAGAAAAGAGGAAGGGAAGGGAAGGGAAGAGGGACAGAAGAAAGGAAGGAAGGAGAGAGAAAGAGAGAAAGAGGGAGGGGAAGGGAAGGGAAGGGCAGAAGGGAGGGAAAGAGAGATAGAGAGAAAAGAAAGAAAGAGAAGAAAGAAAAAGAAAAAAGAAAGAGGGAAAGAGGGAAAGGAAAAGAAGGAAAGAAGGAAAGAGAAGGAAAGAGGAGGGAGGGAGGAAGGAAGGAACGAAAGAGAGTGTGAAAAGCAATTATAATAGCAAGAGAGGGAGGGAAGGAAGGAGGAAGAGAGGGAAGAGAGGAAGGAAGAGAGAAAGGAAGGAAGGAAAGGAAGGAAGATTTTGAGTTTCATTTTAGTTTATATGTTATTGGATTACTGTGTTATAAATGCTCATTTGGTTTTAGTTATGATTTAGTATACATATGCTTTAAATGCTTTAACATGAATACTGAAAATTTTTTAACTTAGATAGCATGCATCCAAAATGCAGGCTGTGATCATTAAACATGACCACAGGTACCAAACAGCAACAAATAGGATTGCATGCTATGATCAATAGGTGGCGCTTTTCCCCTTTCTGATTTCCTTTATCCACTAATCATACTACGGAAAAATGTTTTAATAAGTATTTTTGAATAACTTATGTCACTTACGAAAAAGAGGAAATTTTGGTCAGTTCATAGCCCTTTTCTTGCATTGCTATAGGATAGTGGACAGACTTGCATCAGGGTTGCAAAAATCATGGGCTTAATGACTTTGGCACAGTTTAGATTTTCCAGTATTTTTGAGAAACTTGGTCTTAATCCCACGCCTGGTGTAATTTGTCATTGATTTATTTTTAATTGAGGAAGGGGGAGCATTTTTTAAGAAAATTGACTTTTATGATTTGGCCACATTACTGCAGAACTTTTAAACATTACTGTGAAAAACAGCTATTGTTAGAACTATTAGTTTACATAATTATGACTCCTGATACAAAAAAATGCCTAAATATATAGCTTTTATTTTTTCAGTGATAGCATAATGGAAAAAGAACCTTTCTAAAATAATATCATATTAAAATGACATTTGAATATGTTAACAGACTGTGTATTGGTTGACTATGTAAGGATTTTAATATATCATAAAAATCCACATTAAAACTAAATATGTTAACTAGAAGCTTGAAATCCTCATTCAGCTGTGAAATCCACAGTGACATCAGTGTTTATAAGATTTCATGTTTGTTTCCATAAGAGAGGAAAAGGATCTTTTCTTCCTGGAGAAGAGAGAATATTTTGAAACTCAGGGTTATATTCACAGAAAGGACAGTACATGCTCATCTACCCACATACACATGTGCACACAAGCGCACACTGTATATTCATATACAGAAACCTATTATTCCTGAAGTGGAGTTATTTTAAAAGCAAAGAGATAATTGATTAGCAGTGCAAGACATTTTCTGATGCTGGAAGGCAAAGTGAAGTTTCTTATCTAGTTTCTGTTATCAATATCTTAAAATGAAAACCACATTTCAAGAAAAGAATTATTATATCATGATAAGAAGTTTCAGCTGTAACTAAGAGTTTTGCATTGATTAATAACTGGAGTTGGAAGGTAAAAACAGTTTCTCTTTCAAGAAAGACTCTCTTTTCAAGGCGGTTGGCCCACATCATGAAAAGCATGAAGCTGAAGATCAAGTGGCTTGTAATGTTATTAAATTAGAGTAGTAGATGTCAATAGCTTCATTCTATTTTGTTGCTTCATACACTCTTTACTTGAAGTAAATTACCAGATTAAAAAAAGAAGTTATGTTAATGATTTGCAAATTCCTGCAAGTTAACATTTTTACAGAATGATAAAATAACCTGAGAATAAATAGAAAGGACAATTATGGTTGGCATATTTATAAAGCATATAAATATATAACATATAAATACATATAAGAACTTTCAGTTTGCTACCAAAACAACTGCAAAGGTGATATTAGACTTGGCTTCTCCAAATCATTATCTTAAATGTATCTTGCCCACTTTATAAACCAATAGTAGTCTACCTATGTTACAAGTAACTCTTTGTTTAGCTTTGTATAAGGCACACCCAACCAAGCAATACCCTTGTCCTGCTTGATACAATAGYGTTTCTAATGCCTGTAAAGGCATGCATAAGTCATCTAGCTAATCAGTGTATTTCAACCACTCACCTGGCAGGTCCTCAAACTTTAAGGTATTGTGACAGGAAGGAAAAAGATTACATTTCAGTAAAGATGAGATGGGGAATGGTGCCATGAGAGTACAGATGCCATGGGCTAGACAAGGAAATGTGGCAATATGCACATAGAGGAAAAAACAGGGGGAGATCTTGCCTGAGACTGTGCTAGCCCTCCTACTCTTTTGAATTTAGCATTTGTCTAATAGCAGACATACTCTATCCCTTTTTTTTTTTTAATACGCTCTGATTCAACAAACTGTACGTATGGGAGTTCAAGTCATATTCATGCAGCTACATAAGTATACATGGAACATGGATTGTAATTGGTACCCCCAATTACCTGGTACCCCAACCGATATCCCCAGTTATTGCCTCTGCCTCTCCCATTCCTCTTATACAAAGTTTTGCAAAAATTGGAACCAGTCTAAATATACAGTGACCAAAGGCTTACTAAAACCATAAAATATTATGTTCAATAGAATATAATGGATGAAAAGAGTAAGAACGAAAGCTCAGACTTCCATTGCTTTATTTAAAAGTATGTTTGCCTAGTTACACCTTGAAGTTCCTTCTACTGTAGTTTTGGGAACTAAGTTGTAGCTTGCTTTTCTACAGATCTTCCATCTTCTTTCTCCTGAAAGTATAACTTTTATTTGCTTGTAAGTAATGCATTTCTGATTTCCCAATCAAATGACTCCAGGCATTCAAGATGTAATTTTCCTATGTTGCTGGATCTGCTAAATACTATTTCCATATCACTAGAGGTAAATCTCTGATAAATGATCACCTCCACCCTCTTTGCAAAATAGATACAGAAGTTGCTGGTTCCATCAGTTCAAAGTGTGATTTAACCCTTTAACTACAGTTAAATCATGATAGCCAGGAGCCCTACCTTTATAACTAGTATTACCTATAACGTTAAGAAAATTCCTCATAGTCTTATCTCTGCACGGTGATGAAAAATAAACCAAGAGAAAACAACCCCAAAAAAGGATATTCTCTTGCCTTCATTTTGTCCCTGTATGATATATTTAATTCTCAGACATTCTCCTAGCAGAACAGGACTCATATATCTAACCATGCTGTGTTAAGTTGCCCAAAGTATTTGGCCCTAATTTACTTTATGTTTACATTTTGCATGCTTTAGGCTTGGATAATAAAGGAGACTGACCAGATTCACTTTTATTTCTTGCCAGTATCTAATCAGTTTTTACTTTCAAGCACTTAGACACTACAAGGATGAGCACCAATATAAACAGATAGATGGATAGATCTTGTTATTGTTTCTTAATATGTTCACCCTGTAGCATGGTATCTGAGCAACAGCTTATTTAACTCCCAGATAAACAGACAGATAGAACTACAGAAAGTACAAACTGTACTTCGATGGAATACAAATGCCTTTTAAAAAAAGGTTCATTTGGGCTTTTTTTTTTTTTTTTTTTTAATGTGTGAATGTTTCCATTGATCAAAGTTTTCACTAAAAGTTATTTCTTCAAACCTACATATTAGGCCAAATATATCCACATCATGACTCTAAAATCTGTGGAAATTGATTTAAAAGTCATGCATGTGCTTGCTAAATATCTCTTTGCATCATATCTGTGCAATAGGAATTGCCATTTATGAGTGGGAGTTTTGCTTTATCTCTTTTTAAATATATAATTATTTCTTATGAATATGTGTGTTTACTGTATACTCCGTAATATACTGTAATTTACCAGGCAAATTATCACTGCTTCACTATACTTAACATAATAGCAATGATTAGCTATGTGTTTGTGGATACATTTTCAAAGAGTTTCAGAATTTTATCCATGCCATTCACTTTGATGTTACAGCAGCTGGGTGGTTAAAACTTCATGAAGTATCCTAGAAATTATCATATCCATTTTTTAGTCTAGGTTTTCTTTCTAGGGATAAATTTAAATCTGAAGTTAGAATTAAAGTTTCTGCAACATTTTTATTTAAAATACGCTTTGCTAATTAACTCTAGAAATATTAATTTACCAAAATGTACAAAATGTATTTTTAGAATTCTGTGTGAACCTAACTCAGGACTGATGCCTGGGAATGAAGGGAGGAAATATGAAGTTTCTACCAGAATTCAGGCAGGAGATAACTGGGTCCAGATTAAACAAATATAGGAAAAAGCATTCTCATAGAATTCTATTTCAATTAAAAGGTATCCCTTAAAAAATTGCTCAGTTTACTTGACACCTGCCAAGAAAATTAGATGACAGGTATCATTCTCAAACTACTCCACCTACTAGGATCTAATCAATCTGTCCAATTTGCCATTCACAATTTGCATAGTATACTGAGTCTACTTCAATCCACATTTTATCTTGTATTTTCTCATCATCAGCTTTCAGTAATCATCAAAAATTTAAATAAGAATTTTGTCATTCCTTTGATGACATCGATACAAGAAAAAAAAGTAGAGGAAAACTGAGCTTCAAACTTTGTCTGCATGTCTCAGAAAACTGAAATAATTAGCAAAAAGGAAGTGCAAATCAATATTATCTGATTGTAGACACCCACAAATCCATGGGCCCTGATGGGATGCACCCACGAGTGCTGAGGGAGCTGGCGGACATTATTGCTAGGCCACTCTCCATCATCTTTGAAAGGTCATGGAAAACAGGAGAGGTGCCTGAGGACTGGAAGAAAGCCAATGTCATCCCAGTCTTCAAAAAGGGCAAGAAGGAGGACCCAGGGAACTACAGGCCAGTCAGCCTCACCTCCATCCCTGGAAAGGTGAAGGAGCAGTTCATCCTGGAGACCATCTCCAAGCATGTGGAGGACAAGAAGGTCTTTAGAAGCTGTTTTTCTTTTTCTTTTTCTTTTTTTTTTATGTGGGTCACTGGAAGATTTTGGGAACTTATGGATACACCTCTGATTCATTTATTACTCAATTAGTTGTTAACCTAAAATCTTAGTTAAAGAAATGATGAGAGGTATTATAACTTCTGAGGTCAGAGAGGATCAGTACAGCCCCTTTCCCATGCATTTTTTGCACTTGTAACATCCTGCCTATCTTAGCTGTCATGTCCTCATTCTCACCATTAACCTCTATTCTGTGCAGTATAGAGATTTCACAATCTATTGTTTGATGGGATATGCCTGTGTATCTGCAGTGTTGTGGGCCACTATAAACCAGCATGCACATGCTTTAGAATTACTTGAGAAAACCAGTCCAGGAACATAAATACATAAGAATCCTGGAATTAGATGGTAAAAATTCCTGCTTTGGGGTAATTTTTGGCATTCTAGTTTCCTTTCATACATTTGTACTTCAAAGAAGATGCCTGAGAAAAATTCAAATTAACTTTGGGTATCTATATATTGATAGTCTATAGTAAACTTGCTTGAAAAAAAGAAAAGCTACCACACTCCTCTACCTCTTAGTCCAAAATCTAATACTTCATCTTTGTGTTAAAACCCAGCTTAAGTCATTTGCAAGACTTAACATTGGCTATGAAGACATTTAACCACCTGGTAACTTAAAGCTGCATTGGTCCACACTAATATACATTACCATGTAACTAAAAATTATTCTGACAGGGACCTACAGTGAAGCAAGCTCCAGAAGAAATTGGTAGTGTAGCTATATCATCAAGACACCTTCTGATTTTTCCAAGAGTAATGGAGTCAATTTTATTGAAAAAGAGAGCTAAATGTTCTTTCCAAGGACAAATGCATATATAAAACTCTTCAGTGATCAACAGAAAGCTAAACAGTTCAGAAAGCCTCAGTAACCATACGGCAGGGGATACTGGCTACCATTACACACAGTTTGATGTCCATGGGAAATTCTGTGGTAAATCTGTTACTGCCATGAGTGCGGAATGCCCTCCAGTCTCTGCTGCTTGCTGTTCATTCAAACCATAGCTCGGGCAGTCCTTTCAGATTTTTAGATAGATTCAATCCTCATTCAGATATTATTGTAAAACCTGCAGACAAGAGTCTTGTGCCATTACCAACCTCTTTTAGCTTTCTAAATCCTAATTTCCCTTTGTATTTCCTCTACAAAACTTAGACATAAAAACAAGCATAATCCCCAAAGTTAAGAAGAAACACCTTTAAAATGTCTTCCTAGAAATTGTATATGCAGTAAAGGCTGCTAACTTCTCTTCAGTTTACCTGTAAAGCAGAAAATCACAATGTATTTTGTCACGGAGAAGCTAATAAAGCTAATATAACAACCTGATATAAAAATATAACCATACTGATTTAAGACATATGATTAGAAGTTCAATGTCACAAACTTTAGTCATCAGTGTAGCATTTACAATTCAATAGCCCCATTGTGTTTGCAGAATTAGCTTCTTATTCTGTGTTGGAATCTAAGATGAATGTGTATATTAAAAACTCTTGTGTTCACATTGCATAAATATGTAAGAGCATTTTTAATAAAACTCTTTATACCACCTTTGGTTCCATTCTATTACTCCCATATGTAATATACCTAACCAGAGATCACCTGTAGAGATTGAACCCGAAACTTTTAATATGAGGTTTCTTGCACTTGAAATAAAGGAACTCAATGTGCCAATAACAATTGCAGATTATTTTCTTCCTTGTGGTCTAGTCATTCAGTGGGGACACGATATAGAGATCCAGTGTAAAGCAAGATATTGCAGCTATCTGGATAATTAGTTTTAATTACCTTGGACACAGATCTTTCAGCACTGACTGAACTAGTGAGTTCTAAAGCTATAGGTACAACCAAAGGACATTGGTTTTGTTGGTCATGAGTTTTATTTCTGCTGATGCCATGCTGTGGAAACTACTGCTGGCTTGCACTTGGAAAATTCAGTAAAGTTTTATGTATCTTTAAGTGTGTACACACACACACACACACACACACTTGTGTGTATATATATATATACACTTTAAGTATACATACATAGATATGTATACACACACACACACACACTTACTACACACTACTTTAAGTGAAAACAAAAATCATTCCTCTAGAAATGCAGTTTCCAGGATCATATTATTTTAGTTAATGCCAAAAGCTCTCTGTATTTATGTGGATTGGGGTCGTGGGGGGGGATTGCTGTAAGATCAAAAGGAATGATTAATAAACTGAAATTCTCCAGAAACATCCTGAAGATCCTACAGAGTTTCTTACAGATTTTTAATGAAAGGCATATTCCAATCAGAAGAGATAAATTTGAGGACTCTTTTCTCCAAATCATTTTAAAAGTTAATTAAATACATCTATTAAACTATAGTTAAAAAAAGATATTTGGGCTAGATCCAGAAGTAAATCAACATAACTCTCTAGACTTGAATAGTCCAGAACTCATTTATACTAGATGGGATCTGACAGAAAATTTATAAAACTTTATAAACTTCACTTTTTTAGAAATTAAGACAGAGAAAGGTTTAAAAAAAAATAAAAAATAAGTATTATCCTACTAATGGAACAAAAACACTTTAAGAAGCCAGGTCAGGTACAATGGAATGATATAAGTAAATGTTGCATTATAAATCAAAATATCCTGTAGTTTTAACTTTAGTTCAGTTAATAATTAACAAATTAGAGTATTGGGAGGTAAAGAATGACATAGTGGGTTTAACACCACTTACCCTGTTGGTATTCATGTAATAATGAAYGTCAATTTACTGGCTATGAAATAATTAGATTGTGCTTGAAAAATTCACAACACTAATTGCTAGCCTAGTTTGCTGCATGACTTTCTGAGAGTTACAGTATTAAGCATTAGTCTACAGCAGGTAAAATTGTTCTTTCAACTCTTTGCAGTTATTGAGGCTTTATATTTTGCACTGTTTTGTTCAGGAATCTATCACATCAACTTTTTTTCTTTCTAAAATGAACTGACAAACCAATGGKTTTTTTTTTTAGGATAACAATAACTGTTAATATATAATAATGTCTTTACTGATTTCTTCCAGTTGATCTTCAATTAGCACTGCTGTGTAATTTGACGTTAGTACTGTAGGCTAGTTCACATACTGTAGAATATGTGAGGATATGTGAACAGATCACAGGCAGAATACAGAGCAGTTAAGGCAGGCATATTAGTTGCATGGCTCATAACACTATGCCTATYGGGCACAAATACATCTTTTGTTTATCTCTGAAAAGGCAAAAGGAAAATGAAGAGCTGTTAGCATAGCCTCTTGGTCATATTCTAAATAAAAGAAATAAAAAAAAATTAAATTAAATTTAAAAAAAGTTATTTTGTTTGTGTGAAGGAAGAGCAATATTGGAATCAAAGAGGGAAATAGACAGCTACTTGTTTATATATTTTTTTAATTCTTCAACACAGGAGGCTTATGAATATAGCCCAGGAGTTGGGACATTAAACTAACTGCTCGACTGATTTCAGAGAGGTAATACCTAGATTCTGGCCTTCTTCCTAAGACTGTTTTCTGTCTAATGATTTTTTATTTTAAAAACAAACAAACAAACAAACAAACAGTCATGGAAAAAAGTACTGCACATAGTATTTCACAGAATCACAGAATAGTTGGGTTTGGAAGGGACTTCTGGAGATCATCTGGTCCAACCCCCCTGCTCAGACAGGATCACCTACAGCAGGTTGCTCAGGGCTGTGTCATCGGGTTTTCAATACCTCCAGGGATGGAGACTCCATAATCTCTTTGGGCAACCTGTTCAACCACCCTCACAGTAAAAAAATGGTTTTCTTGCATTCAAGTGGAATTTCCTGTTTCAGTTTGTGCCCATTGCCTCTTGACCTGTCGCTGGGCACCATTGAGAAGGATCTTTACATCCTCCCTTCAGATATTTATACACATTGATAAGATCCCCCCATAGCCTTCTCTTCTCCAGGCTGAACAGTCCCAGCTCTCTCAGCCTCTCCTCATATGAGAGATGCTCCAGTCCTTTAATCATCTTTGTGGTTCTTCACTGGACTCTCTCCAATAGATCCATATCTTTCTTGTACTGGGAAGTCCAGATACAGACCCAGCATTGCCATTGTGGCCTCACCAGGGTTGAGTAGAGGGAGTGGACCACCTCCGTCTACCTGCTGGCAATGCTCTTCCTAATGCAGCCCAGGATACCATCAGCCTTCTTGGCCACAAGGGCACATTGGTGACCCGTGTTCAACTTCTTGTCCACCAGGACCCCCAGATCATTCTCTGCAAAGCTACTCTYCAGCTGGTTGACTCCCAGCCTGTCCTCGTGCATGGGCTTATTCTTCCCCAGGTGCAGGCTTTTCCCTTTGTTCAACTTCATGAGGTTCCCCTCTGCCCGTCTCTCCAGCATGTCGATGTCCCTCTGAATAGCCACACACCATCTGGTGTATCAGCCATTCCTCCCAGTTTTGTATCAGCTGCAGACTTCTGAGGGTGCCTTGGGGGATACTACTAGTGACTGGTCTCCAGCTGGATTTCATGCCACTGATCACAACCTTTTGAACCTGGCAGTTCAGCCAGTTTCAGTCCACCTCAGTTACCRTTTATCTAGCCCATACTTCATCAGCTTGTCTGTGAGTATGCTATTGCAGACAGTGTCAAAAGCCTTGCTAAAGTCAAGGCAAACAACATCCACTGCTCTCCCCTCAGCCACCAAGCTAGTCATCTCATCATAGAAGGCTATCAGGTCAGTTAAGCACGATTTCCCTTTTTAAATCCATGCTGACTACTCCCAGTAACCTTCCTGTCCTTAATGTGTCTGGAAATAGCATCCAGGATCAATTGCTCCATAACCTTCCCTGGGATTGAGGTGAGGCTGGCCAGACTGTAGTTCCCTGGATCCTCCTTACTGTCCTTCTTGGTAACAGGGGTAACACTCGGTCCCTTCCAGTCATCTGAAACCTCTCCCAATTACCATGATATTTCAAAGATGATTGAGAGTGGCCTTGCAATTACATTGGCCAGCTCCCTCAGCACTCRTGGGTGCATCCCATGAGGGCCCATGGACTTGTGTATGTCCAGTTTGTTTAAGTGTTCCCTAATCTGATCCTTCTCCACCAAGAATAAGTTTTCCTTGCGCCAGACTTCCCCCCTCTGGCCTCAGGGGCTTGGGATTCCTGAGGGCCTGTCTTACCAGTAAATACCGAGGTGAGGAAGACATTCTGTACCTTGGCCTTTACTGTGCCCTTTGTCCCTGGGGTGTCTGCCCCATTCAGCACAGACTCAGATTTTCCCTAGCCTTCCTTTTGCTGCTCATGTACTTGCTGAAGGCTTCCCATTGCCCTTCACGTCCCTTACCTGTTTCAGCTCCAAGTGGGCTTTAGCTCTCCTAACCCCATCCCTTCAGGCTCTGATAGTGTCTCTATATTCCCCCTGGGTCATCTGTCCCTGCTTCCACTTCTTGTATACTTCCTTTTTATGGTTGAATTTAGTTAGGAACTCTTTCTCCATCCATTCAGGCCTCCTGCCTCCTTTGCCTGATTTTCTTCTTGTCAGAATGGACTTTTCTTGAGTCTGGAGGAGGTGATCTTTTACTATCAGCCAGGTCTCTTGGACTCCTCTTCCCTCCAGCACTGTATCCCATGGGATTCTTCCAAGCAGGCCCCTGAACAGGCCAAAGCCTGCTCTCCTGAAGTCCAGGGTTATAAACTTTCTCCCTCCTTTCAGGAGCCTGAACTCCACCATCTCATGGTTGCTGCAGCCAAGGCTGCTCCAAGTTTTCACATCTCTGACTAGTTCTTCTTTGTCTGTAAGTATGAGGTCCAGCAGAGCCTCTCCTCATTGGCTCCTCAGTCACCTGAGTTAGGAAGTTGCTATCAGTGCACTCCAAAAACCTCCTGGATCACTTATGCTTTGCTGTGTTGCCCCTCCAGCAGCAGAGGGTGGTTAAAGTTCCCCATGATGACCAGGGCCCACAAACGTGAAGCTTCTTTCAATTGTCCAAAGAAGGCCTCATCTATTTCTGCTTTCTGATCAGGAGGTCTATAGCAGACACCCACTACAACGTCACTCATGCTTGTCTGACCACTAATCATGACCCATAAGCTCTCAGCTGGCTCCTCACCCATCTCCAGAGCTCCATGCATTCCCGGTGCTCTCTCACATAGAGAACAACTCTCCAATCATTGTAGCACTCCAGTCGTGTGAGCTATACCACCATGTCTCCTTGATCCCAATGAGATTGTAGCCCTGTAACTGTACACTGATTTCTAATTCATCCTATTTGTTTCCCATGCTGTGTACATTAGCGCATAGGCAATTCAGAGAGGCACCCCGGTGTGCTGACTTCCTAGAAAAGGCATGAGAGCTTTCCTCATAATGTGATCCCATAGATACTTCCTTATTTACCTGCATACACTTTGCATGATTCCACTTCAGCCCTATTTTGTTGATAAAGAGGTCCCTGATGTTTACATAATCCCAGACCCTTCGGTTGCCAACCCCATTCACCACTTCCTTACTTGGCCATTGGTCATTCTCTCTCTCCACCCTCATTCCTAACTTAAAGCCCTCCTTACCAGGTTGGCCAGCCTGTTGGCAAAGATACATTTGCCCCACTTTCTCAGTTGGATCCCATCTCTACCAAGCAGTTGTCGGTCCCTGAAGAGGGTCTCAGAGTCATAGAAACTGAAATCCTGTTGTCGACGCTAGCTGCTAAACCAATTGCTGACCCACAGGATCTGTTGGGTCCTCCTCAGGCCCTTTCCCCTCACTGGCAGGACTGAGGAGAACACACCTGTGCCCCTGTGCCCTATACCATCACCCCCAGAGCCATGTAGTCATGCTTGATACTTTCCAGGGCCACCCTGGCAGTATTGTTGGTGCCCACATGGAAGAGGAGCAGGGGGTCATAGTCCAAGGGCCAGACAAGCCCAGACAGTCTCTGCTTCAAAGTACATGTCCTCATCAGTATGTTCAGATTCATGTCATTCATTCTTGACACCCTATACAAGTTCCTATCTGTTTGTACTGGGTACAGAGAAAGCTAAACGCAGCTATGACACTGAATTCAAGAAGATAGTGTCTTGCTTCCATGTGTCTTTCTGAAAAAAACATGCTAAAACAGAATTTCTCAAAAGCTGAGAGAGACCGTCTCCTCTTTTTCTCCTTCCTCCACACACCATTTGTGCACTGCTCTGAAAGAGGAACGCTGACAAAATCTTCCTTGACAGACAGGGACTGGACAAGGAAACTCAGGCAAATGTTCTGATCACTGAGCTTTTATACAAAAGAGAGGGCTGATCTTTCTCTTCTCATCTCTTTAAAGCAGCTACATTTGGAACTGTCTAGAAAGCCCCATCCTACTTAACTGTACATTGAACTTCTCTTGTGAATGCCTAGTAGATCAAGCCCTTCAAGCTGATTAGATGGAAAGAGGACCAGCTTCTGAAATCTGGTGGGACTTCAGCATCATGTATGCACCAAACATGCACCTCTCAAAAGAAATGGCAACTGTGTACACTTGTTTTTTGGATTTGCAAGTTTCAACTCAGGGACTTAAATTGAAGGACCTAATTCCTTGTTAGGTATCCAAATTCTTTCTTAGATCTGTCCCTGTGCTTGCACAGTGTATTGTTAACCAACTCTTCAGTCTCAGCTAGCCCTGAAACTTTGTAAAGGTGGAGCTCAAATTCAAGCCAGACCCATCCTATATGTTGCCCAAATTTTCTCTTTTGGCACACCAGCTAACTCATTGCGGAATCAAACCAAAAGGCTGACTGACACGCAAGAGGCAAAGACAATCAGTCAAAGTGCCAGCTGAGCTCGTCATTCTAGCTTCCCTTTACAGCCAATGGTGGAAAGCAAGCATGTTTAGTGCAAAATTCCTTTTTATTCTGGTGCATACATATCATATGAGTCAGAAAAGGAGCTGTGAAAGTGCCTAGTTTTCTCTGTTCATTTTACAGGGAGCAGAGTGTGAAATAGATCAGTCAAAGATATCTACACTGCCAAAGTGTAAAGCTGGCCAGAATAAAACTCGCCTTAGGTGATAGTGACTAAGCTTTGCCAAATCAATAGTGATTATCAAAAAATACCTTTTGACATAGAAGACCCGTTTACTGCCATGCCATTACCTGCTCTTTGCAGGAAAGCAACTGGGAGAAAAGCTGTGTAATAGTTCTGACCTGACCTAAATTAATGGGAATTCTCTAGCCCTTCTCAGCATCAAATCTGGGAATAGCTCAGAGATTCCAAAGATCTTTCAGTGGTCTACTCTTAACATTGTTTCCTCACCCCATGTTTCAGTGCAAATATCTCTGAGCACAAGATGTTCTTCAACTAATGACAAGGTTCACAAGGAACATGTATAAACAGGGATTATCTGTGATGCTAGAATAAGTGAGTAGATTCTGATAGTGAAGTCATGGTTTTTATGAAGACCTTCTCCTGTTCCTCTAGAAGCATATCTATCCTAGGAGATGGAAGATGACTGGAGACTGGTTCCCAGACTCATTAAAATATACATCATTCTCCATAATTAGGTTAGGTTCAGGAAAATACAAAACACATTTGCAGATTCTAAAGGTATTATATGCATGAAAAATATTATTACTGCTACTGAAAATGTGGAGTTAATTATTTTTGCCACATCTTAACTGTATTGACTTTTTACAACACTATTCACAGTGATGAATTAAAAATTTCCAATCCAGCTGACCAAGTAACTAAAAGTCCGTATTAGTTCTGGAAAATGCAATTCTTATAACACTGTCCTCCAGAAACTGCTAATATCTTAGCTGGCTGCAGATAACAATTTATGATAAATATCAATAACAACACTAAAATATCACAGGTAACATTTTGTTCCTGTTGACAAGGAGTTAATCATTTGTTATACAATGAAAGACTCTTGTGAGCTACAATACAGGTATTGTCACGGATGGGCTTGACATTGCTATTCTTACAAATGGTGAGCTTATACTGAACTCAGGGGGCCTGCAAAGTAAATAGAGTCCTGTTAAAAGAAAAATTTAAAATTTGTAAGTGTGATATCCCTCAGTATATTGCATTACTGACTATTGCACTCTCAAGAATGTCTTATTGTAATCTTAAATATTGTACATGCTGATGCCATGACTGCACATACCTTTGTTCTTCTACAATTTGTGGGATTATATAACTGATAACAGCACTACACTGTGTTTCCTGGAAACACCGAAATTGCTCTTAATAACTTCTTAACAAAGACTTATCTGACACTCTTTGAGTAGACCATGGGAAAATGCTCTAGAGCAGTAGAATCTGCAAGAGCACCAGGTGCAAAATTGGTTCAGTGGAAGAGAGAACACCATACCAGCACCGATAAGGGAGTTTAAACTGGAGATTGCTCTGAACTGCTCCTTAAACCAGTTCTTAGCCAGCTAATGATGAAACCCTCCCAAAAGCATCCTCAGCTGCAAAGAAAAGAAAAAAAAAAGAAAACAAGATAATTGTTACCAGGGCTCATTTACTTCCCACTAGACTGGTCAAATTATAAGGACAGGAGGTTTGCAATCAAGTCCTCGTTACTATTGTTTATATACTTATGCATGTCAGTTAACTTTGATGCTACTGTTTCACATTTACACAAGTGCAAGGCAATTCTTTTTAGCTTCAGGTCTCTGCATAAAATAGATCATGCACTTCTAATAAGCAGTACCTCTGTTGACCCCTCCTAAATTTTAGCATGTGACACACAAGTGTAAAGAAACGCCTTGCCACCAGTAATAACCATTATGTTTTCCTGAATATGTATATTATATTGGATATTTTCCAGTCACTCCTCTAAACAGAAGCCAAAGTTTATTCCTATGATGGGTAGAAAAAATAAAAATAAAATTTGAGGTGACTTCAATGTGAGCCAAGTAGTGTAATGAACCTATAAAATGCTTAGTGAGATGCAGTCAGGCTTGCAGATGTGTTTACGAAAAGGAATGTTCTAGTTTCATATTTATTATAAGCTTTCTCTGATTTAAGACTACTATATATTGAAACTGAGTAAATAGGCCCTTATTTACATAAATGTCAGCATATCAAAACAAAGCTAAACTAAACTAAAAAAAAAATCTTTCAAAAGCTTTCCATAAGCTCTCTGTAATTAGGAAATAAAGAAACCTCACTGAACCCAAGAAACAGTTCAGAAAGGCTATTAGAAAAAAATCAATACCCTTAAAAATAGTAATGCAAAGATGGGATTCTAAGGATTCTGACTGCATGAAACCATCAAAGTGCAGCATTCCAGTAATATTTTAATAACACATTCAGGTGGTGATATAATAGATAGACAGCTTTTTGCATTTTAGTCCAAATGTCTTGATGCATAATTTTGCCATATGAAAAAAGAATTTGTACAAGAAACCTTGCATGTGTGAGTCTTTACTTCTCCAGTAGTTGGAAATGGAATGATGATGAGCCTGCACTTTTATCAAGGCAAAGTGAGTGCAATTGGGTGGTAAACCCTAAAGCAGTGATAGAGGAGGATTTTGTATTCATTTTGAAAAGTGCAGAGAACTAAATTATTTACAAAGCAAGGGAGATTTGGATTCTCATGGCTTAAAAATGTAATTCTGTCCTCAAAATATAGGAGTTTAATAACTTGACAGTGAGTAGGCCTAGACCAAATGGTTTTAGCCTGTGAGATACTAAGCATTTTTCCCCATACTAAATAAAGTTAAATGCTACTGATTTCAAAGAGAACTGGGGAGATATTTGGCATCTCCTGAGAAACTGGCTCTTTGACTGTTCCCATTGAAGTCAATAGCAAAACTCCCATTTACTTGTGTAGCAGCAAGTCCTAAATATGCGATTCTTAAATGAACATTTGCCAGGCTAATTATACAAAAGAATGGCTCATTCTTTGCTACCTTGAATGACCATAATATGAAATGATTAATTTAAGGATAACATTCCTACTGTTAAACTGGTTACTTTGCATAGTAACAAATAATCACCATCAAGGGAAATTATTTTGGAACGTACTTCATATTGTTTATGCCATACAAATACAAATGGTGGGAAAATGCTGTATATCTGTTCTGCTGCTCCTTTGGGAGTATTGTAATGGCAGAAGGAACTGGCCAGTTCTAGCCTAAATAAAATCTGTTCAGTTTTCCTATATTTAGTTCCCATATGTTCTGGTCCTCAGGAGATGTGAGTTTTTTCCATTATTTAAATGGGGCTTCTACCACTTCTCTTGAGAGACTATAATGCAGTCCAATAAATCACACCATTAAGACCGTTTTTCAGTCTAAACTTTCCTTTTTGTATACTTCAGCCCATTATATGTAGTTATACCTCCATGCATCTTCACAAAGCCTTTTCTCAATGATTTTTTCATCACTTGTTAATAAAATCCAGTAAGACACTAAAGGTGTTACAGACAAAAGAAGGAAGTGATAAGATTCTACTATACTTTTATGATTAAGCTCTAGTCTTCAGTCACACCGAGTTTAGGGAATATGCTGGCCTACCACTTTCAATTGCTGAAAAAACAGGCTGCAAGTAAAGACACAGAACCAAATTTGTTCCAAAAACAAGTACTGCAGAGCAGTAGACAAATACTCTTACCTTCAGCAGTTTAGTGCTTCCAGTGTGCAAAACAGTAACTCCCCAAAGCAGCATCCTCATCATACGAAATACGGTGAAATTCTACACAGAGCAGAAGCACCTACTATGTACTCTGATCTCACACACAGAGACCAAAAAGAGGCCAAGACAAGGATTTTTGCAGTATATTTCACACTCCCAAACAGTTAATTGGTATTCTGCATTAGTCCAAATGGCAGCCCAGCATTCCCAGTTATGTTGGTCCAGCCAAGACCACTTACTCCAGCTGAGAGCTACTATGAACCAGTGACTCCTGTGGTGAGCCAGAAGGCATTAGCGACAGGCCATCAAATGACACGCACGACCCAGTAACTGCTCTTCATTCCCCTGCTGAGCAAAGGTCTAGGGCTTAGGTATGGCAATTATTTACTGCTAGGGCAATGCAAAAGTGGGCCAGAAGGGCAGCTGGATGTTCGGACTGCTTCTGCTGCTGCTTCACTTAGTTTGTGTGTGGTGTAATTTTAAGAGAGTGGAGGTTTATTTTTGTCTTATTTCTTAATTTTGTTCCCATTATAATGTACTGTGTCAACCAAGCACCTRTACATGAAGAAGAAAGAGGAACTGTAGCCTGGAAGCACTTTCAAAACCTTTTGAATAGCCAAGAGAACAAATCACGATGCAAGTCAGGGGGCAGATGCTCCTAAGCTCATTTGAAAATATACACTTGCAAATCAAGCCTTCTGCTATTAAAGAAACAGTCAGTCCCACTCAAACACATGCACCAAAGACATGGATGAGTTTTTCATCTTCTATTAATGCTTCTAGATTTCAAGGGGGTGGTTGTTGTATCTTGGTTGATTTTTTCTTCTTTTTTAACACTTGCTCATCATCAGTTTTTCAACTCCTGTACATTGGCATTTTTCTTCTTACTTTGTTGGAGTTATGGCAATGAATGTTAGCTGAGGATCTGATCTATCTTTCCCTTCTGAAGGGGAATGTGTCTATATGAACCTCTATTCTTCAGTGCAAGATCTTTGAAAATGTTTACTTTATTTCAAGGTGATTCCTGGATGATAAACACATGAAGAAAAGTATAATCATATGAATGCTACACACAGCTTTATTGAATATACAGTAGCTTCACTTGATTTCCTTTTCATATTTGTATCAAACGGGATATCTATTCTAGACAGACTATCATTTAAAAGAAGAGACATACCAAATGAGTAAATGAGGTTATATTACTAATTACCATACTGTCTCCTACTACCTCCAGTAAGCTACAAAAATGTGACTTCCATTTTATCACATAGATGAAACAGTTATCTTTCAGGGTTTGAAATTTCTGTGATCTTTATGCTTAATAAGCTCAGTAAAAGGCATTCAAATTACATCACTTTTGTCTTGGAAGTTAAATTGGGAAATATTGCATTCTCTGAGATGATAAACTCTGTAGAAGATAAATTATCATGAGAAATAGTTTTAATTGATTTACCATAATAAAAGTTATGTGACTTTGAAGTGCAAATGACACATTAAAATGAAGCTACAGTATGTTGATAATAAAGTGGCTTCTTTGTTAATGGAATTACTGACACTGCAGACGCTTACAGAATAGTTGTCCTCTATTGTTCTGTGAGAAACATTAACGGAAATTGAAGATATACTGTATTTAAATCCAAGCTCAAGTCTCCTTCTACTGTGAGCTCTACACTGATCTCAGCAAGTGTAAATGGAACATATTTTAACAATACCACATGCAACCTGAGAACTATTAAAGAGTCTGAAATTACAACACAGGGGTTGTATATAGTTATTCTGGTTTTATCATTGTGATCACACCCGCTAAAGCCCCAGGAAAATCGTCAGTCTCTACCTCAGTTTCCCCATTTGTAAAACTGAGCTAATAAAATCACTTTCACTCTCTGAGGTGCTGGCCACTAGCTGAGCAACACTGGATTTGTGAGACTTCTTCAGAGATACTTGGTGTCTGTATTCAAAATGAAGGGAAATGTGGATGGGTCCTAGACAATGATACTGCTCTGTTCTCCTTTAGCCTTGGGACTGCAAGCAGCCTGCAAAGCTTATAAACCCAGCAGCTAGAATGCAGTGACTTTATTTCATTTTGCTCTTTTCTCAGGCCACTTAATATCTCTAAGACCTTTTACCAGACTGTCTTTCCCTAATGAGCCTTCTTCCTTGCTCAGATCATTTCACCTTCTCTTTCTTTTGTTTTTCCAGTCTTTCCCCCCACTCCAGACTGTTCACCCTTCAGTTCTCTCTTACCTGTGAATCCTAGAGTTCATTTTCTTTTTTCCTTTCCTTRAGAAATGTCTTTCCTACTTTCTTTTCCTAAAAGCTGCGTACATTTTTTACCCTTTCTCTGACCTTTTCCCAGCCATCGTATGTCTTGTCCAAACTTATCTTTTGCCCAGTCCTGCATTCTTGCTGTTATACCTGTACATATAATTCTTCTCCTTTTGAGATATCCTTTTCATTTCTCTCTTTCTTTTCCTTATTGTTTCTGAAATCTAAGTTGAGACATATAACAAAAGAATGGCTCTACCAAACCTCAGATATCTCATCATCCTGTAAATTTTGAGTCAAAAGGGTCCTATAACTGTCTTTTAATTGAAACTATTTTAAACCCATGGGTGTAAGAATCTGTAAGCACTCTATCTGTAAGCACACTGCTATGCAAAAATGCATTCCTACTTAGAAGATTTTTTGCTAATCTGAACACCTATTCCTTTGAAAAATAATAAAATGTGGTGTTAGCTGTATCTTTTCATGTATCTATGCCAATAATGCTTGTACATTACTTAAACTTTTCATACTAACTAATGGACAAATACAGTTAAAATAGTAGGGGTAACAATAAGCATCAGGAGCTTACTTGTGTGCATTCATTTCCCAGTTTGCAGCACTCATATATTCCACAGCCTTTCAGCTTGGAAAGCTTCTATCTGATTTTTTTTAGTAGCTGTTTAAACAAAAATAGATGTTTATCTCTTTAAAATTTTGCCAGGAAGCTGTCACTTTCCCATTTACTCATGCTATGTTGTGACAGAATGTGTCAGCTTCTTGCACAAATGAAAAGAGATATAGACCTGTATTTACTTTAGCTGAAAAATAAGTAATCATCAATTCTAGAAAAGTGTTTTCCCATCTGAAACGATAGATAAATAAGAGAGGTTTTGAGAAGTAACTGTTTACTAATGCCTAAAAGGTAGTTGCAAGCCACATATTCCAGCTCAGTTCAGAGTAGATAGACTCATAATATGTAGAATTAGATAATTTGTAGCAAATAATAGCAGATATCCATGGAGCTAATGTTCTTACTGAAGTCTTTGATTTTCAGTAAGTGACAAAAATAGGTAGGTGAACCTTTGTGTGACTTGCTGTTTGCTCTCATGTTTGACAGAACAAAAATATTAGATGGCTCTTTGCAAAATCTTTATCCTAGATTGGCCTGAAGAATAGAGCTGAAAAGTATGGAACTAATCAGTGACAATCAGATAGAACCGATACACTACTTTAAGAGATTCTTAGAGATGTTTTTAAGGGTGTGCTTATGTAAGAAGGAAATAGAAAAAAAAGAGGGTAATACATATCTGTATTACAGATACATACCTGTAACTTTATTTCTTTTACAATTCTCTAATCTTTATCTGTCACACAGAACCCATATTTCTACCATGTGACAAAGTTAAAATACACATTGCAGTTCAAAAACCAGTTTTTCAAAATATTCGTTGAAAACTTCACTACTGAGACAAACCAGAACGTGGAATATCAGAATCATTACAATCCATTAAATTACAACTAAATAATTCCATGTGTTATGAGTCTAAGAAATGAAAAGGAAAACTGGCCATGAAACATAAAGGTTAGGTCTTAAACAGACATCAAAACAAACCCTGAGCAGCTGAAATCCTGGCAAAGCACCCATTGATTTTGAAGGAACAGGTTACAGCCTAGAGGCTATATCTCTGAGACAGCTGAAGGTGCAGCACAAAGATGGTTGCATATGGCATGTTTCGTGTTGCAAGAGGGAACATAGTACAGAAACCGTCAAACCAGAGGGAATCTGCTGAGAAGCAGTGCTTTCTAGCCCTGGCTGACACTGCAGTAATGCAGCTACACAGCTGTACAGGAGCCAAGGTCACTGTGTGTGCCACAGAGGCAGCTTTTTTACAGCTATATCTTATTGAACCGTTTCATTGAGTCATCTGGGCAAATGATTTCAGGGTACCTTACAGTACCTTAGGGGTGCTCCCCCTTTTCCTGTTTACTGAAGCATTTCAGGGTAGGCACAAGAGACAGACGGAATGCAAAGTCCAGACAGTGTGCTTTCTGGTCCAAGTGCAGGTAGATGGGGGAAAAGTCAACACAGTGCAGCTTTAGAAAACACATTACAGTGCAAAAGCAACAGAGGGCATAGGTCCAGATCTCTGTCTACGACTCAATAAAATGTCATCCATGAGACACAGGTTCTTCATATTCAGGCCTAATTATGTCTGTCATGGACAAGCAATATGGAATGTCTTAAACTGCTACTGTTTACCTTTTACTGTGTGCTCTGTTCAAAGAAAAAAAAATAAGGATATTCATCTTATAACAAGATTGCTCTGTCATCTTTTCATGGGCACTAATATGTTTTCTAAAATAACAATCAATACAGGTATTAACAATAGCTTTATAAAGATACAAGGAATCCTACACAAGTTGGAGTCCCGCTTTCTCAATCACAATACAGAGATAAAATAAGTAACAGCCAGATGCCTCTGAATAATTAATAATCATCATCTGTCAACCCTCCTTTCACCCTAGCCCCCAACCCTATCATCAGGAAAACACATCTTTTAAGAACGTTATTAAATAATAGGTGAGGTACACACCTGCTGCTGTCGTGTTTCCTGTGAACATAGCTGTTCTTAGCAACAGCTGCAACTAGATTTAAGTTATTGCATTTCATATTGAAAACATTTATTTCAGTGACTTGCTTTACACTGCAGTGATTCAATGAAGAGAATCTGTTCATACTCACTCTAGAGCAGAGTTGTGCTCTCAGAAAACTAGTGGAAGGCTCTCCTTGCAGGTATAAAGGCAAACAAGATAATAGTCTTTGGATCTGCAGGGTTTGGTGACTAACTGCCTATATTGTTTATGGCCAAACATATATTTTATGGCAACTCTGCTAGGGAAAATTCTGTAAAGGTCTGTTTGCATAGCTGTGTTCATTATGAGAGTAAGCAGGAAAGTATCCTCACTACCCACACATGAAAAATTACCAGCTGGTTTGATAGTGAACTGGATCTTCCTTATTTTGATATCTTTTTATGTATCATAAAGTTAAAAATGTGAGATCAGGGAGCTAAATCCTATATATGTATGAATATACATATTCAAGAGCAGCAAACAGAGGCAGCAGTTTGCGCAGCAGTGTTTGGGGTCTGACTAGAACTTGAGGATCTTGTTGGAAGTTGTGGGCTTTCTGAGGACCCCCGAGGAACTAGAAGGTGATTGCTATGAACAGGAAAGGGGAAGCTAGGCAAGGACAACTGCAGGAGGCCTTGACTTCTCCCGGGAAAAGCTCCTGGGAAAAGCTCTAGCTAGGAGTGGCTGCTGCTAATGAGCTCTCTTGGTTGCCCCGACCAGAGGGAGTTGGGGCCTTTGATCCCAGTGGCCCTTGATTAGGGYGGTCAAGCACCCTCTTAGCCAGTGCTAGGGAGAGGCCTAGGTAAGAGCCAGGCCTAGAGCGCAGCTAACAGAGGCAGTGAACAGAGGCAGCAGTTCGCGCAGAAGGGTGCATGAAGGTACCTTCGTTTCTGTTCCTTGTGGTGTACACCTCCTCAAGCATGGTTGTGACACGCCGTACAGCACGTTCCCCAGTGGCTGTTGGAGTTGCTGTGTCACAGGCTGGGACCCAGACCGACCYTCTGACAGCAGATGCGGCTCTCCAGGTCTCAGGCTGCAGGGAGTGCTTGGGGCCTCTCCGGGAGGCCTGGGCTGGCAGTCAGCTCTCCTGCAGGAGGTGTGCTGCTGTTGACGAGTTGTGTCGTCAGGTAAGGGAGTTACGGGAGGAGGTCAGTAGGCTGCGCAGCATCCGAGAAGCGGAGCAAGAGATAGACAGGGTATTCTCAGAGACTGTGCAGCTTCAGGAGTCCCAACCCCCCGCAGCAGTGGAGTTGCCAGAGGGCTCTGTGCCGTGTGAAAYGGTACATCATAACGTCATAGAAGAAGGCTGGAAACTGGTCACTGCTCGTGGGAGGAGAAAGGCTCCTACTCCTCCCGAAGACTTGCAGCTGAAGAACAGGTTTAGTGCCCTCCAGGATGAGGAGGAGATGGACATGGCTGCAAGGGAAGTACCTGGGACAACACACCCTGTGCCTTGCCGGAACGCCCGGAAAAAGCRGCGGGTGATTGTTGTGGGGGACTCCCTGCTGCAGGGGACGGAGGCATCTATCTGCCGACCAGACCTCATGTCTGGAGAGGTTTGTGGCCTGCCAGGGGCTCGTGTGAGAGACGTCATGGAAAGACTGCCAAGGCTTGTCCATGCTTCGGACTATTACCCACTGCTGCTCTTCCWTGTGGGYGYYRATGACACCAAGGGCAAACTGGMRACCATCAAGCAGGATTTCAGAGCTCTGGGGATGGTGGTCAAGGGTCTGGGAGMCCAGGTCATCTTCYCCTCAATCCTGCCAGTGAGGGGGATGGATGAGAGGAGGAGGAGATGGACTTTCCAAGTTAATGACTGGCTGCGCTGCTGGTGTTGGCAACAGGGTTTTGGTTTCTACGACCATGGGACCCTGTTTGAAGATGGACAACTGCTGGGGAGAGATGGGATCCACCTCACAAGGTGGGGCACACGTGTCTTTGCCAACAGGTTGGCCAACCTGGTAAGGAGGGCTTTAAACTAGGAAAGATGGGGGAAGGGGAGAGTTATAGAGACAGGGTAGCTGGCAAAAGGCAGCTCAAGTCAGGA
>NW_020448185.1:119140-127694 GCF_003343035.1 Apteryx rowi
AGAGTCTAGTTGGAGGCCTGTAGCTAGCGGTGTCCCCCAGGGGTCAGTACTGGGTCCAGTCTTGTTCAGCTTCTTCATCAATGACCTGGATGAAGACACAGAGTGCACCCTCAGCAAGTTTGCTGATGATACAAAACTGGGAGGAGTGGCCGATACCCCAGAGGGCTGTGCTGCCATTCAGAGAGACCAGGACAGGCTGGAGAGGTGGGCGGAGAGGAACCTCCTGAAGTTCAACAAAGGCAAGTGCAGGGTCCTGCACCTGGGGAGGAATAACCCCAGGCACCAGTACAGGCTGGGGGTTGACCTGCTGGAAAGCAGCTCTGCTGGGAAGGACCTGGGAGTGCTGGTGGACACCAAGTAAAGCATGAGGCAGCAATGTGCCCTTGTGGCCAGGAAGGCCAATGGTATCCTGGGGTGCATCAGGAAGAGTGTTGCCAGCAGGTGGAGGGAGGTGATCCTCCCCCTCTCCTCAGCCCTGCTGAGGCCACATCTGGAGTGCTGGGCCCAGTTCTGGGCTCCCTAGTACAAGAGAGACTTAGACTATTGGAAAGAGTCCAGCAGAGGGCTACTAAGATGCTTGAGGGACTGGAGCATCTCTCATATGAGAAAAAGCTGAGAGAGCTGGGCCTGTTCAGCCTTGTGAAGGGAAAACTGAGAGCGGATCTTATCAATGTGTACAAGTATCTGAAGGGAGGGTGTCGAGAGGATGGGGCCAGACTCTTTTCATGGTGCCTAGAGATGGTGCCACGAGGCAATGGGCACAAACTGAAACACAGGCAGTTCCATCTGAACATGAGGAAAAACTTTTTCACTGTGAGGGTGACAGAGCACTGGAACAGGTTGCCCAGAGAGGTGGTGGAGTCTCCTTCTCTGGAGATATTCAAAACACGCCTGGATGCAATCCTGTGCAACGTGCTCTAGGTGACCCTGCTTGATCAGGGGGGTTGGACTAGATGATCTCCAGAGGTCCCTTCCAACCTCAGCGATTCTGTGATTCTGTGATATATGTGTGTTTATATGTGTTCGTGCATGTGACTTAATAACTCAAAATCCTTACTCTAGTCCATCAACACATTAGGAAGAATAAAAGCACAAATAGGAAAGAAGAAAAAAACATGGTATTAAGCTTTGATTAATTCATATTAAGAGCAGCAATACTATTCCTRGAGTAAAACACCAAATCCTATGATTTGTATAGTGGTCATATGCATACCTAAAAAACAATGCAAAGTCAAGGTCATTATATATGAAATTCCTCTAAAATGAACACTTGGGCTTTAGGATATTTATTCTCTGACCCTGAAATGTCAGCTTGACACTGATACTAATGTAGCACACTTGTCTCTAGAGTTTATCCCACTATGCAAAAGGGCTGCTAACTGTGAGAATCTTTCTGAGGTGCTCCAAGTGCATTCTAGAAACCATCTGCATATGTTATTTTATTGCTAGGTCTCATAAATCAATATTATGTAGAAACATCTATAATTTCATATTGTATTAGAAATAGGATATTAGAAATAGGATGACACCAGTGGTACATTACTTACATTTTAAACATTTTATTGAACAGCTTGAGGTTATTTGGTTTATAAAACCCCTAAATTGCTTCCTCACAAAACCCTGGGGCTCTGACCTAGTAAAGTTCAGGCTGCTGAAGGCAGGGGAGGAGTCCTACTTGCAGTTGCTAATGGATGAGTAGTGGAAAACATCAGTGGAAACTAAAGATCTGAATGCAGGTGGCTACATATAATCAATACAGCTAATAAWAAGTAATGACATTTTTGGATATGTGTACATGATGCTGCAAAATATAACTTGCATTACACATACAAGGATCCAGCAAGGAGAAACAGGATACCCTAATCATAAGCATAGATATCCCTCTGTTAGCACTTTCGATCATCATGCTGTGAATCTGTCATGACTTGCAGGTCATCAGCCGTGCTTCCTTTTGTAAAACATTGGCTGCGTAACAACCAGCTCCTGATACTCAATTCTGGGGCCGCTGTGTACTGTACTATGCTACTCATTATACTGAGTATCTCATTCATATCTTCTTCCCACCCTGAGTTTGAAAAGGAGATATGTCAGAAATTGTAAGAAGAATTCCCTTAGGAATTTCTCTCCATTTCTCTCTCTTATGTCTTTCAGAAGGTTTTGTCACACCAGGCGATATTGCAGAACAGGTCTTATTCTCCATTTTCTTTCTTTCTGCATTTTCTTAGTTTCACCTTTATTCCTTTTGCATCTTTCCCTTAACCGTTTCCAACTCCCAAAGATAAATATCCTCAGCCTAATGGAGCATTCTCAGCCAAATTATAACAGGGTTTACAGCCTCACAGGGGCTGGCAAGCCCACAATACCATATAAATAGATTCTTTCAGAGGTGGCCAAGTTTTTTTTCTGGTTTCTGTTTAGATAAATCAAGAAGGCTAAAAGCTTTAGACATATGAGGCGTTATACCATTGCCAGAGTTTTGCTGGGTGATGCCACCTGAGTTGTCTTGAGATATCTTTTCTAATCCTCAGCTGCTGTTCTAGGACAGCATGTCTGACACACCCAGGTGAAGAACTTAGCTAGAAACGCTCTTATACCTCAAACATTTCAAATGGCTGTAGATACACTGTGCTCAGACACCTGAGCTCTGCCATTAGCTTCTTCTTAACCACATTTTACCCAAAAGCAGCATCCTCCAACCTTCATGAATATTACCTTACAAAGTCTTACTTGAGGGCCTCTTTGAATGGAATTGTATTTATTTTGCACATGTTTCATGGTTAGGCCAGGAAGGTGCCAATGAATGATTTTCTGTTTCCCCAGTTTGGCCCAAGCAGCTAGCCATGGCTAAAGGTCTTGGGAAATTTTTTAGTTGGGGTGAGAAACTAATGATGGAAACAGCTATCCTTCTAATCTAACTCAATTGCAAATTCAGTAGGAAATTAAGCTCCAGCTGCTGTTATATAGCACCTGTTACTTTGGCTAACACACTGAACTGAATGAGGGAACTGAATGAAGGACTTCAAAATAGGAAAAACAAAGTCAACTACGTATAAACTACACAAGCCTCCATGTAACCTCCACCAATTTAACAATCCATTTCCTCAGTTACATGAGGAAAAGAGTTTGTATTACTAACACCCTAGCAGCTTAGAGACATTTTCCTTCCGATCTAGTGTTCTGTGTTTGATCCTCAAATCCTTCCCATTTATCCTTCCCAACTCCCTGTTCCTTTTCCTCTCATTCTCTTCTGCAACTCCTGATATTGCTTTTCTATTTCTACACCATCACAATTGCTACTTTTGAAAATATACTTTTACTTTTCCTCTCACTATACTATATGTATATCTTTCCATTATAGTACTGTCCATTACCTTCTCCTGCTTCCAAAGCTAGATAGGCATTAGATACCCTAATACCTTTTCTTCTCTCACTTTTCTCTAATCACTGTATCACATGTACTCTCTCATGTACTCTAACACACAGATTCCCATTAATGATCTGTCATTTGTCACCACCATAAAGTCTTCTTTCTTTAGTGTCACTTCCAGAAGAGAATGTCATTGCAGATCTGTTCTTGCAGCAGCAAGTCACAAAACGGGAGCTGTCTCACACTGCCAGGGGTTATATGCTCCCTGCATTTAAGCATCAGCTTAAGTTCTAGCTAATGGGAGAAGCAGGCTTCTAACATACATGAAATGATTTCTCCCTTCAAGATTTCATTGACCATATAGGGAGCATTGTCTCCTAATATGGCCTGCTAAGTTAAATATCTAATGTTTAATGGTGTGAATAACAGTCTGTGTGTACAAAATAAATGACAAAATTGCAAATCCTGCAATTTAAACTAGTAATGGCATAAGAAAATACTCAATTTATGTTTTGGATTTCTCATTCTAATGTCATAGTTTCCAGATACCTTTTTCCTTTCATAACAATCACTGGCATTACTGAGAGTAAAGGTGCCTTTTGCAAAAGTTGTACATTATTTTGAAATAACATGGATAACAGTACAGGAAAGAAAAAAAGAAACTATGTGACTGTAAAAGCTCAACTATAAAACAGTCTGGCACTAATCTTTCCTTTTCATTTTATAACTCCCATCAGAGTCTATTATAGACTGAAGGGTTACCATCAAACATCACAGCACCCAGCATCAGCATCAGATGAGGGAAGAACTGATGGGCTGCCAGATGGGCAGAGGGGCCAGCCCCCTTTTCCTCTTGGTTCAGTGAAGGTTGAACATATGGCCTGGATCATCCTCTCCAGGATAACAGTGTCAGCTAAGAATTACTTTCTCTCTCCATTGATTCTGTGCATATGTATGCACGCATATGTGTGTGTGTGGGGGGGGGTGGATAAGTGATTATGTCAGAACACTAAAATTTCACAGAGAAAGTGACTTAGTTCTGCTTCTGGATTAGATAAATTCATCTTTATATCACAAGCATGGTAAGAAAGAAGCAGGAGACATATAAGACTGATTTAACCTTTGCTGAGTTCTAGTGGCATCTAAAATACAGAGCACAATCTCTTTAGAAGATTTAAAAGCTATTTACAAAGTTAAGAGATTAATCTACCCCATATTACCTGGGAGCTGAGTGCTGTGTAACTGATTTATCCAAATTCACTGATCTTATGAGATACTTTCATATTTGAAAGGGAAAGAATATTTTATACACACTTTTTTTCCTTGAAAACACTTCACTTGTATGAACTGTATATTTATATGTGTGTGTGTATATGTATATATGCACACATAAGTAATTTTCAGTACTATGAAAAATATATTTTTGAAACACTGTTACACTCAGCAACTAGTTTATTCAAACTTAAGAAAGCATTTTGATTGAGAAAGCAAGAAGGCATTTTCCAGGGTATTAAAGTAAATAAATAAATAAATAAATAAATATGAGAAGCCAAGATATATGAGTTTTAAGTTCTTGAAGGACACAATGACCAGAAATAATCACTTCAGTACAGTAAATAAAGATAATAATCTCTTTGTTTAATAACTTAGTTATTTTTAAATGCATATAGGAATTGTTTATCCTAACAGCAAAAAAAAATAAAAAAGAGAATTATAGCAACCAATGAGTCAGCCTCTCTTTAGAAAAATTCCTAAATAGTAAAAAAAGTCTTTTTAAATCAAGTTTTTCAGCTTGCTGATTTAAATAATGATTAAAATTGTTCATTTAAATCAATGAACTTAAATCAAATTAATCTGCCCTACTTTCAAGTAATTATATGAGATGAAAGATGATTTGTAACAATGACAAGTAGTATTGGTTAAAGGGCTAGTTGTTCTATGACCCTCTTCCCAAACCATTTACCAAAAAGTATTCCATATGGAAATAAAGTAGGTTTCTATGAAAGAGGGAAGGCTTTTTAATATTTTGTTTTATTTTCCCCTTTGGAGTTTTTTATACATATATTATATTAGAAGCTGATTTTATATATATATATATATATATAAAATATATATATATAAAAACTTCATTTGGATATTATCAGCATCACATTCTCATTGCTGTCTTTTAACCTACATCTGAAACCAAGCATCAGGAGACCTATCATCTTAGCAACACACTCAGAAAAACTTAAAGACCTTAAGAAGAACTTAGGAATTTTAACAATGCAAAGTAATCAAGTAATCAATTGTTCATTTAATTAGATTTTTTTTTCTAATTCAAGTAAATAATTAATGCAGGGCTATGTCTTCATCCTACAGGGTGAGGAGTGGGAGCTTATAACTAGCCAAGAGAATTGCCTGATCAGGGCATGAAAAAGTTCAAGACTTCACCAGCCTCAGGAGACTGCAATTTTATCCAAGAAACTTGTTCTATCTTGACGGAATTCAGAGGGAAGAGGAGGAAAGTGGTGGATCCAGAATTAGAATCAGTGTTTCCTGGGAGAGAGAGAAAATAGAAGGGAAAGGGATGCACTGAGAAGATACTGACCCCATCTCTAGGGACCATAGTTTACATAGTAATGACTGTTACACTCAAGAAGTCTTTGAAAAGCTAGAACTAGTTTCAGAACTGGTTTCAGTTACAGTGGGCCTGTAAGCTTCCTATAGCTTAAGTGGGTAACAGACATTGTCTGGACTTGCAGAGTGTGTTAAGGACCAAAAGAGACCTTATGAAGCATCACTGAGCCCATATCATAAGAGACCCAAGGATTAGGTGTAATATAAAATCTAGTGACTGTCGTATTGGAAGTGGAACTGTAACATCAGATCAAGGGTTAGGGAACTTTTTTCAAATGTTTATGTATTAAGTTACTTATTTGAAATAGCAGTTAGACACGCAAGTAGAAATTTTGATCATTTTCATTTTCCATAAGAAGGTCACTGGCTTAGAAACGCACTGGGAATACAGTAGGCCATGGGTCCTACAGCAAACACACAGTTTTCCCATTATACCCTTCCTATTATCTTTGATATTCATATTAACTTTTATGAGAAAGACAGCATGTAGCATCTTCCCCTTTTGATGTGGATGCTTATTACAGAAAGGAAATGGAAACACCTCTTCTGACTCAGGTCTCTATCATAGGGGAAAAAAAAAAAAAACTGTTTATACTTCCAGAAGAAAGCAAAGACTATATTAATGAGACCCTGTTTCCCTGAAGGTTATTAGACTTATGACAGTCTAGTTTGCAAAGACTTCTCTTTCTGATCGTCAAATCAGAAACCCAGCCTGCCTCTCAGCAGTCTTCAAAACAAAACAAAACCCAAAACCACACATGCACCAAACTGCTCCTCTTCTTCTCTTTAGGTTTCCATATGGTTCAGCTGACAGTCCTAACAAGACTGCTATTCCTGATGAAATCGCCTGATGAAAGCATAGGAAATCATTTTACACTGTTACCAAGTACCAATTTTTGTAATTTCTATGAGTGTGACCCAGAATGAAAATCAATTCCAGATCTTACCCTTTGACTTGTCCTTTTAGAATCTTACCAAAATTCTGCTGATGGGGGTGGTATCAATAGGAAAAGGAAATAAAATTCCTAGCCTAGACTACTTTTCCTTGAAGAGTTTTAAGGAACTCACTATAGAAACAAAATGTTGGATTGTTTCCTCTATCTATCTACATAGTACTTGGTCAAATGCTCAAGTAGAACAAGACCTAAAAGACCATTTCCAAGCTACCATAAATAGCTGCTTCTTTAAAAAACTAATTTTATTAAAAAAAAAAAAGCTGTTCTTGATTTAATACTAAATAACATATAGCTAGTTATTGGCCTATGAAGTACATTTAGTTTAAGGAGTAAGTAACATGAACAATGATACATCCAAATGTAACATCCTCAGGAAAGGAACTATACCTAAATTTAGGCAGTGCACTTTAGGAAAGGGTTACAAAATATGAAGAAGCTTATCAAAAATACTCTAAAGTCATAGGAAAAGAAATTAAAGTTCATAACTCAGCATAAAATCTATTTAAAAACTGTACCATGGAGTCATAGATGAGTGTATTGTTTTATATAGTATTTGAGATACATGGGAGGGACAATAAAAGTGTAATTAAGTTGTGTAGGAAAGCTATGGGTTCACTGGACTGGAAGGCAGTAACTGRGAAGGAAGAGGGCATTACAAGCCAGCTGAACAATTTTTCTTTGTATAGGTTTTTATAGTAAAAGTACTTACATATCCAACTTGTACAAACATATTTCAGGTGTTAAAGAATCAATACAGGAAGAGATCAGTGTGTCAAAGCAGAGTATACGTGAGAAAAAAATAATACATTGAAAAGCAACTGGTCACTGAGAGTAAAAGCAATGACAGAATAAAGTGATCAATATAGAAACAAAAATATACATTTTATTTAATGCCTTGTTTTAGAAATGTAATCTAAATTGATGTAAAGAGCTCTTAAACTAATTGAGTAATCTCATGATAGACGTTGAAGGTGTTGAACTTATTTAAATAAATGAATTTACTACCAATTTAGTTAAACTGATATAATTTTTGTGTTGCCAAAATCAGTTCCAGAATTTAGAAAAAAAAGAATGTTATTCTAATTTTAAAAGACAATGGGAAAATAAAAGGAATGAATTCAGCTTGCTTTTCTTTGGTGTCTGCAAAAATTGTCTGAAATACACATTAAAAGAGGAAATGCAGAAACTTATTTAAATAAACAGAGAAACAAAACTTGTTTCTTGGATCTGTGAGAGTCAGGCAAATTCAGGCAAAATGAGTTAATGTAATTTTTTCTGGATTAAAAAGCAAAAAAAGTCACAACTGCTATGTTAGAAAATTTGTAGTTTTCTGGAGAAAGGAAGACTTTCCCTTGGTGGAGGAGGAGTGGGTTAGAGATCATTTAAGCAAACTTGACACCCACAAATCCATGGGCCCCGATGGGGTGCACCCACGAGTGCTGAGGGAGCTGGCGGACATTATTGCTAGGCCACTCTCCATCAYCTTTGAAAGGTCATGGAGAACAGGAGAGGTGCCTGAAGACGGGAAGAAAGTCAATGTCGCCCCAGTCTTCAAAAAGGGCAAGAAGGAGGACCCAGGGAACTACAGGCCATTCAGCCTCACCTGCATCCC
>NW_020448185.1:128699-279290 GCF_003343035.1 Apteryx rowi
AACTTTTTCACTGTGAGGGTGACAGAGCACTGGAACAGGTTGCCCAGAGAGGTGGTGGAGTCTCCTTCTCTGGAGATATTCAAAACACGCCTGGACGCAATCCTGTGCAACGTGCTCTAGGTGACCCTGCTTGATCAGGGGTGTTGGACTAGATGATCTCCAGAGGTCCCTTCCAACCTCAACCATTCTGTGTGATTCTGTGATTCTGTGATGTTATTTAGATTATTCCAGCCTGAACAGGACTATATAGTTTCAGAGAGACTTACCAAAGTCAGGTCATTAGCAACTCAAATTCACTGGAGTTCATCAGGAATTGCCTAGTATGGGATTCATCAATGGAAATACGGTTTTAGGCAAAGCATTTCAAGGATATCCTTGGGAATACCTCTACTGAAGACAATTAAATTACAAGAGGGACATAATGGTGTAAGTCAAATGAAACCTAAACGCTGCAAACCCCAAGACTAAGGTGAATGTACAGTAATCACTACATTTATGAGTCCTATACTGTAGCAGGATTACCAAGGAAACCATTGAGCAGAGTACTGTGTTCATCACTTTACGGTACTGATTGCAAGTAATTTAAACATGTTAGTTTAAAGAATTATGAGCCTTTTTGGTAACAGAAATTCAAACATCTGCCAGATTAAAAGACTCACCCAGAAAATAAAAGTGAACTTAATAGGAACAGTATGTCTGAGCCAGGAGAAAAAAAAAAAAAAAAAAAAAAAAGATGAGCATGGGAGAAGAGAATTTCATATAAAGGGAAGAAAAAGAATACATACTAACTAGTTTTGAGAGTCAAATTAAAGGACAGTTAAACTGGCTTCAGATAGGATTTCTAAAAGTTTTGGCAGCCTTCAGAAATTAAAATATTTGTGCAATTGTAGATGACTTTTCTTGATTTTTCATCAACTCTGTGGGTGTGCATGCATTCAGGTCAGCTGGTCTTTATCAAAGGGATTCCACTCATCTCTTTTCTTAAACATTTGCTTTCATGGGTTGCAGAACTGGAGTATGTGCGTGTGTAATTTTGAGAGCAAGAGAAGTTTAATTGTATGAATTTGTTGGCATTGATACAAAATTCCTGAAATCAAGCACTTTATTAACATGCAGAAAATGCAATAGTGAACAAAAATAATATGTACAGAAATAAAAGTGGTAGAAGAGAGGTGAAGAGAATGATTTATTTTAAGTCACTTTTTAAGTCACTTGTCATCCATGCATTTAATCAGGCATCTAATGATGACCTCGCCTCGTGTAGTTAATAAATTTCAGCTGTGGGATGGGATTCTACTCCAAAGGATCTATAGATACAAGTGAAATGACAAAGTAAAGATGGAATACGAAGGCATAAAAACAAGAAAGAAAGGTGGAGAGAACGTATTTACCTAGGAGGAAAATATCTGAAAGACGCTCTGTATAAACTATATCAGTGAGAGATTCACACTCTCCAGTGAGAATACAACAAAGAAAAGTATTTTGTCCTGATCAGCTTTGCTCTYATCATGTCACCACTAGAGTTCAGATGATATAATACTTCCTGCTTAGGTGATAGCACAGAAGAATAGCTAGATCAGAAATAAAATAAAAATATCTGATGCACTATCATAATCATCTCTATATATCTTTACATATATAAATCCATAATGTTTAAATCTCTGACCTCAAAAGAAAACAGAGCTCAATTCATTTACTGGATATACCATCCCACTGTTTGCATAAATGAGAAGAATAATGCTTTAGATGTTTTTGTCTGACATACACATAAAATACTTTGTAAAGATCAAACTCAGAAACATTTTTCCCTTGAAATGCATTCTATTTTTCTTTTTTTACTCATTCTTTTCTAATCCTTTCTTCAGATTTCTCTTATTAAAATATGACTATGCTTCAAAGCTACAAAGCTTCTAGGCTCTCTCACTGATTGATAGTAAAATAGCATAGTCCTGGATCTGTTCCACTTACTCAAGTGGAATAGTAATCTATTCAGGCAGTAATTTCAGTGATAACAATGTACTAGTCAGTGAGCAAGTTTTATTCCTTTGTAACGTTCTAGCATAGACTCAAGCATCAATGAAATCTTTTCTCATTTTCTGAATAAAACATAGGCAGATCATTCTTGTATGAACCTTTTTCTGATCCTTGAAAAAATGATATTTCTTGCAAAAAGTGTGAATCTGAGAAAGTAAGACTCTTATACTGTAAAAAATTATTTGGTTCTATTTCCTAAGTACAGGAGTACTCAACATCTTGAGGAATTGGAGTTTGAAATAAGAGTATCTGTCATATGCACCTGCCTCTGCTCATATACTTTCTTATCCTCACCTGTACCTTGGCTTTAGGGTTTTCTAACTCATGAAACCTCCTGAAATCTGAAATATTTTCCTTAGGTTTAAGTAAAAGAAAAGGAAATTTTCTGTGTTTATGTCATTCTTAGTAACTGTTTTGCAGGATTTTTTCTTTGTCCTATTTTCTTATCCTTCCATTTTTTATTTATGCACAGGATGGGACCCTCTAGCGCTGGGCCTAGATGAAGATCCTGTGCATATCCATAATTTCTTAATGACATTTCCATGGGAATTATTTTGCATCTAAATAAAAAATGAAATTCATATTCAGAGTTTTAAATTTGCTGTTTGAGTTAGATCCAAATGGAATAGACAGAATATAAGCCTTATTGTGATGAATTAGACCACCTGGGGATATAAACACAAACTTCACATTATGTATTTGATCTTGTTGACTTACCCAGATCACCTAATCTTACTATTTTATCACAAATCTCTTGAAACTTAGTTTCTTCAAAGAGAAAATACATATTTTGCTCTTAAGGAAAGCTTGAGAACATAGTGGATTTCAAAATCTAGAAAAAACATCTCAAATGTACTCTTGATATGTTACTTTCCAAGGGAACATCTTTGGGGTTAGTAGTATCATTGTGCAAACTTTGTAGGGGAAAGTGAGATAGTGTAAGCATAGTCTGCTTGCAATGCTAACTTGAAATCCTAAAATCTAATACTGAGAGTAGGAGGTCTCTGTTTCAAGGATGTCCAAACTGTGAGCTTTGGGCACTTTTGACCTGCAAGACATCAAGTTCTGGCTCTCATGACAGGATGTCAAGGAGAAAATTTGTATTCATTTTATAGGTGAAAGAGTGTTCCATGACCCTCCCCTGGGCTTTTTTAACCAAAGTATTTGAATTATATTTACTGTTGAGGGGAGGCATTGGGGGTGGAGATTAGCAGGGGGCAGCTTAGCAGACTCCCTTACAGCTCCATCGTTTCTGACATTAACCAGAAATGATGTGAGTGGCTGCTGTCCTTTCCCTGTTGCAGCTGTTTGGCATTGCCTGTCCACTGAAGCTCAGGAAGGGTAGTTATGACTCTTGCTTTCTCTTTGGCTAAGGGAAAGAAATATAGCAAGTTGCCTTAACTGTTCCTGAGCCACAGAATCATCTGGCAAAGGAAGGTTCTTTCCCGTTTAACAGTTAAGGAAAGGAAGAAAAGATACATTAAGAAGCAATATTCGTGACCCTCTTTCTCTTGTTCCTTGCTATTGTTTGGTGAGCTACATGGTTGGGATGGGTTTTTCTCTGAGTTAGAGCTGAGACAGGTCAGACAAAAACTTTGGGCTCCTCTGTTTGACATCAGTTAGCAACAGTCTCCATCTAATGACAGTTGAAGGGTTAGTTCACCTCAACTGGCACAATTTTCCCATTACGCAGTAGGCTCTTTTCTTCGTCTGATGTGGGGAGGCACAGAAGGGACAGGAAGAGGAGGCAGAGAATCCATCTTCCCTATCTATACCTTCAGGGTATATTTAAATATCCTCAGATGTATATTTAAGGCACTCTTCAACATTGCCTTATAGGAAGTGTAAAATGAGCAGAAGAGGAAAAAAAACCCCTCTTCCTAGGTTTTGATTATATCTGTGTTCAAGATGAAAAGCTGCCCAGCATTACGAATGACATCAAACAGAGTACTTTGGGAGGAATGAGAAATTTTCAGACACAGCACAAGGCTCAAAAGCTGATTAAACTTTTCACGTTACCAAACTCCAGAAACTCTACAAGCTGTTAACCAGAAAGAGATAAGAGTTAGTGCAGCTCCACTATTCATCCAGCGCTCTACGAAGTAATATTTGCCTATTCTTGCAATCTTTGCTCTGGTAAGACCTTTCAGTTAGGTCCTGAGACTAAAGATAAAAAGAAATTAATATTGGAAGAATTATTGTCCTCTAAGTTAAAAAAAGTAAGACAGTGGGAGCTGACAATGGAATATCATGTCTAAAGATGCAAATTGAAACACGCATTCCCTGTTTAATAGTATAATTTTTCAAACCATCATCAAACCTTTTTTTTTTTTATCATACAGCAGTTCAGGGTATTATTGTCTAACAACTTGTAATTTACACAACAAAACAAATGTCAGCAGCCATGTCAATGTCCCATATCTGATAATCACATGTTTTCACATCAAGTGAGATTATACAGCTGTGTGATTTGAATAATTAAATATATTTGTTTAAATAAACATAAAATAGATTTGGGGGGGATGAAAAGGACAGTTATAATGTCAGTGTATCAAAATAAAACAAGATCATTACCACCATATACTGTAGGAATAGAAGAGGATGAAAACCAACAGCTCAGCCGTAATGATTTCATTAGGATATATATGTGGAGAGATGAAAGGAAAAGATCACTAACAGATTGCTAGTGAAACAGAAAGAGTGTTAAAGCAGCTGAATGTGGTAATACTTAGAGAAATTAAAGTAGAAATGCTTCAGAAAATAAATATAAACTAAATCTTTTTCTCTGTCTAAGTCAGGGCACAAGCAAAAGATAAAATGCACATTTTATAATTCACCTCAGAGTCATTGATCTCTTTTGAGTGTTGAGCCTAATGAGGCAAGTAGGAGAAAATTGTAATGGGTCTTGCACGTGTGTATTGTTGGGCTTGGATTATTGTGTAGAACTAAATCATGTTTTCTACAGAAAAGTCTTGCAAACAGTGGCAGGCTTTTATTACAAATAAAAGTATGAATGTTAATTTATAATGAAGAATTCCTGAGCTTCTATAACTACGAATAAGTATGCATTATGTCAACCTCACAAATACACATACCGTCTTTTAAAGTAACTACATATTCTTTATGAATATCAAGACAAATGGGTCACTTTTTTGGCCATATTTTATATAGAGAAGAGAGTGAAATTGGAGATTTGGTTTCCATCTTCTAAGTAACTGCTTATTAGTTCAGTGTTCTGAAGATCTATGTGAGTGTTGCCTAAAATATGTCCATATGGATTTATAACTTTATATCATACATCTTTACAATGCATTTGGAAATCATCAGTAATGGGGCTGTCACTTGTAAAATGAAGGAGTCCATATATATAATAGTTATAAATTTCAAGCTGTGTGACTTTTGCACACATTTGTGAACACAAGGTCCAGATTATATAAATTTAGCAGTGGCATTCTTTACATAATCAACAGCATGATTAAGATATCTTTTAAAAAGCAAACCAGAAAGCCCATTACTGAGGGGGATGTCACCTGCTTCTATTCTAGAATAGGGAAGTGCTAAGCTCAGGGATGCCTCTGAGATGCCACTGCTTTCTGGAGATGATGCAACTCTTCCCACTAGAGAACAAGTTTTTCCTAAACAAGTATCCAGCTGAGCAGCATCTCCTATTTGTATCTATACTGTTAAATAAAAGAGGACAGAAATCAGTCACTGAGTGTCAAGGGTTGTCTTGCATCCACATTGCTTAAGGCTAGCTTCTTCTGTAAAGGATTTATCTTGGAGAGAGCTAGATGGAGCCATCCAAATATAAATAAATACATAAATAAATAAATAAAAGGCAGGGAGTGAGTTAAAAATTAACCAGTTAACCACTGGGTCCTTTACCTGAGCACATTCCATGCCCCTCTTTTATTAGCAGCAGGGATGAACCTACTGGTTATTTGCAGACCAAGTAGGGCCAGAGCCCAGGCTCAAACACCATCACAAAAGCATTCATGCTTTTTAATTGTTAATATGCTTCCTGAAATGTTTTTATGCAAACCAGTGCCCAGTTATAATCCAGGACGTAATATGGGTTGGCACTGTTCCCAGCGGTAAGCATGGAAAAGACTATCCCATTTTGGGAAGTGAGAGAACCGAGCTATGTGAAGAAAAAACACTAAGTACTGCTCAAGGGCAAAGCCACTAAAACACCTTTCATGTCCTCACAACAAGGTTCAAAACTCAATGTGTACAAAGAAATTTCCAGTACAAATCAAATATTACTAACAAAATGTTTCTTTTGTGTAGTCCCAGTCCTCACTCTTTTCTGAAAAAATTAACTGGGATTAACAGTTACAGTGCCATAATATCTCAGGGAACTTTTTAAGGCTTTTCTGCATATGTAACAGTAGTTGCATGAATATTCATGTCCAGGATGCTGTGGTAGTACTATGCTGTATGAGCACTGCTAACAGTCTCAGTTCCCTTGATATTTCAATAGCCTATTGTTTCATTTTCTTCAGTTATACTTCTCAAACTATTGCTCAGTGCCAATCAAAATTCTTCAGGAATCTTCAGTGTTAACCTTGACAGACCTCTCTTTGGAAGCAGAAAATTAGAAGGTTTGTGTTTATCAGACTTACCTCATACCCACAAGACCTAGAATATTTGACTTTTTTAAGCAATACAATGTGAATGAAGCTAGTCATGCCACTGGGTGTATGCAGACTCTCCTGACTGCTTCCTTTGCACATCTTGTTTGCTCATATCCCTCTTTTCCACCTACATTTTCCCTGGCCACTTTGCTATTATGTCAATTGCTAAATGACAAAGTGATATGTGTGACATAAATATGGAACCATGTGGCTTTCATTGGCTTAATTATTTTAATGTCAAAATGCAAGTATGAGAAAAACAGCACAAAAGTTAGATTTTCATCCYCCAATAATCAAAAGGGAAAATGTTTGAAGCACATGCATTATTTTTAATTACTAATGTTTTCAAACTATTTTTACTCATGTGCATAGAGAATTGTATCTGATAACAAAGAAAATGCCTATGAAATATTTCTAGTGTGAATTTATAGTGCCTGTAATTCTTTTGTAATTTTACAGTTGATTAAGAGGGAAACAGACACTATCTAGCACTACCTATTTAAGTCTTTTATTACATTAATTGTGCTGCTTTGTCTGATTGCTTAGAATTTTTACCTTCAATACATATTTTCCATTAAAAGTAGCTGGGTTTAGATGTACTTATTATTACCGAGATAAAATCTACACTGAATAGGTAAAAAATGTGCAACTGCCCTTATCAATGAATGTGTAAAAGCAGATAGTTCTATAACTCAGTGGCTATTGAAAACTACCAGCTTCAGTGATCAGTGTATTAGGCTCTTGAGACGTGATCCCAAGTGATTTTAATATGTTGATAACACTAAGCCTTTCATTTATTTTTATCCAATGCAAAGTGTCCTTTCAGTCTGGCAGGCTTTTGAGACTTAGTCTGTATAAAATTAAGAGAATTCTAATTTTCTTCATATAGCTAAGCTGTCAATGGAGAAAAACAAAGGTGTGTTGGCATTCTCTACTTAGCAAGGGCAACAAATGAAATATAGACAAGGGTGTATGTTTCAGCATACAGTAGCAACTTGAATAACAGCATACATAGAACAGGCAGCCTGTATTTTGGCCACCAGTGGATGTTAAGGCTTGGGCACTATGCCCAAAATGCTATTATTAGATTGGGAAAACAGAGATTTACTGAACTTGTTACAATCCTGTCTTCATTTTGCTACATGAACATATATTATACAGTGACATGAAAAGGCTCTGATAAGGTTTGAAGTACTCTAAATTAACAGAGACAAACACGATTCTTTATCAAAACTGGGAGATCTGGCCAGAATTGTGGCTGTGTCCAAAGCAAGCCAATAATGGGCAACTACAAAGTTTGAGCTCAGAATCCAGCTAGTCAAGGAATATTTATATATGTTATAAATCAAAAATTATATATGCATGAATGTTAGAATTTCATTTTTAACATGTTAATAACCTATGAAAAATTTTCCCTATTAGCAAGGAATGTAGAAATCAAGGATGGTATTTATGGAAAGACCACCACTGAATAGATTGAATTTAAATGAAGAGTTAAGATCTATTCTAGTAAAAATCAGTAATACATGCTGCTGTATTGGAAAAGCTACTATTTCTGTCCACAGCTGAGGAAGCATCTGTGTGTTACTATTGCAAACCAGGGTATTAGGAATAAAATCTGGGTGTGACTACTGTTTTGCCCTTGAAGGAGAAGAAAGCTCCCGCAACACTTTCTGACTCATGGTCATTTGCCAAAACTTACTGCTTTGGAGTCAGGCAGTGTTCCCAGCTGTTTTAAATAAACAAACAGCAGTGGCAACCAGGACTGTTGTTCTTTCACTTAGATGAAGAATCTGATAGCCCAGCACATGCGTTCACGTATTGCACACTGGATAACTGCAATATGTTTTACTCTCAGCTTAAAATCTGTTTAGAAGTTGTTGTTATAAAGAATAAAAGAGAGTTCAAGATTAATTTAGGGATTTCTTTTGAGGGAGTATAAAGAAGCTGGCTTATAATTTCACTGGCTATCTCCTCTTTCCAGTGGGACTCAAGGGTACTGCTCCCGACTTCCAAGGCTCCAAATAGCTTAGAACAAGGGACTGATGGACAGGCTCTTCTCCCAGGCTAGTATCATAAATCAAGACAGAATTACAGAACCCACAACAGGAGAAAAGAGAATGCTAAAGCTTCATTTTCCGTAACGTTCCTCCAAATCTTTGCCTTCTTATTCAAAAATAATCCAAATGTCTTGACCTTCTAGATTTTTGCAAAGCCAGTCATAATGAACAGATGCATGCAGAGAGTAGAGGTTGGCTGAGGAAGAGGCTTCTTCAGGGACCTGGAGGGCCTGACAGTTTTCATTAACAATAGATGTTTGCTGAATGGTTGCTATATGCTGGCTAAAATTTACAGCTGGTTTTGCTTTATGAGTAGGGATTATGTATATGTATGTACGTATGTGTATATATTGAAGGCAGAATGCCTAGTACCTTATAGGAAGATTTTGTGAGATCATTTCCATATTGTAAATATTAAAATAATACCTGCTCTTTCACACTATGCTGTGAAAGAGTGCTTATATCAGACTGAAGGGTAGAGGATGCATAGGTGTGAGACTGACAAAGTGACCAAAAGAGATCATTAAATTAAAGGCTCCCTTGGCCCTGATATAACATTCCAAGTCACTTCCATGCTGTTCCCATGTTATAATTCTTAGGTAAATTAATTGTGAGGGAGGTGCTCCCTGTAGGCTATTGAAACTTCAAATTTAGGACCTCAGTCAGGCAAATGTCCTATAGATCTCAATGGGAATTTTATCAAATAGTTTTCTTACAAAAGTTCTGCCTCATATATGCAACAAATGCAGACTTACCTTTATATTATAGTATGTATATTGTGAGATGAGATATCTGATCTGTGGCAAAGTATCTACATGTAGTTCTGTTTGCATTACACATGGCAATATTCACCTTAATTTTATTAGTCAATAGTTGTTTGACATCCTGGCAATCAAGGCTTGTTCTTGAAAGCAGAAATTATTTTTATGACCTTATACTTTGAGTCTAATCACATACCAAGGCCAACCTAACCCATTCCTGAAAGGTCTGTTGATTATGAATACACCTATGCTACAAAATATTAAGATAGGAGACAAACATGAAACTATATCCATCAATCTTTCCAGTTTCATTAAATGCAAATAGAATAAAGCCAGAAGAAGTTTATGGACTCAGTAAGCATATTGCACATAATAAAGGAAAACAGAAAAAATAAGATGGAAACAGTAGAAAATAATATAGACACATAAGAATTATCATCTCAATCAGATTAGGCCAGTATCCTTTTTCTGACAGTGACCAGCCTCTGACATTTCAGAGATGTTATCAGGTTTGACCTTCAATAGATATAGGCCAATATATAGGTTCTGGAGCTTTCTTTAATTTTTTTTCAAATCTTTGTTATCATTTCCAGCCCTTAACTCCTAACATTAACTCTGGATATTTCTGTTATCCACACCACCTCTGAAGCTTGCTAAATTCTTGATTCTGAAATCTGTGGTATACAGGACAATTTATACAGCAATTTATAGACATATCAAAATTGTCCTCTAATTTAAAATCCCAGAAGAATGAGTCTGGAAAGGTGGAGATGGATCACAGGCTCTGTATCTTGTTTCTTTCYTCTTTGTCTTTTCTTGATATGTGCTGTTTACAATTGTGTGTATACAGAAATCTCTACAGAAAGAAAGTTATTTCCAATGAAATAGGAAATGCATGTCCAGGCCAGTATATCTATATGTTATAGACATTTTATTTCAGAAAAAAAAAATCTATCTTATCAATAAAATAATACAGTGGGTTATTTTGGAATCCCTTACACTAATGTTGCTGTGCTGTGATTACAAAAATCTATGTATTTCTGTATAACCTGTGTTACAGAACATATATACCTTGGCAACAGGAAGCTCAAAACCATATGTGGAAAATTATTCTATGCTGAATTGTTTTCTAAAGATGATACATTGAATTTAATTAGTTATTTGGACAATTATGTGAAACACCAACTGAGTGCTAGGCTTTTCACTAGAAAGGTTCTTTATGACTGTGTGATTTGTTATAAAATTAGCAAAGTAAAAATTCAGAATGGACACATGCACGTGTGCATATATATATATTATATATATATATATATGTTCTTTTTTCTATCTCTGAACTTCCAATATTCTTTTTTTTAATATCATTTAAAATTTGGAAGTTAACAATTTTGTCTTCTGCAGACAATATGGTTTTTGATAATGTTCTTTTTTTTTGTTTTGTGTCTTAAAGATATATCTAAGGATTTTTAAAAAAAAATAAAGTCTAAACAAAATATGTGTATAAAAGTTTGTATATTTTTTTAATCAAACTCTTTTTTACTACTCCTCTGTATATGATTTGGTGATGTAAATATATAATGACCTTACAGTCTAAGTGACTTTTCCAAGCAGTAGAACTAGTCATTTCATGGGATGACTAAGTTCAAGATTCTATCTCCTTGAAATTTGTTTCCAGGATGTTAACTGCAAAGCAAGTTATATATAGCAGTAAATGCATGCTTAATTTGTGCAGAAATCATGGTGTGATGAATACAATTAAGAGCCTCGGAGGGAATAATTATATTACTGCATAAAGCTGGTGGATCTCAAATTGCTTGGTGCCTGGACTTTAAATTGGCCTGTGTTCCTGTTGTGAAAGTCATTCATAGTAGTAACAAAACTGCAGTCAGAAATGGGGTAGTTTCAAAGTCATATAAGTATATTTACTTGTCTGCTTCAAATGACAGAGCCTAGAAAATGGAAGCAGCATTTAGAAGTAAATGAACAAAAAGTTAATTCCATTAAAAATGAGTGCAATCAGTTATGAAAATAAAATGGGATAAACAGAGTACATCAAAGCATTGTTTCATGCAGCAACAAACCTTACAGAAATTATAAAATCTTAGTAATTGCATTTTCATTTATATATACCCAAGTAGCATGCTGTAGTTCTCACTCTGTCTTTCTAGCTAGCCCATCATAGGTACTTCTAAGAGGCTTTAATGAAGACCTATAATTGAATTAAAGCTCACAAACCTAGCATAAGTATAGAATTTGTACAATTACCAATTTCAATTTGTACAATTTCCAATGTCAAAATTTGGCAGTTGCCAATATCATGGGTAGGCTTTCTCACCTAAGGATTGCTCACATGACTAAGAAATATGGGACTGTATTCTATCATCCTAACAGCCAAGCACAATTCAATGGGCTCAGATAGGGTCATATGACCTAAAGTATTTTTTAGAATAAAGCCAATTTGGTAGCATTGCACTGCTAGCTGTTGAGGGATTTTTTTTTTTTTCTTTTCTACAAATATTGAGCATCTAGCAATAGTCTCACAAGAGGTTCACTTGACTCTGTGACCTAAAACAGAAATACCTGAGCACGGGATACCTCAACTGCTGCAGCCACTTTAAGGTTTCAAGTTTTTAAATTTATTCAGCTTCTTTCAGCATTTGGGACCCATTTTCTTGTTCCTCTGCTTCTTTTTAGGCTTGTCAAATACACTACAGGAAACAAGAAATTGTGTGTGTTACACCAGAAAAAAAAAAAAAACAGCATATAAGTAGTTACTGGTTTTAAGGTCAATAGCTGTAAAACATTACCCAAGGGAGGGAAAAAAAAAACACAGAGATCTGAAACTGTGATTATGATGTGAAAATAAAGGCTATGGGCATTATTCCTGAACAGTGGTAAATTTTCTTTCCCCTGGGCAGTATTTTATAAAACTCTTACTTGGAAAACCAGACATTATTTATTCTTGATACAATTTTCATTTGTCTGAAAAGAGGTAATCCTATAGTGTCTGCTATATCAGCCATCCTTTTTATGTGAAAAGATATACGTATAATCTTAAGAACTGTTATTTTTGAGACTGATACATAGAACACAGATACTTGTAGTCTAGCTGTAAAATATTATGACTCAAGGCGTACAAATCCTAAAAATGACTGACATCATGGTAACGCTGGTGACATCATAATAATAATGAGAATAGAGTATGACTCTTAGCTCTACCAGGTTTTTATAATAGTGTCCATCACCATTATAAGTGCCTCCCACATAAAATCAATGAATTTGAAGTGAAGTGAACATGAAGTCAGTTATGGACTTAATTTTAGAACTTTTTATCAGGTCAAATTTGTGCTTCGTTTGGATTCCATGATTTTGTTTTTTGTTTTTTGTTTTTTGTTTTTAACATATATTCTGGTAAAGAAGGTTTTATTCAAAGCAGATGTGGTAATGGAAATCCTGTCTCAGTTTTCCTAAACTGTCCTTTTAACATGATTAGACAAACAATATGAAAAATGTTAAGTATATAGGCATCCCATTGAAAGAATTCCTTATTCAGGTTATTTATATAGTAAAGTGCTTTTCCTGTGTGACTATATTTTAATATTATAGAAATAAAACCTATAATAAATATACACAATATGTTTCTATTTTATCATAATTAACAATATCAATGCTTTAGTAAATATTTCTCATTCTGCCTGAGGGTGGATAGGCAGTACTGTCCACAATGCTTCCTTTAGTTGGGGGGGTGGTGGGGGGAGACTATTTACTTGAATTGGAAATTTTCCAAGAAAAGAGTTTTTAACATGAATTCAGCAATATCCATTCTCTTGAAAAGTCCCATTTAAAGCATTTTATATTTTCAATTATTATTTTCCTACACTGAAAAAAGAAAAGGGATTGAGAAGAAGGTATATTGAATTATTTCCATTGAATAAATTGGCCATAATCTTACTACCCCCATTTTTCCTACTTATACTGTTCCAGTCAAATCTAAAAGCTAGCGTTTGAGCCATATCAGAGCTGAGCTGTATGTGTACAGTCAGTCCTCACTTTTCTAGACTTTAAAAGGTTTTATTTCACTGCTGGTATTCCTGGTCACATCTTTTGAGTATCTTACTATATGAGCAGGTTTTAGAAATGAGATGATATATTAGCAGTGTTTATGCCTTCCCCATCATTATTTGCAGAAGCTCTGACCATTCCTACAGCCTCCTTACCACTTAACCTAAAAATTGTGACTCTGAAAAGACAAGATGTTAAGCTGTATTTGGTACGAGCCCTATTTTATTCACAGCTATTTGACCTGCAGATTTTTTGTGCTGAAGAAGACAGATCCCAATGCAATGGTCTATCCACTTTTGTGCATTCAATCTCATTCTCTTTCCTCCAACATCTTCACAGAGGAAAAATCTTCAAGCTACAATCCTTAGAGAAAGACGAATCAAAGCAGCATGTGCAATGTCCATTTAATCACTATTTTATTCAACACCTTTACATGAATAAAGCTTATATTCAATGGGACTACTAGGAAACAATGAACTCCAGATAAGCTGCAGAAACTGCATAACACCACAAATATAACCATGCTTACAACTAAGTCTTTCTTTTAAGTCAAATAGATGCAAAACAATTCTCACCAAGTCACTGCCATATTGATTACAAGATTTTTAGCAACTGCTCTTGATAATTCAAAATCAACACAAGATCTGCTTTATAATATATTCTGCAAGATACATTTCTGTTTCCTTTCCTTTTTAAACAAATTCAACTACATGTAACTATCTTCTAATGACATTTTTTAAAGAAAAGTACTAGTATGTACTAGTGATATAAATCTTAATAAACATTCTCTATCTCAGTATAGGATARTGCTTTCCTTCTTTTCTGAAAGATATTCACAGTGCCCAGATGTTAAGCTGTGGAAATTTCTTTTCCAACAGTAGCATCTGGCTCATTGGCAGTCTCTACTTGCTGTTTTGTTGGCTTCACTGCAGTTGTCTTTAGGCTGTGAAATGATTAGGATACTGGTGTGACATCTTATTCACTGGAATCCCATTGCTTTTAGCTAACTCATGGTTTCTGTTCTGTAGTATTTCCAAAAAAATCTAAATAACAACAAAATTTCTCCCCAAGATCTCTGCATGAGCTGCATGATTTCTCCAAGGGTAAAGCACAATAAGTATTTTTCACAACAATCTGGGAAAAGGATGAAAAAAGATAACAACTATTAGACATTTTATTAACATTATAATTTGTGATTCAGGTCTCCAGTATAGTACATTTCTCTCTGAAAAGATTGTTGCTTTCTCATTTATGTACCATCGAAATTTCTTCTCTCTTCAAACAGCCTTCACTGTATATATAAGATCGAAGTTGGGTTCTTCCTTATATCTCGCTCCTTGAAATACTTTTTTCATTAGCAGTAACATAAATCTCCCCTATCAGGCCTTGTATAGAGAAAATAGCAGGTATATCAAATTTTAGAACTATATTCAGGAGGCTGAGAGGAGAAAAGCAAGAGAAGACAAAAGTTTATTAGTTACATTTTAAAGCAAATTGCTAGCCATCTTGGGATATTGATACAGATTGGGTTTTTGGCCCAGCCTTTCTTTTGCATGTATTATCTTTCTTGTATATTCATATGACTCTGAGTATGAACTTCCACTTAGAATCTTTTAAATGACTGGGTGATTGTTATCCTGTAATTTTATCTAAAATATGTTGTTATTCAGTCAAGTAATTTCTGAGATCATGCCATGCAACACAATATGAAAAATATTCTTGTAATAGTTACAGAATGATAATGTTCTAGGTTTGGATTATGAGAAGAGTTTTGTTCTTAATAATGTTATATAGAATCATCTTGTTTTTTTCCTGTGAACACTATGATCTATGAATTGTCCATAATGTTTTATTTATAATTACACGTTATCTAAGCACACCCTGGAAACATTTAGGAACCTTATTTCCCTGAAATCTCAGTGTGGATCTCTGCCTTTATATCTTGAATCAGTAAAAATCTTTAAGCACTTTTCTGCTAGGTCCTGTTTACTTTATGAACACCTATCATTTAGCTATTTTGATACTTTAGTATTCCATATAAAACTCTGGCATATGCAAACCAGTTTTTACTTTCTTATTTATAAACACAGATAAACTGTTGGTTTAGATATAGATACCGTCTTCTTTTAGACTCTCACAAACTTATTTAATCTTAGCTTATTTTTTTTTTAACAGCGAAAAAACGTTTTATAATTCTGGAAAACAACACAAAATTTGAAAATTCTGTGTCTCTCATACTGTATTTCTCATCCAAATCGCTATCTAGGCAGGTCTCTATTATATAGTAGAAAAGATGGAGCTGATGCAAGTGAAGCAGATGGTAAAAAGTACCTGCTGACCAAACAGGAGCAGTGGGACTAAACCTGGATAGGTCAGCCCATGTCTAATAGATAATCTTATGTCTAATAGATAATCTCAATTGTCGTTATACACATCAATTGCTTTTGATGTTACTGTATGTCATTCAATGCCGAACAGCCATATGGCTTTCTCTGAAACCTTTAACACAATACTGTGGAGATATTGTAATATTTGTTTTATACTTTGAATAGAGTTTATACATATTCCCTCTTAAGAAATTAATGTAGCTGGAGTTACTTTACTTTAAATTAAACATGCATCCCTTTTGTAAAGATGCAAGACCATTACTTGATATATATTCAATTTGTCTTCTAATTTATGAAAGTATAATGATATTGTATTATACAGTTAATCAAGACTTTAATGGGACAGCTATGTTACTATCAAGTTCTTTTTTTTTCCCTTTTACTATAATGCATGTCTTCAGTGAGCTGATTATGCAGTGTAACAATGAATTAACTAATTACAAAGTTATTACTACATCTATAATGGGTAGGAATTCTAGTTTTGTAAACTGCAGTTTAAGATGCTTTCAAATAGAAGATAGAAATCAAAAATTGAAAAAATACACATCAATAATTACAGCAGGATGCTTATTTTATGGGCACTTAGTTTGTTTCACTCTCCAGTTTTCTACACCTAATGATGCCTACTTCCATGTTTGCAAAGTAAACATGATATGATTTCAGATAATACCTCTGTGACTTGATAACTTCTTTTACTTATTTTGCATATATGTGTAAGGAAGCTCATGCCAGGGAACAGGAAAAATTGTATATCTAGGTTTAAACAGAAACACAATTTGTTACACATTTTTAACCTTGTTTCTGCTACTGAATTTCACTCTAGAATTTAAATTATATTTCCTCTTAGAACAAAGGCAGAAAAGACTATATGATTAGGAAAAAAATATATTGAATATTATGAAGACCAAATGTTGACTATATTAGAAGTGATGATGTTGTTGGCCTTATCTTGAACTGAGATGATGATAATTGAATCCTAGGATTTATCAACGAACAAGTCTTCTTCAAGTTAAATAAGAGCAATGCTTTCCATCAGCAACTGAATGTATGTGATATTCTACTCTGAGCCTCTAGTCTCACAACTACTCATATAACAGCCTTTTCTTCTGCTTCTCTCACCATGCACATCAAAGATCCAATCYCTTAAATAACATTCTAGGCATTAAGTGATAAGATAACTTAAAAAATACATTCTACAATAGACTTTAAAGAATATATTATGATGAGATCTAGACAGCAGAAACATTTAAGTCTCTGATTTTGTCCATGCTCTAGCATCACTAAAATCATCCTAAGTGAGAGYTACAATTCCTAGTGAAGTATTTATGACTTAGCTTTTGCATATCTAAAAGATAGGTGCTTCACCCAGCAATGGTTCTCTGTGAACTCAAGAGCATCAGTCCTGGACCCAGCCTGAAGGTCACTAATCTGAGATCCAGTGTCTGGACTATTTCTAGTTTTTATCCAATTACCATCTAATGCAAAATGCATAAAAATATTCTGGGGAAAAAAAAACTGAGACAGTCAAGGCATGCCTCCTTACAGCTCACTGACTGACAGTTAGAATACAGATTCTTTGTCTTATTTTCTAATTGTAAAACCATGGAAAGACCAAAGAAGCTGACAAAATATAGCATTAAATTAAGAAAGACTGTCAAAGCCACAATGAGAGTATAGCCCCAAGAGAAAAATGGTGATCTGGAAGCTTTTGGTCAAAAGCTGATTGAAAGAAACTTGGAGCTGTGAGCAGAGCAAATATCTTTTATCTTTTTGTGTTGAGGATATGGTACTTCATTTATGAAGATCATAGAAACACAATCACATTAGTTATATCTGATCCTTTTATCAAATTATTCCTTAAAGAAACAAGCCACAAAGCTGCAGACTGAAATCACTCTCATTTTGTTTTCCACTTTGGAAAGACAGATGAAGCAAAAAATCTTCCCCATCTGGTTTCACTGGTGAGGTGGGGTTCACTTCCAGATTGTGGATGCCTAAATTTACATGTCTAAATGCAGGTCTTTTTATCTGAACAAGGTGTTAAAATGCCTATTACAGGCAATGCAGGCCTGTTTAATATGTAAAAGGCTTCTGGACAGCTATTTAGCCCACCCTGAAATAGACGTTTACATTTCATCATCCCCAAGGTCTAAATTATGAACATCTTTCAGGTATCTGAGTACCACCTGAGATATCCATAAGAAGTAGGCAAATAAGACACAGAATCTGCATGACATCTTTGTCCTTTTAGACAGTCAGTTGGGAGCCACATGGGAGATATTAAAATACACTAGAAGGTCTAATGTATGGCACTAGAGGTGAATGTTTAGGTGATCGAATCCTTCCCTATGCTCTACAGTCTAGATCTGAATCCCACCTGACATTCACACCATACTCTGACATTCATCTTGTGCTTTCCAGCGGCTTAATTCCACTCTCAGATCCCCTACTTGTGAAGTAAGCCAAGACCAATTTAAAAAAATGTACAGTATCCCAAGCCTTTTCTTCTCATGATTCAAAACATTAAATAGAATTGTATTGCTTGTCTTGTGCGGAATATGCTAACTGTCTTCCTACAGTAAGCATAAGCTCACTATAGKTTAGAAGATGCTTGGTATCGATGACAGCCAGTTATTTGCTCATTTAATTACTGATTCTAATTACAGAAGTCTAACTAAGAAGGCAGCTCTTCTATCTGCATAGTATAAAGCTCCACTAAGAACATGATAAAAAGTGGCAAGATTTTTCTTAATAAAATATCGTATATGTGTATAGTAGCTTCATTATATGTATTACACATGAACAGTATTTTGCATAGTCACAAGCACTAGGACCTACATACTGCACGTTTTACATGTACTTTTGATTTGTTGAAATCCTCTCTAATACTTAAGCAGCTTTGCTGCTTCTTACAAATGCCAGAATAAAAGTGGAAAAAGTATCAGTACGCTTTAAGGTCTGGTTTTGCTCTGGACAGACTGGGTGTGATGTCACCTAAGAACTGCCATTAGCATACGCAGTGAATTAGGAAGCACACTTTGGGTGAATTTTTTCCYATTCTTTTTTCTAATCTCAACCCAAAATAGCTGCAAACTCCTAAAGCATCCACCATATCTTACATCATAAAAACAAGAAGACAAATAAAGAAAACCAAAGAAACAAACCAAAAAACTCAAATACTTTGGGCACCTCCTTTGTTTTCTGGGATAGTAGTTTTAGAGGGTATGGTTGGGGGGGGAGGGGGGTTGAGTTTGTTTAGTCAAGTAGATTGAGAAGGAAGGACCTAGATGTGTGTCATATTATTCCAAGCTCTGACTTGCTCTGGGTTTTTTTGTTTTGGGTTTTTTTTTGGTTTGGGTTTTGGGGTTTTTTTTTTTGGCAGTTAGCAGCAACCCTGCACTGCTGTTCTTTGAAAGATGTTATTATATGATGGACATTACCCCAGTGAATTTGGCAAGTATAGCAAAAACAGATAAGCTGAGAGAGATGCTGCTGCATCTTTTGGCACTGCGCACAAGTTAGATTTACAGTCCTCTGATGTCTCTTCCCTTTTTCATTTTTTCTTTATTTTTATTATTATTACTGTTATTACGAATGCAAATAAAGATGGTTTGGATCCATGGTCCCAGACTAAATTCCTCCCTTGTCCTTCTCAAGCGAACTGCAGGCTCAAGCATTCTGTTGTTGCCCTAGGAAGGGCTGCTTTAAACAATTCAATAAATTCATAATAGAGGGACTGAAAGGGGATAGAGCTGGTTCTGCTCCTGTGACTGCTTTCAGGAACCTGCCATTTATACTAGGGTTTCATTCTGGCATCTCTTTGGATAAATGAAGAAACTATTAGAGATAATATTGTTTTTTGCCTTTCTCAATCATGTCTTAGCCAGATAACTTCCTTTCTCATTTTTTCTACTATAACAGAGTATATCCCTCCAAATCTTATTAACAAAATTATTTGTCACTTTCACCTCTCACTTTTTTCACTTTCCCCCAACCAATCTTCCTCAAAATGAAGCAGAAGGGAACACTTTAATTAAAAAAAAAAAGGGGGGGGGTATTGTTCATTCCTTACATCCTTGTTTTCCTTTGGTAGTTAAAACTTTGGTGAATGTAAACTGAATACTTGTAACCCTTTGAAGAAATAAAGTCTCTGTGTGTATATTTCTTAGTAATTTAATAAAATGGGCTCTGGGATTTTCTTATTTCCAAATTAGACATCATTAAAAATCATCATGATTCATACCTAACATATGTTTTCAGTCTGAACACCTGCAAAAATTTGTCATACAGAGGCTACTCAGAGAGAAAAATCATATAGTAGCTGTTTCTCTTGAGAAAGACTTTCAGTGACTGAAGAGAGAGTACAAAACTTTCTTATTTTCCATTCCCCTCCAATGTCTTACAGGAGAGAGAAGAATTGCAAGTATCTATCCAAGCCCTGCAGATGTAAAAAGGCCAAAGGCATACTTTCAAAAGCAAACTGTGATACAAAGATCAGGTAATAAATGAACTTAATGCTTGCACAAATTTGCACAAATATGCAACAGGTGTCCTTACCTTTGTGCTTTTTAATGACATGTAAAACTGTCCCTGAATATAGCAACCTGATAATGATGTAAGACAGGTCACTGTAATGTTATGTTCCCTAGAAACAATAGACCTGTATAAGATTTCCCATTGTATTCATATACACACGCATTTGAACATATTAGTAAATAAATTGGGAAAGGATCATATAACAGGATGATGCATAATAGCACAAAATCAAAACAGTTCTTTCTTATTTTTGGAAGAATCTGCTTTGAAATTCCTTACTTATTGAACCTTTCTAATTTTGTTGATAAAAGGAACAAGGATTTTATGCAAAGGTAACTTTTTCTGAAGGAAGCTTTTTTTCACATTGTATGGTTTTGGTTACCTGTTGGATCTTTGAACCCAGAAGCTCTATTTTTACATTTTTCCTGTGGATCCATGTTGCACACTTATAATCCTTTTCCTGACCCATGTCCAAACACAGTCAAATGCCAATCTTATAAACCAGGCTAAGGTACAAAGAACCACATACTACCTCTAGTCTCTAGGACTTACAAAATAACTGAGCATTTCAAGGAAGTCCATAGTTAAGGAATTTGGTGTTTATTAAGCATGTGAAAACATGAGAAATCTTGCAGGGTCTGGTGTTAAACAGACACCTGTCATAGCATATAGAAATAGGTAGGTCTCTAAAAGGCTTTTATTTTTTGGTAATTTTTTTTTTTTTAAGAATATGTCCTTACACAAGTGTTTTATTGGTGTTAAACTTTCTAGCACCTTCTGTTACTAAGCAGCTGGCACACTCTTCTATTCCCTGGAGTGGATATGTAAAAAAGATGATCACCAGGAATACAGATGCATTTTTGTGAACCACAACATTTTATCTGTTAGGTTACTTATAAAGAAATGCTGTGGCTATGAAAAAAAATTATCTACCAAAAATGATAGAAGACAAATCACTGTTCTGCATGGTACAGAGGCAAATTAAGCAAGCAGTTCATCAGAAAGAATGATACATACAGTCAAATTTCAGAGTTTTGTGATCACCCTTTAGGCAGTTAGCTGAACTGAGAATCTGACGCCCCAAGTTCCTCAGGCCTCCTTTCCTTCTCAGGCATTCAGACTGACTGAACATAGTGCAATGGAATTTGACTGGATTTAAATCTAACTCCAACTAACTCCAGAACTACCAGATAGATTCATGCTGGGCACAGGTATTCATCCTGTTCTAAGACTGACACGAGAGGACCATGAGAGTAAGCCTGAGATAGAAAAGTCTATCACAAAGCATTCAGTGAGTATTATGTTCTCCTCTCCAGGAGGAATGGGTTCTCTAAATTATTGGATGGCCTCTGCTAAAATAGCAGAGGAATCAATCTAGGAAATTACAGAACAGCAAGTTTAACTTCAAAAGCTAGTAAATTGCTAGAACATTTATTAAAGGAGGCAGTTTGTAAGCACCTAGAAGAAAGCAAGGTGATAAAAAGTAGGCACCATATAGTAGTCACAGACAAATCCTGCCAACCTAACTTATTGTCTTACTTTTCTAAGGCTTAGTGACTTAAGAAAATGTTGGGAACACAAAGTAGATCTCAAGTACCATAAGGCACCTGATAAAGTCCTGTGCAATATTTTCACAAAGAAATTAAAATGCAAGGAGGTTGAAATATTGCATTGTGAATACACAACCAACATTAAGATTGACATAAAGAAATTTCATTCCTAGATGGAAGCAATGCTGATATAATCTTTATCTCAAAAGAATTATTGTGATTATTTTGATATTCTATCTCATCCTTTTTAAAGTTTTCCACATTATTTACTAATATCCTGAAAAGCATGTGTGTTTGTATACAATTGAAAATCTTTTATAGATTTTATTTTACAAGTATTTTCTGTTTGCTTCAGCTGAGCAACAAAAAAAAATATAATCTTTAATTCCTGTTTCATCTCATTTGGACAAGAATCCACTAATGTTCATATCATACAGAGAACAGAGGTAAAATCAACATACAAACTACTCCATAGCATTACTAGCACAGTGCCAGGGCTCTTGCCAAACTCACTACCATGGCATATGCCATGTGTAGGTTTTGTTTGTTTGTTTGTTTGTTTGTTTGTTTTTTAACATGGAACCAAATCAGAGTTTAGAATTAAAAAAGTTCCAGTCCCACTGCTGATTGGCTATGATGTGGAAAGGCTTTCCACAGCTCTAAAAGAGATAGTTAAAGCAGGTTTTATAGTTCCTGGATTTTGTGGAACTGATAAAATATATAGTTGTGTGTTGCAGCTCATCTCCTTTGTGCTGCTTCACAACTTTTGCACCGAGTTTCTAGAAACAACAATTCAATGAAGAGGAAATCCAGAATTCTACGCAGAGTCTACAAGATTTATTAGTTTTGAATATGCCACACCTAAGCTAAGCTTAAACTAAGCTAATCTAAGCCTCATCCCTTCTCATACAATTAGATTCTGAGCATTTTATTCAGTTGAGAAGGTGTATAACTCACTACACTGTGTCAGTCTAATAAACTATCCCATCACAGCACTGGAAAACACAGTCTAGAGACATCTATAGTGCCCTGTGAAACCTAGTATAGGACTGAAAAGACCAGTCGCAAGTTGGAGGTAAAAAGACTAGCTAGAGGCTAGCTATTTCTTCATCTTCTCTGTGCTACAGGATACCAGAAGGTGTGTTAGTTTTCATGTACTTCCAGGTCTGGCTAGCTCTATGTGTTAAACTGTGCTGAAGTTAGTCTCCAGAAACTAGATCACTGGAGGATGTAGGAGTTGCCAGGGATTCAGCAGAAGACACTGGGTTTGTCTGACTTAACTTTAGACTACGGGGTAGGACTTTCCAGATTGTAAACAACTACATATAGGTATCTAAATGGCAGTGGCTACATGTGGGACATGCTGTCACGATAGTTAATGGAGATATGGTCAATGCGGTTAGAGAAGTCTGCAGAACTCAGCCTAAAACAAAACCACCAGGAGCTGAATACCTCTCCAGTCTGTCTTGACCAAAATGATTAGGGGCACAATTCAGATGTCTAAGCATAGATATACTGTGCCATTTCAGATGCCTGGTGTTTCCAATGTGCAGCTTGAAAAAGGAGCTGGCAGATAGGATGCACAACCTTTCTGCAGTGGCAAATGAAACACAAGACAGAAGTAGCACTAAATGCTAATGCTTCGGCAGCAAAAAAGAATCCTTACAGGGTTGTATACTATAATGAGGGCTCAGAAATATTGCTCACAGGTAGACATTCACATTCAGATACGTGCATTTGGGTGTCTGCAGTGCCAGGGCCTCACTGTCTCACCCTTACACTGTGGAACTCAATTCACGTTTACAACAGAGGCCTGTAGTATAAGTGGAGATGCTCTAGATCTTATGTTTGGTCTATGCCTGCCACAGCAGAAGGCACTGGTCTCTTCTAGGCTGTGTGTCACATCTACCAGCTCTACACTGATGTCTTAGATACTCTARAGTATCTCAAATGGCATAAGACTCCTAACTGAATGTAAATGAATCAAACCATGAGTTCCCTATACTCCAAAGAAATAAATAGGCACTCTAGGGCACAATTCATCTTTCCTCAAGTAGACATCTAAATAGGTCAGATAAATTGTACTTCACTATTGCCTATTTCTTTCCACTTAGAACTTGTTTTTAATCACATTCTGCAATGCTTCATAGCAGCATTTTTTAATGCAGTACACTCAACTCACCTTTGCCTCAGAAAATGCAAAGTTTGCTATAGGCTGTAATACATTTGGTATCTGAACTGACAGTGTAGAAATGCTAGCTTTCCAGAACAGGTTTGGGCATGCATCCAACATTTCGTTACATGGTATAGATGTACCTGACCTGCTCAAAGTATTTTGTATTCAGATCATTTAATCACATTTTGTTTTAAGTAAATTAGCCCACTGGTCCCTCACATGTTATATCCATTACCTAGATTCATCTTGTGATGTTAGTGCTGTTAAATTGCCAGTAGCTGCTCTTATTCTCTTTGAGGTTATTAGGACTTAGACAGCAATTAAGCAACATGTCGACTGTGCTAGTGTTTCAACATCTAATATAAGAGTTTATAAGAAGATTGAGTATAGTTCCTGTATAATGGTTGAAGCATGTTGCTACATATTTTATTATAGATGCCAGTATCATTTTCTCAGGACAATATTGTAAACAAGGTAGAATACAAACTGAGAACACTTAAGAAACTGTACTGTAAATATTATTTTTTGAATTTTGCAATGAAAATTGGTCCATTAAGCAATTAGAAGCAGAACCAGCTCCATTCATCTGTCTCCTCAGGTAACCCTCATTCTCTTTCCCCTACCATCTCTTTACACTTCTCAACACTTCTAGCTCTGTGGATCTCTCTCCCACGCTTTCTCCACTGAAGAATGAGGACAGGGAGGCAACTGACACATTCTACAGTCTCTTCCTTAAGGCTATATTTAGGATTCTCTCACTTCTTTTTCCAGCTGAGTCTGAGTGCCAACAGTGAATGCCTTCATGGTCATAAATATCTCGATGTTACATAGTCCAACAAATTTATTCTTCTAAAAACTATTTGCTTTCTCTCATGTCAAAAGTAGGTGATACAACTATTGCAGCTACGGCAAGATTCCTCATTAAAACAAAATCATGGCCTTTCAGTTTTAGAAGTTTTTCATCCCTGAATTAGAAGTAATAATAAGCAATAATTCCATGAGCTTATTTCATATGAAGACAGTGGATAGAAAAGCTGGGTTAATGAGGAGACTGCAAGGGAAGCTGGACTGCATGATAGAAAATCTTTGCAGAGTCTGATAGCTAAATTTGGGGGTATATCCAAGGAACAGAATACCTGATGGGAGTTTGGAAAAACTGGCAGTCAGCTACATTTTGAAGATAACTTTGTTTTGAATGATAATCTTAGAGTGAAGCTGCAAATCACTATATTTGTGAGGTGGTATTCAAAGGGAGGTGGGTCTAGCTCATAGATGGAAGATGAGGACAACTTAGAGGGTTCTGCAGTAGCATATTTGTGAGCTGAGAAATAATGACCTTTTAAGGAAAGGAATAATAAGTTATTGAGATGGGAGAATGTGAGGCCTGTTAGGTCCCATTAAGTTATGTCCTTATTGCTGTTTCCTTTTGCTGTTTATCTGTTTGTTTCTTTAGATTTCAGGGGTGCAGGGCAAAAACAGAGTCAGCTTGGTGACATACTTCACTATAAGCACAGTGGCATCTAGCAGCCACACCTACTGTTGAAGCCATTCCCATAGCTGGATGTGAAGTTTTGTCTCGTCTGTGGGCATGAGTGGTATATGGCTGTGTATCTATCATGTAACTTTGAAAATGCGCTAGAACTGATTGTAAAGAAAAATTTAGCCAATTATTTTAAGGGTGGATCTCCCTTTACTGTGAAGTTTACTTGTGTAGTTATGTGCAAAAGGTTTGGGTTTTATTTGCTAATCCAATCATGTTGGCCTGTCGAGGTTTATTGTGGCTAATCAGATAAATCATATGATATTAAGGTTTTAATTCATTGATATTTTCCATAAATTTAGTCAAGTGACAGTTCATAAAAAAGCATGACTCCCTTGCCTAAATATCAGCACTGTTTTAGATCCCTAGAGTGTTCTACCTGGATTTTAGCTACCACTTTGGAAGGTCCTCTTCAGGTATTGTGTCATATATGCCAGCCCCATGATGGAATTTCAATAACCAAAAAAAAAAGGTTCTGATTAATATGTTTCTTTCAGATTTTAAAACAACAGAAGGGGATAAAACCACTCATAAAAATGTTGACGTAGATATAGGGTGCTATTAAGCTTTGTAGCTCATTATTAACTGTTCAACCTTCTCTTGAGACAGAATAAACCTTACAACACGCAGTTTTGATTATATACATGTTAATGACTTCTTTGACAATATGTGTTTGCCCAACATACTAATATTGCATTAGTGAGACTGTAGGTGTAGTTTGTATTTTGACAACACCTTCTTGACAATAACATGAAAATACCTTGAATATTATTAATTTGGCCTAATAATATGGCTGGCATAGAAAGATATTATTTTTTCCTATTTAAAAAGAGTCATAAATAAATTCCTTTCTCACAGGAAGAGATTCATCTTACCTGAATTAAGTCATCTGAAACTTAAGTGTATAGCCTAAGCTAGTTGTCTTCATTCCCTGTATCGTCAATGAAGAGTCATTCTTCTTATGAATCTTAAAAGCAGATTGAGCTGTAGAGGATGCAATTTTTCTCCATGATTATACAGAGATCCTAAAGGATTAAGTCTGAGTAACTTTTAGACAGCCAAAGTGAAGGTTAGAGGTTCGTACTGAATGCCCATGTTCTTCTCTGGAAAAATCTGAAAAGAAACCCACATGTCCAGACTGTTTGTCCTTCTATCACTAACTTCAAGGTGGCATGTTGTACAAATTGAAARACTATTTTCTTTCAAGTCTCTACTTCCATCAGATACATCAGACTACAATGAAAATATTTAGCAAGGGGAAGATTTACTGAAAGGAGGAGGTTATAAAGAAAGAGCATAAGGAACAGATTACTGTGGTATGTTTAGAGTAGAAAGGGCTATAGGGGAAAGAGGAAGCTGCTATTCTTAGGATGCGGCACAGGACATAATGTGCTCTAGTTGTAATAATAAAGAACATGCCATGAAGAAGAAGAAGAAGAAAAGCTGTATATAGATATAAGATAGAAGAGCCATATAGATAGAAATGTGCAGCTACATATACACCATATACCTATATATCTACCAGTAATATAACTTTTCATTTCCTTGTCTTTGTGATACTATGTTGAGTATATCAGTCATTTAGTGATTTTAACTGTTTTATAATAAAATATAATTAATCATGAGATCAAGAGCAACAAAGAGCACATAAAATAAGCATAAAGTTCAGAAAATAAATACCCATGTAGGAATAGAGTTCAGAAAAAGTCATTGTTAATAGTAAGAACTTTACAGTCCATGACTGTCAAATGTGAATGTAGGTGTTCAGTTTCCCTCCTGTAGGCTGTCATAGCACACTAATACCATCGTTTTTACATATGGAACTGCATAAAGGAGGGTTTTTGAATACATGACAAAATTATGTGAAGAAGGAGATCTGGAGGATAATGAGTCTTTAACTTAGGCCTTAGCATTAATTTAGACCTCAGTATTCTGTGTCCAATGGTATACATACTATAAATAATATTGTCTATAGTAAATCAAGGTGTTTACTATCCTTAGAGGGTGATCTGATCTTTTGGCTTTGTATTAAAAAGAGGGAATATCAGATATATTCACAGTGCTGAGAAACAAATGTTACAGCAACCCCATTAGTTAGTGAAGGAAAGGTGAAATGAGGTGAAATTGTTAACTAGTTCAGAAGAATGAATGGACATTTCTGATAATTTTATAAAGGATAATATAGATAAAACAAAAAGAAGGAAGAAAAAAAAATCTTGAAGGTTTCTTACTTTAAATTCTTACTTCCTTTGGGAGTAGAAGAGAATTTCTTGGGTTGTTCCATTACAAAGGAAGAAGTAGATACTTTTATTAGAAATCTAAGACAGTATGCCCAAAGTTTTTGTAGTCAGCTTTTACAAGGCTCTAACACAAGCTTCAACTGCTATGGAAATAGACTTATTTAATGAAATCACACAATGAAAAATTCTCTCTTCTTTGAAAGAAGSAAAGATAGTTTTCACAGTTAAAGAAGGGACATATGGGACCACTTGTCTTATAGACTTGCAATATTAGAGACAGATTAGACCTGAGATACAGCACATAAAACCAAGTGAGATGCAGATACTGAAAAAAATACCAGGAATTTTTAGGCACTCCATAAGAAAAAATGGCCTCTGATGTAAACTGAGGATTTGCACGTCTGCTCTTACATAAGAAACTCAAAATATCTGTAGTACTGGTGAGTGGAATATGTATGTAAGTTAAAAAAATGAAACAGTCAGAAATAGTCACTGTGGTCACTGCTGTTTTGCTATAGCTATGGACCCTCTAGCAACAGTTAGAAATAAAAAGAATACAGTTGACTGAGAGTTGAACCATAAGACTGGTGTCTATGTTAATTTAAGTTAAGAATTCAATGAGATATTTGAATAGATATTATCAAGAATTTTTTTTTTAAACTACTTGTGCCTCAGTCTGGTCTAAAATAGTGAAACCCTGAACGGGTAGACAAAGATTTCTTGGATAGCTAAAAAAGCTGCCATTAAAACAAATTAGCTTGCAAAATTTCTTTTCAGGTTTTCCATTTACTTTATCCCATAGTATTAGAGACTAAGACTGAACATGTTACTGTTGCAACTGTCTTTTAAAGTGGGAGGTTTAGGATTATTGTTCAGCTTAGCTAAAACATTATAAATTATTATACAAATCCTTGAACAAGGTTTGGATTGATACCTACTGATACTAAAGAAGGAAATAAGTACTTAGGTACATAAGGCACTTGTAGCCCCATCCCCACTCCAATAAACACACAAATGAACAAGCATACAAACAAGCAAACAAACAAACATCACTACTGCACCCAGGTTATGCTCAGATCCCTATAAAAATATGGGAAGTTCCTCTACCATTTCTTCTCTCTGTTAAGTTCACTGTTAAAAATGAGACCTCTTTCTCTTCATCTATCAAACATGTTTGGTATTTCTCCTGCTTTTAGTGGGGTTGTTTTTTTTGTGCACAGATGGGAAGGGTTTAGGTTGACATGAGATATCCCCAACATGAGCAAAAAACATGTGAAAAGCCTGAAAAAGTTCCTTTTTCCAATATGTTTAAGTTATAACCTTGTAATCACTAATACACACACAAAAATTTAATAGCTCACTAATCCCTTTTTGAGTGTCCATTTCTAAAACACACATATAAACAATGTGTAAAACATACATATGAATAAAAAAAGATGAATGAGAACATTGGGAAATGAAGGCTTGGGCTATTCAGTTGCAAAAATAAACAGAACTAGAACATTTAACGGATATGAGAGAAAGCAGTTATTTTTCTTTCTCTTTTCATCTCTTTGTATTTTACATACAGAAAGTTTATAAAATGCAGTATAATGAGTACTAGTTAGAACTGCACATATTCTATAGAGACTGTGGAGGAAAAGTTCTTTCCACATTTAACCTACTGTGATTAAACCGCAAGACCCAAATACTCTTGATGGTAGTACTTAGAATGATAGCCTTGTTAGTTTATGGCAATGTCCTCTTAGATTTCCCACCTAAGTGCTGCTCTTAAAGAAGCTGACTTTGTACAAAGTGAAGAATGGGTTTCCTTCTAATGATTAGGTACTAAATACTTAAATGTGTGAGGAATTATCCCCAGATTCCCCTCTTTCTGAAATCTGGCACGCTAACACATCCTTTGTAATATAGGACTATTCCAGAAGACCAAATTGCTAGTGAAAATTCAAAGAAAGACTGTTATCTGAAAACAAACATCCCTTTCACACTCAGGAACAAAAGCTGATAAGCCAGTAAGCATGAGGCTTCATACAGATTCTTTGAGTATTGATAAATAACACCAGAATATACCACTAGGTCCTCTCACTTCCCATATAACACAACCAATAGAATGTAGGTACTTATTTTGCAGTTGAGCCTCTGAGTTTATCCTTATAACCCCAGAATGGCTGGATTCTTTCTATTTGCAAATGAAACACCTGTTGGGTTGTATATAATAAAGACAAAGTGAAGTGTGTGCTCTCTTCTGTAAGCTAAATGCAGTAAGAGTATTGGATATTTGTTAATGCGTACCATCTGGTACACACTTCTGGTATCCTCCTCTCCATAATACAGGTTCCCTTTGTAAAATGAACATAGCCATAACATTTTCTCGTCAAAGCAGTAGCCTTGTTTCAAGAGCCATGGAGTTATCTGCCTCTGCTTTAGAGGGCATAACCCTGAAATAGCAACAGGCTCTGTACATTAGCATATGTGATTAATTGAGATTCTGTGTCTGCAAGCGAGCAGCAAGACTCAACAACTAGTGACAAACACAAGACCCTTTTCCATGTATACAGTAAAAGACAAAGTATCTGGAGACAGAAAGTAAAGCTAAAACCATGTTCTGCAGCCCTGGTGCTGTGCACCTTAATAGAGAAGGAAAAGGAGCTTAAACTGTCTGCCTGGGGGAAAGGGACTCTTTTGATAGTTAGGTAGAAGACTGTAGCACCTACACTGACAGGTTGGAGCAGTATATAGTCACTAATGATATTGACGATGAGAAAAAGGTGCCAGTTTTATTGAGTGCAGTAGGGGCTAAAACCTATAACTTGCTGCACATTTAGCTTCACAAAACCAGACTACTAAACAAATGCTGACATTGTGGAAATTCTAGACATGTACCTTACTTCAAAAGTCACTGGTGATTGCAGAGTGTTTACAAAGCAGATAAAGAAAATAAAACCACCAMCAACAACAAAGCAAACATGAGTAAGTGGTTGAATTAGGCAAATTAGTGGAGCATTGCCAGTGGGCAGAGGATTTCAATGAAAAGTTAAGGGAAAATTCTTAATTCTAAAGAGACATATAGTGTATAATACGCAAAATTAAGAAAACCAAAATCAGCTATTGAATGAGGTTGCCTTCACCATAAAATAAACATTAGATATCACTATTTTTATGTGGTTTGCTACCGAAGATGCTAAGAAGTCGCAATAGCATCAGAAAATCTGTTTATCAACAAATATACCAGGAACAGAGAAGGAAGCACAGTATAGGGAACACTTACAGACTGTATATTTTTATGATGAAGCATAGTCTCACAGTGCCAATTACTGTTGGTTCAAGGACAAACACTGTACAAAGAAACTGGGACATACACAGAAAAGATGTACAGGTCAGTGCAAAAAGCTCCTCATGGGGACAATACCTGAGACTTCCAGAATCATCAGCTTGCAGAYGACAGCACAGAGTCCATAGAGAATACTGTAACATCTCTACAGCTGTTTAATTTAGAAGTTATTATTTCAGTTCCTTTGCAAGTGAAAGCAATACAATTTAAATTGGAGCTTGATCCAGGGTCCGCTGCTTCTGTAATTTCACAGCAGGTTTATCAGAGGCTACTTAAGAAGGTGAAATTGCAGAAAACCTCAGTGTATCTAAAACATATACTAGGAAAATCCTCACTCCCCTGAGTGTTATAATGGTGAAGGTAACATATAACTGTAAACAACATATGTTAAATCCTTATGTTGTGAAACRAGGAGGTCATGAATTATTTGGTAGAGGATGGCTGAGAAAGATTCAGTTGGATAGGCAAAGCGTAATGTGTTTGCAGGCTTGGAAATAATTATGGACTCCAGCCCAAAACAAAATAACTGAGTGTTTATACAATGAAAACTATGTCTTTAGAATGATATCAGAACTGTAGGCATAACTATGAGTCATCAGCATAACGCAGCTGTGAAATAAAGCAAATAGGATAGATTCTAGGGTGTACCAGCCAAAATACCTGTAAGAACAGAAAAGTATTAATGTCATCATTCAAGACACTCTTGGGGTCTTATTCAGCCCATGTTATAGACTGTGTTTTTTGTTTTGTTTTGTTTTCTGATGAAACAAGTTATAGTTGTTCCTGTCTATGAATACATCTAATCTTCCTAAATGACACGCATTATAGTCATCAGAATGGGTGTGTGTTATAGGCTTAATATACATTAGTGTTGTTGAACTTGTGGCTGAACTTGTGCTCAGAAACTGCTTTTTATGTCCTATGGCTTTTTTAGCTTAAATTACCACCAGAATTAAGACCACCGTATGTGGTACCACTGTGGGAGTGACTGAGAAAAGCTTAATGAACCTCACATCCCTGTTTCTAGCCCAAGCTCCTCTGACACTTTAAGGTATGAAGGTTTTGCTGATATAGTCACACCAAAAAAAGGGCGGCTATATTTTTGATACATTTGTAAAGACATGATTTTGGCATAGTTGGTTTTAGGAAATTTTACAGCAGAGACATAGGGAAGTCTCAGGGAAGGGCCACCGATCACATTTACTTCACATTTGCACTATTTAACAACAATTTTAAATTTAATTTCCCTGTTCTGTCACGAAGGGTTGCATTTGAAGGGCTAACACACCCACTCTTCCTTATTAGTCATTATCTATGGTAAAACTACATTTCCCATGAGACTTTATGGTCTTCCTTTGTCATGGAAATTTTCAAATTCTGAGTTCCTGTGACTAATGGGACAAAAAATGCTCCAGAGAGAAAGTATAAACCAGCATAATCTGCAGCATATTCTGTATAATGATAGTAATTCTGGCAGTAATGGATTTGTAATATTTGTATAACATTTTACATGACAGCAATAAAAGTATGTAATGTGTAAGAAACAGATTGCTTCAACTGATACACTGAAGCCCTCACTGAGACTTGCCTGTATTCTATTACTGTAGTCATTCAGGACCCTACTAGAGCAATAGCACCTATAAACAAACAGCCTTTGTATGCACCTAAATTGTTAGTAAGTACAGCTGATAGGATAACAGCAATCTTCCTGTGACTTGTCTTTTCATTGTGAAGAGTGCAAAGTACCTTTGTCCCTATTTTAGAGAGATAGTTAAGCCGCAGTGTTATCGAGGTCACACGGATTACATCTAGACTCACTTTTACACCTTAGCGTCCCATTCCCTTGTCTGTTCAGACTGGATAGGTTTTGGAGCAGGCTGTGGATGCCATCCTATCAAAGCCTCAGCATTTACTTTTTATGGAATCTGGTTARAAACACGGAACAAACAAACAACAAAACACTAGGAAAATGCACTTGGGTGTCACCCAATGTAGAGTTAGGATGCAGAGTCAGGATGCAGCCAGAGTGTATATATGATCCTGGGATAGAGCAAACACTTTCAGGTTCCTTAATCTAAACATAGCTATAAAAAATTCATGAGACACAGGGAAAAACCTGTGTTTCTTGGGAAACAAACTACTTGTCTAAATCACACCACGATCTTTCAAACCTCCCTTTTAAGCACTTTTTTTTTGCGTACGGCTATTACATTCTTACTGATGTAGACTTTGAATGCATTGCACAGACTAATTTCTCTCTTGTGTGGGAGAAGTACCTGTGTGTGTATAAAAAGGAAAATATAATATTCTTAAACATAGCATAAAGTGATGTGAAAGTTCCAAAGCTAAGGTGACAGTCTCTGGAAGTGTGTTTTTGTACAAAACAAAACTTACAGTATTTACTTTTTGTTAATTATCTAATAAATATTTCAGTATTTATAGTGCAACTAGTATGACTCTAACAGTCATAGCTTCAGAATAACTTGATTTTTGAAGAGAAAAACAAGCATGTGATTTTCTTGTAATTATATTGTATTTACTATGCAATTACATAGCAAATAAGTTGTGAATCTAAAATAATTATATAGCTGTTTGCAACCTATCCAATCTACATCTGAGACATTAAAGAGTGACAGAGCTCAAAGCACCGCAAGGAATATCAGATGTCAGCTGCTTTGCAGAAACTGTAGTAAGGGAAGCAAGCAATTGAGCTTTCAATGCAAAGTCTTTACATGTTAGAAATACTTTAATTGTAATTAATAGAGACAGTAACAAATAGAGAAATCCAAGTATTTTTCATATAAAGGTGGAGTTTGGACATTTTGTGTGATAATATCTTCAATTAAAGTATTTACAAGTAAGTCACATGTGAATTTAGGATAATAGCCCCTAAAGCTTAAGAGGCAAGGGATTATCATTTCAATAATGCATGGTTGAAAAGTTACATGCTTCTTTTCCATGATCGAATTTTCTGTAGGACCCTTTTTATTAAAAAAAAAAAAAAAAAAGTAAGTACGTGCTTAACTTTAACCACAAACTGATATAGTTAAGTCAGAAGGATTGCTGACGTGCTTAAAGATAAGCTCAAAAGTGGTTTTCTCAGTTAGGGTTTGGATGGACGGAGCATATTTCAAATCTTCCTTTGCTTAAACTCAAGATTTTTTCTGAAAGGTTTTTTTTAACTTGCGTCATATGAATGTGGTAACTATGCTGGCAAAACTGCCTAGGTGGACACACCGCAGGCTCCTGTGCCGGCTTCTAACCAAGACCCTGGTCATCCCTAATTTCCTTCAGCCCTAAGAGAATCCAGACGGTTTCACTTACTGGGGTCTTTATACACCCTCTCAGAATACCCACCTTGTCTGGGATTCATTTCACTAATTTCAAATGTTTAACACATAGTCCACTAAGGCTAAAGTAATCGCCTTCGTTTCCCATTCCCATCAGTGGGGAGAAATAAACAGTTCAGAAGCATTCACCTCACCTATTTCGCACACCCAGATGAATTGTCCTTTGGAAGTTTTTCCCCATTTATTATGTGTGGGTGACTAGATTAGACTTRGAAAACTAGCAACTAACTTGTAGATCCTGAACTTAATGTGACRTGAATCCTTACTCTTTTCTCTAGCGCGCTTGCCTGAGGGTGGAGGTGCTGCAGCCTAACCTCTTCAGCCAATACTGATCCTTTAGATGTATGCACAGTAAGAAAAAAACATAAACCTTCCAGATATTTCCCCAGCTTTCTTCACTGTATCAAGCCATGTGTTTAGTTTAAGTCCTGTGGCGTCCAGGATTCCTCTCTGTAATTCAAGGCATTTCTTCTGAAATAAAGAATTCCCCTTCTATGCCTCTTAGATTCCCTATACTCATCTCAACCACTTCGTTCCAGTCATTTATTTTGATCTAGGTTTATCTCCTATTAAAGACAGTCACATCCCTTGAGTTTTGGTTCCCTCCCCCTGCCCTTTTTCCTGGAGTAGTGAGTATACTTGGGACCAATCCGGAGCCCACTGAAGGCAATGCAGATGTTTTAATTGATTTTAAGGTATGTTTGGCTTTTTTTTTTCTTTTGCAATTAGTCCTATTGAAATCAAGGAATGACTTGTTGAATAAGATATGAGGAATGAAAGTGGCAGAATCTGTCCTTCAATAAAATATCTACAAGAAATCTTTTGGGTTTTTCACTAGCACTTTAAAAACAAAGTATTGAACATAATGTATTACAATGCAAATTCTATCAAACACTGTGTCATTAACATTTAGCAATCTTGTTTATTCAAGTCAATCCATCTATATATACAAATCTGATATTTGCCTTTTTAAAAATTTAACATGCGTAAGTGCCCATAAATCAGTTATGACAATCATTGTTAAAACAATCAATAGTAAGGAATATGCATTAATTCAAATAATATTGATAGCCACATGAACCTGCATCAGTCTTCTGTGAAATAAGAAAAATGAGACATCTTCTTAAAATCAATATTTTCCTTTTTATGTCATTCATTTGAAGAGTATCAATAATACATTACTTTATATCTTATGTGTCAGTGGTCTTACTTCTAAATGTAGAGGTATCTTGAAAAAATATTAAAATGAGGCAAAAGAAAAAAGTCATCAAAGCAATGACCTGCTAAAAAGCTTACATTCATCCACTGTATTGCGGGCATTCATCTGAACTAAAATATGTATGGGCAGCGTTACTGGTTAGATATATTATTTATAACTCAGACCTCAATAACAGTTGCTTGTACAGTACATTTGTCCTGGAGTTAAAGAGCAAGAGGAACAACAAGAAAACTCAGTATTGCCTTTTTCTATCTTCGGCCTTAAGAGCCAGGAAGTTATGCAGGTGTGCAGACCAAAGTGAAAATACAAGATGTCGAATTACAACATCCATTCATCACAAAAGAAACATTTTAATTGGTTATATGTGGAAAATATCTACTTGACAGTCAGTTTCTCACTTTTCACATAAGTGCTTTGCTGCTTGGATGCCTAATCTTGTTTAGTATAGGGAAAGTAATTTGACATGAAAGTACCTAGATGGCTGCCGAAAATTAATTGCCAATTAAAAAAGAAAAATGTTTGTGCTACTCTATAAACAAGCCAACATATAAACCTTTCAGTCTTGTTGCTTTATTTATGTCTTTGTAGATCTGGTTTCAAGCTATTTGCATACAATTTACAAATTCATATTATAATTCTCCAGTATATTTATGATTTTATAGTTGTATATATTTTACCTCTATGAAAAATATTTATTTCTTTATGCTTCTGTTGCTTATTATTTAACAAAAACATTTCATTACATTTGATAGTTTATGTCTCTTCCTTAGAATGAGGCATTTTTATTTGTAGAGCTCAAAGAGAGAGGTTTATTTTTCCCCTACATGTTAAAAAAATAGCCAAACCTCAAAACGATGAACTCCTGTCTCTAACTTTCCATAGCTTCCATAGTCTGCTTTCAAATGAGGTTGAATACCCCAAAGATTCAAAGTATAAAGGTTAATCTGAGTGGAAAATGAAGGCTTTAACAGGATTGTAAAGCTTAAGGACTCCTTTCAGYGCTAAAGAGACTTTTGAAAGTGCTGAGCCATAGAAGTTTCATGAGTGCCATGGAAGGGCCCCCTTAGATCCAAAATAGAATTCAAATGGCGCAGCTCAATCCATCAGTAGAATTGAATATTGACTTCCATTTTCTTCCTTCTTCTCCTCCCAAAATTTACCTTCTATATATGTCAGGTAGATAGCGTAGAGCAAAGTTATGTCTACATGGAGACTGACAATTATGTGAAGGATGGATCATTCTATATCATAAATTTAAAGCAATAATAGAAAATTAATAGATTTTCAAAGTTCATATGCTTTTTAAACAGCAACATAAATATATCTCTTTTACATTATTTTATATTATTTTTATATTAATTTTTTTAATTGAAATGTGTTCTCAGTSAGTGAAATTCACTCACTATATCTTCCATTAATAAAGAATTGGGACTATCTATAGTTGTTCGAAGCTATTGCTCTTTGTATTAACACTATTATTCAGTCTTCCAGTCCAAATGAGTGGGCCAGGCCAGGATTCATTAGCTAAAGCCAGACTTCAATGGCAAAAAAGAAAAAAAAGCTTTCAAGAGCAAATTAATATGATTGTGACTCTCTTCACAAAATATGGGTCCAAGATACCTGACCTTCTGCAGATCTAACTAGCATGGAAGACTGAATACAAATCATTTGTGATAAAGATTTTTTAGGTTAAAACTATTCTGTAAGAAACTTCTGTGCACGCTTAAACACTGCTTAGTTTCCTCACAAAGCCTACAGTTCCATGCAGAACATCAATAGCGTGAAGATAATGTAAGGGTCACTTATTCTGACTGTGCCAAACTGCTCTGGAATCCTCAAAAGACTGACACATTACAAACTATAGCCTCCATTCAAGAGCTGAATGAACAAACACTCAGTGACCTGTCTTCTTTTCCTTTTCTTTTTTAATTAGAATGATAAGAAAAAAAATCATCAGAAATCATGTATAGATATTATTGAATGCAACTTGTTACTGGGGARCAAAGTTAATAAAAGAATATAAATACAATACTAACTTTTGAATCCTGAAGAACAATAATAACACTTTTTTTGTATTTAAGATTGTCAAGTTTTTATATAATGATTATCCCCTCCTAATTGCTATTTGTTTTACCCTTTTAAAAGACAAAAGACAAAAAAGATCACAATATTAAATGAAATACCAAAATTATCAAGTGAATAGATAAATAAGTTAATCCTATCAATCTGCAAAGTTATCACAAACCTCAAAGATGCTTGTGTCCTGTTAAGTTCTCTAGAACTTAGGTAACACTCAACTTAGAGTGCATTCACCATTATTATATCTTCCAGCAAAGTTTCATTTCAAACAAAATATTTTATGAATCTCTATTTAGCGATCCTATTTGATCTTCTTTAAAACTTATGATAAAAATATATCCTAATACAGACTTTGATTCACTTAAGGTTATATGATATGGTCCCATTGACTGAAAGTTCTGGGCTGTATATCTAAAGATTGAATAAGCTGATAGTAAGGTTACATGTTTCAGTTACTTGGAACTGCTACTGCTATTGATTATATATTTTCACTGGCATAAGTGTAAATATACTTGTCTTCACATTAATATGAAATTAACCCCAAATATATATCTAAAATCTTCAGTATTTATAGCCTGAAATATCATCTTCAGTGGATGATTCAGCTTGACGCTTTCACACAAAAAGCAAAAAGCTACTGGTGTGAAAAGTACAAGAAAGGATTTATATTGGGTTAGATCATGCTTTCTGATGAACAGGACAACTTTCTTTTATACAAACATGATTTATAATACAGTATATGTGGTAGCAACTTATCTGAGACAACATAAGAACTCAAGTGAAAATTTGCAATGCCTCTTATGGTGAAAGAAACTCAAGAGATGGTCATTAATTTGACTCTCATTTGATGGTGGAGTCATTCTTTAATATTATGTGGTATTGGTATCTGGTCTTCCTTTTCTAATATGTGATACCTGAGAAACTAGCAAAAATGACAGGTCAACTGTCAAAATCTTGGATGAGTAGACATATATGCAGTTGTAATTAAAGAAATAGAGATCTGCAGGATATTTAGTAGGTGATTACTTTCATCCAAGAGCCAGGGATAAGTGCAGTAATACTTACATGGCAATATTCCACTACAGGAGATATTTTTCACCACCAAATATTTCTGTGACTCCCCCAGCTAACTGTAAGAAGAGATTTGAAATTCTGTGAGTCGTTCCCCCCCCCCTCCCAGTGTTAAATATGATTGGGTATGGACCACTGTCCTTTAAAATATCAAAAAACCTTCATATTATTCAACAGAAGACACATAGGGAAAGCTTGTGGGGTGTCAAGATATGACACAAACACCATACTCCTTCATTTCAAATATGTACTACAGCTGTTCAGTCACTATCTCAGTATTTGAAAGAGTCTTTTCTCTCTATGATAATCCCTACTGCTGAGGGCCTTATTAAGTTGGTTTACAGCCTTGTGGTCTTTTTGGTTTCCTTAGCGCTGTGAGATGTTGCACCAACCACTGTAATAAAGAGACAAATATAATGTATCTATCCCTTACATTCTCTTAGGTTATTGTGGTTTGTGCTTTTGGACACAGATCTAGGCACAACATTTAGACTTAATTATTTTAGCTTCCATCTAGCAACTGAGACACACATTGAATTACTTACAAATTACTTACAAATAAACACCAGAATTCTCTTAGCTAGGTAGGTCATCACAAACCCATCGCTTGCTCTTAAATAATTATAAAGAACAATTCAAAGTCCTTTGTGACTAACCTGTTTAAGATATCATGCCTTCCCCTGGCCCATAATATCCTGTTAGGTTGCTTTCCATTGGAACAGTAAAATAGTATATTGCAAAGGAAATCTTGTGAGACTAGGGGATCTTTCAGTGAAGGGAAAGTCAATGTTAAACCTCACCTGTGCATTCGCTTCTCCATTAGTCAGGAATTTGATATTTTCAGCTCAAAAACTTTTTATTTAATTTTACTTTGTAAGTTTGTTACACAAACCAGTTCAGAACCTATCCATCCTCAGCTATATCTAAACAAATAAATGAACAAAGGAACAAACAGACAAAAAATCCTGTCAGCACAGTAAACCCAATCCCTTCCTAGACTGGAAAAGAAAGACAGTTATTGTCACACAAGTATTTAATAGAGACATTGACAAACTTTCATATATGCCACTTCAGTAGAAAGGTCAAATAAACAACAGTTATCTAAATTATTTGCAAAATCACCTGCAAAAACTGATCTGTAATCATGCAAAAACAGGTGTTCTTGTGAGATCCTGATTATGCTACCTTTTCACAGGCTTAATAATATTGTGAGCAGATAACTGCTAGCAGCATTTAGCACTTCTATTTCTATTTCTGCATGAAAGCAGAAGTTGTAAAAGCAGATTCAAATATTTATAAATTGGTATTTGAATTTTTGGTAGTTGGCTTTCTCAAAAGCATTCTTGTTTGATTAATGTTCGGAGCTGAACCACAGACCAGCACCTGTTTTATTCTTACCTTCTTGTCCTTACATCCCTAGGTACATTTATAATTCTCCATTAAGTGTGTTGGGCATTTCAATACCTACATATCTCTCTTAGGTTATATTGTTAAAAAACATTGTAATCAGCTGAAGATAGCTTTCAGCTGTTAAATGTTTTATGATCAAATACCTTAAACATTGTAATGATAACCAAAGCAACATAAGGATCACACTTACAGCAATATGTGTGGAAGATGATTCCACTGAGGAAAAGATTTTCCACTAGTGTGAAATCAGAATCTGGCTAACAGTATTTAACCACCTCACATTTAAACTTTCTGTGGTTCATGTCATGTCACACATTGAAATCCAGAAAACAACTCAGCAGTGGACATTGCATTCAGTTCTTCAAACAAAACAAAATATTCAGTTCAGATGAATCAATGGATACGAATTTTCAAATAGAAAAGTATATTCAAAGAATCTGAGTAGCTATTGGCCAGTAATTATATAGTTATTTTGGCTCAGCTTGATGGGCTTGGTTCTTTCCTTCTTTGCTGAGCCCACTCCAGTGAGAGGCAAATCATTCTAAATGAACATGGTCCTTTCACTTACCCTTCTAGGAGACCAACAAGTATTTTTCAGCGATGTAAATAAGCTCACAAGGTAATTTCAGTGCTCTGTTCCAAACCAGCTATCTGAACTGGTAGCAAAGGTGGCACAATTTTAGTATTTCAACTTCTTGTAACTTTTTTATTCATTCTTGAAGTTTTCATAAGGGGGAAGAAAAGTTGCAAAGTCTTACTGAGGTAAAAGCAAAGCTAAGTGACTTGTGATCACAGCAAAATAAGCTTCAGAGCTAGGAAATTCCCGTCATGGTACTCACACAGTTCACTTAGCCTTTCCATTTTCTATGTTTCCTAACATGTGGTATGGTCCAGTAATAATGTTGTGAAGTGAGATCATTCTTTTTTATTTATGGATTAAATATGCCCATAAAAGTGGGAAGTCATGAGAAGCCCATTTTAGGAATAGTTTTGCTAGCAAACAGATAATCTTTTTTTTTCCTAAGAAACTCTCTGACTTAGTGAATAAGACAGAGACCAAGGCATCGTTTCCATTTTTATCACAACTTTCAGAGAAGTTGCTTAATGTCTCTGTCTCAGTTGCAYAGGAAATGGGAGGAATGATATTGGTCTATGTTAGGTTACGTGATAAAAAGCTCCTCTCCACAAGCACAGAGGAGGAAGAGACACAACGGTGGGCAGGGGAACCCAAACTACCTGCTCAGAGGGAGGGACACCCTGTCCGGCCTCCTCCCAGGACTGTCCCAGGAGGGCATCAGCCCCACGGGCCAGGGGTGAAACCCAGCAAGGTGAGTCAACGGGGGGGCTGTCTGGGACACCTTTGGACTGAGGGGGGTTGATGACTAGGCATGTGGGGCACATTGTGGGATGTAGGGGAAGACTGTTTCAGGATTGCATAAGAAATTATAGGATGGTTGGGAGAAGAGACAAAGACAGAGAACAGGAGGGATCTAAGTGATATGGGAAGGAACAAACATGGGAAACCAGAGGGGTAATGGGAGAAAAGGGGCTGGCCGTGTGTAGTGGGGGCTGGTCAGCATGCTTGTCTGGCCATGCCCTGTGCCTGATCAGCACAGTTTGTCCTACCTTCTTATTAAATTCCCTTCTAACTATTTTTCCTGGGTGAGGAACTCTCTATTCCATGTGCATGTGTGTGTGTGAAGGTCCAAGTGCCAGCAGCTGTCAAACCAAGGGTCATAGGGGCCTGTGTGTCTCTGGTGCCAGCACTGGTGTGAGTGAGGGTCTGCAAGTGAGTGTGCGATTGCTAGCAAACATCAAGCTGGACTAGCTGGTGAGTAGGTCAAGTGACCTGGGAGCCAGGGGTGTGTGTGTCTCTAAGGGTGAGACCACGGTGGAGGTGGCTACTGGAGTGACCAACAGTCAGGGAGACCGTAGGGTGTGGGCATTGACTGAGACTTGTTTGTGTATATGCATCTGGGGGGTGTGTGTGTGTGTGTGTGCGCATGTGAGTAAGAGTGTCTGTACCAGTAACTAGAATGGGGCTGTGGTCCTCAGGGGCTCATATATCCAGATGTGAACAGCTGGGGAGACCAGGGATYCAGGGGCAGCTACTGGACTGGGTGTCTCAGCCCAGCTGCTGGTCTGAGACACAATACCACATTGTGTATGCGTAAGTGTATGTCCCACTAATATACCTTTCTCTTGATCAGCAAGAGATGAGGCCGTTGGTGCTGTTTGTGTTTGTGTGAGTGCTGCCGATATTTGTCCATATTGAACTGTGCAGCCAGCTTGTATGTATGTATATATGTGTTGTATACATGTGTTTGTGTGGGCACTTGCTGGGAATATACATGCTCAGCCTCACTACTGGTTGGACCTGGACATGGAGCTGCAGCCTCCTCACCCCATTGGGCTACTGGATTTGGCCTCCTTACCTAACAGTCTACATCCTAGGATCTTCTCTGTGAAACCCTAGTAAAGAGGGACTGTGAAGTAGAGAGAATTAGTACAATCAGTCAGTAAGGAGTTTAACAAATTTTAGGATTTTCAGATGATCTAATAAGACAAAGGAAAAAAAGGACAAAGATCTTGTTTATCAAAGCCTATGTTTTAAAGAAGTATGAATTCAAGGAGTACAAATAAAGTACTGCAGCAGAGTTGTTCATACAAGCGTTGAGACAACTCCTTATCAGGAGTAGTATAACCACATTGGTGCAAAGTTCCATGTAGGTCATTACTTTTACTAAGCAGCAGGGTGTATGATTTTAGGCATAGTCTACATACTGGTAATTCCAGCACAGCATTGTGTTGTGCATACACACATAGTCTTGGAGACGTACTCATTGTCTAAAACTCTCTAAATCTCAGAGATTTAGACAATCTCTGGTTGTCTAAAGCTTGACAAAAAAGTATCTAGTGGAACTTCTGACAATATATTTTAGACATCATTGGCTGTCGTGACTATATCAATCCTCTTCTTAGAAAAAGCAGCACGTAGCTGTGTTGTTGTTTTAATAAGCAGAGGTGAAATCCAAGTCATTATATAACTTTCTTTTGCAAAGCAGTCTGACTTTGTTCTAGATAGTAATGTGACCAAAGTGGAAAAAAAGCCTAATTTTTAATGAGCTGTCTCAACAATATTCATCAAAAAGCAAGAACAGAATTCATCAAAATCAAACATGTTTATTTGTGTATGTTGTGGTATTAAGTGGAACACTTCATGCCTTAGTACACAGCTGATGAGAAATTCTAAAATAGGAATCTATTTCAGATGCAAAATGTCTGAAGTGGCAAGGCCCAGATCAGGTGTAATGCACAGTTTGGAACACTATTTTACATTTAATCTATATAACATTCTCTCATACTATCTGTCTCCCATGTTATTATTTATTCTTTTGTACTTAGGTAGCTTTCCCTGCTGCAGCACAAAGTATGACTTGTGTGATGAAGAATATTTATATATGTATCATATTAGTCACTTGTAAAGTAAATACACAGTGCTATTTCCTTATGAATTGTTTATAGTTTGAAAGCCAATAACTCTAAAATATAGGCTTCCTTATTTCTAATAGGAGTAATTGAATGTGATTTTTTCACATACTAATTTAACTGTAGAGATTTTCCTCCTAGTTCTTCAACACATTTTGAAGTAGATGCCTAAATATTTTGACATGGACTATTTCTCATGCACCTACCTTCCTGATTCTAGGTAGTTCATTGTCTACTGCATATCTAACCCCATATGGCTTCTGCCTGTGGCACCTGGAAAATTCAGTCTAATAAACAATCTCAGGACTCTTATAACATCTCAGAAGCTGCACTTGATATTGCAGTAATAGTTAAAAGTCACCTCTGCCTCAGTTTCCAACCCTTCCAAACAGTCTGTTATCTCTTATTAAATGAATTAAAACAGACCCTCCACTGAAAATGTTCACAAATTTATATAAGTACAATCCCTGGGATAGAAAATGAATGCAATTTTTATAACCTATTTAGTAGTCAGTACGTTTGTTCTAATCCTTTCTCTGTTATTTTACAGTAATCATCCAGCATTGCTCGTCTCTACTTTTGTAATTGTCCTACCCTTTTCTTCACATGTATTTAAAAAATATTAAATTGTTTTAGACTGAGCATAACCAGGATAAACTAAGCATTCTTTTTTTTTTCCCTCTATATATTAGAAAATACCCTGCAGAAAAGGACATGTTCATAACAGGTGAGAAAAAGTGTAAATCTTTTCAGACAGAAAAGGAAGGGAATCCAGATTTCTCATAACCTGGAGAAAAAATTTAACTGCTGAACCACTGGATAAAAAGAGAAGGGCTAGCTTCCTTTTCTTTACAAAAGGACCAAGTCCCCTAATGTCACAAGAGGATTGAGGAAAAAGAATCCTTTTTGCAGGCTCTTAAGCTCTAGAGAAGAAGCCAAGATTTCATCTGTAGACACTTTCTCCCCGAAATTTCTTATTCTTTAACAAAAATATGAAGGATGTTGCTCCATATGCCAGTTTCTCAGTATTGTTTTCAGCACATAACTCTTCTCATGAGCTGTATAAAGATATTAGTTACTTAAGGCTGTGTATTTTGCTATCATAACTAGGCACTACAGGATTGATTTTTTCATATCCAAATACTTTGTGTATCCTTGTAAACATGCAATATACCAAACTTGATTTTAGCCACTCCAAATGATAATTTCTCATCACTACTTGTAAACAATACATGTACAGCAGGTATTAAGTCCTAAACATACATAAATGTAATTGTTAATGTGGAAGAACTATTATTGCTATTTTGGAATCACTCAACCGTGTCATATTATCCTTCCTCATAAACTTTGATAATTGTGTTTCAATAAGCATGCTGCTTTTCAGAGGTGTAAAGAGCGTTATGGGCTTCTGTTAGAACGGCTTGTTGGCTGTTCTGTAGCATCACCTCAAGTCTGCAGGATTTATATGAAGTGCAGCCATACAACCTTGGGCTGTGATCTTGTCAGCTTTTACAAGCTAAATAGCGTGAAAGCTGGTCAATACCTGGATGGCAGACTTTCAAGAAAAAAATGAAGACTACTGTAGGAAGTAGTGCTGATCATCCTATGTGTATCAAGCTTCCCCGTGAGTCAGCACTTAACTAACATTCCAACATTGTGTCAAGATAACTGGTATTAGAGATATTGTCAAAGATTTAGGGCACATTAAGAATTGGATCCTAACTTTCAGCTTTCAACTTCATAGTTAGGCAACTAAAATGGGCGATTTTCAAAATACCTTATAAGACTCCTATGGGGCTAAATTAGAGTGACTAGTTTTTCTGTTACAGTTTTTAAAAAACAGTCCCTTTATTTAGATACCTACTTACATAAGTAAGAAACTAACTTTATATTTCTGCTTATAAAAATCCTGGTCTCCAAGCCTGGTTAGGTAGGGTTTCCAATTTAGCTTAAACCTACCTAGCTACAGGATGGTGGTGAAAAGATTTCCTGTCTTCCTTCGCCCCAACCCCCTTCTCCTGCACCCCTCTCCCTCTTGTGTACATTATAGAAATTGAGCAACTGTGTAATGAGTCAGGTGAATTTATTTTAAAAAAATTGTTCCTTGTTGCTACATTTAACCTCTTGCTGGATTAGCAAGTAGAGCTGACTCAGATAATTGATAGCTGGAGCTGATAAACAGAAAGCAAGAGTGTATGTCCTGGAGCAGGTAGAAAGAATAGCAGAGCTTCCCCCCAGTAAACACCTTTTTTTGGCAGTGGCAGGGACTAGCAGATTAAGCCAATTGTGAAACTGCAGCTGGAGTCCCTGGGTTATTATAGAGAACAAAGGTCCCACAAAGGTCTTTTTTTTTTTTTTTTTTTTTTTTTTTTTAAGCAGTATGTGATCCTTGTTGTCCTAAATAAATCTGAATTGTTTATATGACTGACTATTAATGCAAAAGCTCAGGTTTATTATATTAAAATCATTTGAATAAGGCATTATATACTCTGCATAGGCTCTGTTTTCAAAAAATGATTGTTGTTGACTATAATCCTCTTTAGCCCAAATGTGTATGGAAAACTTAGCAGGTGGTGTTTGCTTCAGAGGTGAATTATATGATGAAGCCAGGCTATTTCTGATGAAACTGTATTTATTTACAAAGAATAATAAACTTATAAATAATAACTAAAGTTAATAAGGCAGGAGTCAAATAGCAGAAGAGCCTTTCTTTACTCATAGCTCCAAGCTTACTTAGCTCTCACATACAGCTTTCTGTGTTATCCAGACTTCTCAAACTTCTCACTCTTCTTCTTATGTTTTACTAATTCTCCCAGTTCCTTTTCCTCTTCTGTACAAAACCCATCTGCACCCACATCTTTGTTTTGAGATCTAATAATATTCTTGGGTTTTAGGTGAAAGAAACTATTATTTTAGCCTTCTCATTTCAAAAGGATCAGATTGGTTTTCAATATATATATCTTTTTTTTCAAAATAAAATGTTTGTTTTACTTTTTAGGTAAAAGGAATCTGCATAATCCATAATAATATTCTGTCTCTATCCATCCCTATTTTGCACACTAAACAACCAGTCCCTACTACAAATAGAAGAAATAATTTAAGACAAAAAATATATATATATTTGGACTAAATACAAGCTAGATGGGGCTTTTGACTAGGGGCAAAGAAGTAGTGTTCTTCTGTTTGATTCCTGTTCTGTTCCAGGAAATTTGAAAAAGAATACATTTGATTTCATCTAAATTGCTCAGCTCCCCAATTTTCTAAATCTGTTTCTCCTTACTCTGTGAGACCCTGAATTTGCCTGGTAATAGGGGTAACATTACGCATGTACTGTAAAAAAATTAGAACTGTTGCTTTTAGTTTCCAGATAAGAGAAGTCTTAGACTAGAGAGGAAGGAAAAAAAAACAAACTTTAGTTTACATCTAGCATAATTAATCTAGGCATTCTATACACATAAATAGTCAAGTTACAAAGTCAGAATTTGGGAGGACTTTCAAAATTAGAACATATTTTATCACTGGAAACAAGGATGTTTCCCCCCTGCAAAATATATAAGGTTCCCAAATTATCTATGCAAGGTCATAAGACAGTAGAAATTTAAAACCCAGGCAAGGACTTAACTAGGGAGTAAATTTATACCTTCTGGGCTGCTAGCCACTATATACAGGACAAAATATTTCTCAAAAGAAGTTATTTCTAATTTTCTATGAGTTAGTTTGTGAAATTAAAATTAAGTCCCCTAGGAAATATATATATAAAATGCATACCGCATCAGAGAATCTGATGCTAATAAATATAAATTCCATTCAAATGATAGATAGATGACATATAGCAATTGTCTTTAAAAGCATTACATCTGCATTTTGATCAATCTGTCCATTTACGGGAAAATTTCTAAGGAGGGTCCATATATGATGATAGGAGTTGGTCTTCATGATGAAAGTTAAAAGCAAGCAACAACAAAAAAAACCCGTATAACTAAACAGGTAGATGAAGTACTTTCCACAGGAATTAAAAATGCTATTTCCATTAACATATGAAGATCATAAAATCTGGCAGGGTAAGTAAAGATACTATCAAGTACCAGAGATTTGATCTCATGATAGTGAGAGGTTATAAAGTCAATGAGATGACTGACCTACCTTAGTATTATATCAATATTCTCAATCACTGTCTACCACATCTAAATATTTGGGAATTTGGTGTAGAATTTTCAGGAAGCTAAGACCAGTAATTTAACACTGACCAAGCACTTGACTTTAATAAGTTTCATAAATGGCTGCAATAATATATTAAAATTAGATAAGTCAAAAAACAGCTATAAAAATCAAACCTTCTGATCCTAGTTAAAAAACTACTTTTAAATTATTAATTAAATTTCATCAATAAGCCATGGGAACACTGTTTCTCTGATCAGAAAAGCTCTCCAAATTCATTATAACAAGTACCATCATTTTTTCTATTGAGAATTTTCATGGCGTAGTGTTATAAAGTAGTGATCTGGTTACACAAAGATTAGCAAGGGGGAGACACTGTCATCTCTTAGGTGTTTGGGCTTTTCTGAGAGTTATAGCCCAATCCTATGCTTTGTTTTGTTTCTTCCATTTTATTGATAGAAATCTCTTTCTGCAGACATTTCCTTGGCCTCTGCCATATTGATCGCTGCTGTTGAGGGAGAATGAGTCTTCTGATTGCACTCTACTTGAGAGACTGTTAAGGTAGAACAAACCTGGAGATGCTAAGCAGGTCACTGGACAGTCCTTCATAAATATTCAGAAGAAACAAACACTGTGAAAGACACTAATGCTGATAGAATTCACAGATATGTTAAGTAAGAATAAAGTATTTCCTGCAGAGAGCTCCTGTAGGGATTATACAGCCTTCTGCTTTAATGAAGTTACACTTCTGACTAATGGCAAATGATGTCAACATTTTCCCTTCAATACCAAGGACTACTTTTTATTGTTAAAAAAAATAACAGAATAATAAAATTCTGAGATGAATTAGAAACACTTATAAGCATTCTTGGGGAGAGGGTCTCTTCCCACACAAGTCAATTTCTATCCAAAGCTTAGAAACAATGTTATGGTGATGAGAAACAGCATTTGTGATAAAGAGTAAAACTAATTATTATTTTCACTTCTATCTAAGTAAGAGCAAAATCATATGTCAAATTACAAATAAACTTTCCCCTATAGAATGACTTTGTAGAGCTGAGTGAAAATGCTATAGCTTTTCCACTGGATTATTAGACAAATTCATAATGAGAATTTAATTCTCCATTGAATTCTACAGACTAGTTAAAAAAAAATCTAAAGGAAGAATGCTTTTCTCTGTAAAGGTCTGCATTTCTTTTGCAAAATTTTGCTTATTGCACTTCTGGTCACCAGGACACATTACAAAAAAACATTTTATTTTGTGTCAGGGGGCTCTTCCTAGCCTTTTTTCCCACAATTCTGTCATGAATTTATGAGAATATTCCTTGGTCTTTACTCAAACAGAGATTTACTCACTGGTTTGAACAAATATATATAGGAATTGTTGGCTAGATTCCCAACGTTGTACATAACTGGAATATTTACAATGGTTTAAATGAGTTTCCTCAACAGTGATCCAGTAGTAATACAAATATAGATCACAGAAACCTAGCTTCTGAAAAAGGCCCTCAGTCTTTCCCTAAAAATAGTTTTGTTTTGTTTTTTTAATTTATTTACAGCCTTTTAACTGTGACTAAGTAACAGTGAAAACTAGTTACCTTTATTTCATTAGACTTAATCTTTTTTATRAAGGGTGTTCTGATAAGACTTATAGTGAAAGGTATATCAAATGAGTAAGAATTTTCCTAGAAGGCGACAAAAAAAACCTGAGGATTTATGGAAGTGCACACAGACACATGAACTAACCAGTCTAATAACAATGAATCAGCCAAAGAAAAAAGGGTGTTAGGTTCTGTCAACCACCAGAAAGTGTCCATTCAAGTGTGCAAATGTGCTATATGTGTYAGCATGACATGTTGTAGGAGCTATAGATTTCAGGAATTAACTCTTGCTAGTGTCTGCTTTTTCTCCTGTGCCCAATATATTTTAAAGCCCACTTGGCTCGAGAAGCCCGCTTGGCTCAAGAGTCAAATTTTGGCCCGGGTGTCATAAAGGGCAGTTTTAAATAGAGGCAAACCTATCTTTCTTTTTGTGGCTATGGTTAATCGGTTGCACTGAGGGGTGGTAAGAAAAGTTCCTTTCAGCTGCTATGTAGTAACATTTATCCTTAACACTGCAGATAATAGCATTAAAAAAAAGAAAAGAAAAAAAAAATTCTTTCCACAAGCAGAGTCTGATGGTGAGCTAAACTACAGATGTTAGGAGGGAGAGGAAGAGAATCCATGATTCCATTTTATTATCCCACCACAAGAGGATGGAAGAGCTCTGAAAATTACTCTTCAATAGCTGGAAGGGCAGATACAAAGCAACTTTGCTGCTGCTCTTTTTACCAGGGAACTACACTAGCCTGTGATTTTAGATGATCTCTAAATCTGCAAGCCTCAGAACCTTGGATATCAATAACCAGTTGTTAGGTGGACATCATCTCAGTTACCTTAGGTATTTAAAAAAATAAGTTGCATAAATCCAAGCTGGTTATGTAAATTCAACATAGAGAAACAGGATGTCTAATATAGATCAGATTAAATATCCCCTAGAAGTGTCCGTTGCTCTGTATTGACTTAATGGAAAATAAAAACTTTTAAATATGGATATTTAAATATGGGCTGGGTAAAATAAATCCTACCTTACTATGTCTTAATGATTGTCCTACATAAAATTAAGGCTAATTTGTTGCTATTTGCTAACTATGAGGGTTTACTTTATCAATTCACATTGTCCAGTAAAGATTAATTCAGTCTTCTGCTTTCTTTTTTTTTTTACTTTTTCATGTGCTAGGAAATATCGGATGATATGCTTATGAATTACATCTGCTGAATTTGAATGAAAATAAAAATTAATTGAAAAGGTTTAAAATGTCATTTTAGAATTTTTTTGTTACTTAAGTAAAAACCTTAAATGTGCTTAAAAGTTCTTTTACACATAGAGTAGAAGAGGAAAAAACATTCCTGCCTCTTTAATTTCTAATCAGTTGCTCAAGAAACTTGCAAAGCAGAAAATATTTTCTGCACTTCAGGAAAAGGCACTGCTCTTAAAACTTAGTTATATACTCCTACACACTGTTTCTAAGTACTTAGTATTTTCCATCATTTTAGCAGAATAGGGGCAGTTCAGTCAGGCAATAAAATAGTTGCTGTCATAATTTCTGATTTAATTTGAAATGGATTTTTATATATATTTTTAATAATATACATGAAAATCATTAGAGATATTTTTGAGCCTGCCTCAATGCAAGAATCTGGACCCAATAATCTTTGAAGCCTGTTTCAATCATACATTCCTATGATTCAATTAAAAAAATAATCTGCACTGTATTTTACAGAATTACACGTGTATATATATGCACATACATGTTGTGTATAACATCTATATTATTTATTTAAATTACTTGTGAAATAATTATAAAAATAATTTTAATCACTGATTTTATCACTGATTTTTCATCCAGTATTTGGCCTTCCTGTGACCAAAGTTAAGCTGGCAAGAAAGGCTAGTATCTAAGTGAGAAAATAATTTTAACTAAATCTAGATTCAAATAGTCATTACAAGCATACATTGTAACACACACTTACATTACATTGTAACAGTCATTACAACCCATACATTGCTTTATTTTTTAATCTTTCTGTGGTCTTCCATTCCCAGAGGAACTATAGTACCATTTGTAAATGTAGAAATAACGTTCCTCAATTTTCATCTTAACTTGTCTTTGATGCTTTTAATTGTTAATGGCTAAGTATATAAAGCTTGCAAAAAGAAAATACCATTGAGGTGGGCAATAAAACCTAGACCAGGCCGTTATAACCTCTATCCCTGCTAATTAGGCAGTGGGTGTCCTGTGGCCTTCTGACATTCATGTAAATACCATTAGCCAGCAATATTTCTCTGTTACAGTCATATCGTTACAGTTAAACTCAATCCCAAACTGGATATTTGCATTGATTTTCTTTCACCATCCTCTATCCAGAAGTAAAACTTCAAAGGAATAAGGTGCCCTCATTTTAAAATAGCCTGAGAAGTTCTTTTTCAGTTTGCCTGGCTCTAAAAATGTTAGATTTTCATAAACACAGCACTGTTGCAGAGCTTAGAGCATCAGCCAGTGATAATGGCTTCATTGGGTTAAATGTACAGCAAGAAGGTAAGCCTAGTGTCAGAGAGATGCAATCCCAGTAAAGGACAGCAAGTGAAAAAAATATGTAGACATAAGACAAAAAGAAAAAAAAAGCAGCAGCATCTTGTGGGTGACTGATGGCATTATGGATATATATAAGTAGTGGATAAACAAAGTAGCCTAAATTGGAATTTTGAGGAAGGATTTGGAGGAATGGAAAGTTGGAGACTTCATTGTTACATATGGAGAACCAACTTTATTCAGAAGGGGAGACTATGCAAATATGCTTAGCCTTAAAAATTTGATTCAAACACCTAAAATTAAGAAAGAAAATATTTCAAAAGATAGATAATCAAATTATGACCAGAAGTGGCTGTCATGGTCATTTTATTTAATTAATTGAGCACAACGCACAACAAATTCACCTGATAAATGGTGAATTTATTGTGGTACCAACTACATCCCAGCCATTAGATATTAAAGCAATCTGAAATATCTCCATTAACTTCTAGCATCTGTAGGAAGGAATGTAGTTTGGAGATTTCTAAATACATAGAGAACTGTTTGTAGCTGAAAAATGCAAGAAAGCACAAGGAAGGTACTTTTCCCAGCACATCATGAAATGGTTCCGGCTTTGTTAGTGCTGCAAATGGTCCTGACCTATTTTTAAAATACCATCGCCACATACATACTGCTAAAGTAGCAGAAAAGATAAATGTGTTCCCTTGGATGCAGAGTGCATGTAAAAGCTTTTATGTGTTTAAAATGCTTTCTTTTAGATGATGTTTAATAAATGCAGAATATGGGAAAGGCAGAATTCCCTCCTTCCCCACTCCCCTTCACAGTCAAGATAATAAAAAGGTTTCCTATAGAAATGAGCTACAATAGCTTCCAAGAGCGCAATGACTTTGTAGACAAATGCACAGTCATAATACACAATAGTTCACATTCAACACTGGACGCAATAATTATTTCAATGAGAAAGATAATGGCTAGTCAGGACACTGGAGCTAGTCCCTCACTATATTAGAGAAATGTTTTGTGAGTTTAAAATTTATCGTAGACAACCCCCCAGACAGTGAAGGAAAGAGCTTACGCTCAGTGATCTGACGGTTAGTCTGTCTAGTATACAGAGCACAATGGCACTGAGCATTGTCCCATGTGTCAAGTGAAGAACTCTGAATCAGAGCACTCCACCGGAATACTAGGTCTTTAAATTAGGGCTATGTTCTAATATTTTTACAGGCACTGCACCAAACTAGAAAGATTAATTCAAGTGCAGTCCGAAGAATGGGTACAGAAATTCACCCTATTTAGCTAAATGAAATCTCATTATGCTCACACAGTTAGTGAATGCTACATTCAAATATATTTGTGTTGCACCTTAAGTAGTCATTTGTGATTATGCAAAGAAGATAGCAATGCTGCAAGCTTGAAGTGATAGCAATTTATTTATTTTGCAGTGGTCAAAATGACTGCAATAGGAAAAAGCAGTGGAGATTCAGGCCAAAATCTCTCATTCACAAAGTTTTTGTCTCTTTCTACTTTTCTTTTTGTTCACTAGGAAGCTGTAAAAACTCATTTGAGTTCTTCTTTTGAAGTACTAGAGCCAGTGAATGGTCATGTGTCTAAGGATAGTTCAGTTAATATAATGCTCTTGGATTTCCAAAAGTTTTTGAAAGGGCCCCTCACAAAAGACTCTTGAAGAAAGTAAACTATCTTGAGTTAAGGGTAGTAATCATCTCTTGGATTAATACATAGTTAAAGGATAGGGAAAATGTAGAAATAGGTGGTTGGTTTTCACAAACGATGGGGAAGCATGTGAACAGTAAGATTATAAAGCTGCAAAATAAACAGCATTATTCAGAACTATCTACTCTAAAACAGTCTCAAGTGAATGGGCAATAAAATAGCAGATGAAACACAACATTGATAAGTGCAATGGGATCCTGAGTAAAAACTGCTAAGTTGTAAGGCTCTGATTAGGTATTGCTGCACTCAGGAAAGAGATTTTAGCACCGCCATGAACAGATATTGTTGATCCATTAGTATGATGGTTAGTGATCATTAGACAGGCAAACAGAATTTTAGTAATCATGATAAAAAGAATACAGATCAAAATAGAAAATAGCATGCTACTGTATAAATGCATGCTACATATTCCTCTTGGATAGATGCATGATATTCTTACTATCCTACTTTGAGAAGGATGTGGTGATACACAGAATTGGTATACATTTATGTAGCTAAACAGTTTAGACTCCTTTTTCATTACAGCATACAGAACCCCTAATAATTTACACTGCATGAATATTAATTTATTATTGGAGTCTCTTTTGTAGTGAACCAAGTAGTTCCTTCTGAAGCAAATGAGAGTGAGGTTCTGAGAGCACTTCAGGTACAGCTAGAGACAGGGTGTCCAAAACCTTACAGGGGATGGCTCCCAGCATCTGAAACAGTTCTTCGATGCTGTAGGTCATGACTTTTAAAGGCCTGGTATAAAACCATCTTTCTGACCAGTTAGACTTCGGCTTCTGACATAGCATAGCCAATGAATGAGTTAACAAGTTTATGGTTAAGTGTGGACCGCTGGATAAATATGAGGGAGAAAATATACCTAGTTCAGAAAGAGACTGGAAAAAATTTAAGGATTAGTCCATTAGTGGTTATGAAACAGTTGTCTCCAGTTCAGGGGACCCCTAACTGATGACTGCCAAAAGTGCTGATGGTACACAGAGGAAAAATCATTGAATAAATAGCTTCTTTCCCACACTTGTTCCCTAAGCAGCAGAAGGTCACTTTCAGAGACATGATACTGCTTACATGGACATTAGTTCTGATGCATTATATCAGTTGTTTTTATGACCTTTAATTCAGAGACAAGATTTTAGGGAAATATTGGAAAAATAAGGGACTTCAGTCCTCCTTTTTTGGAATGGAAAAATGTTAATATAGAGTCTGATCTATGTGGGGGAAAGAGGAAATCCAGCTGGACCATCTACATACAGTCTGTGACAGAAAAAAAAGGAGGGAGGGTGACTTTTCCATTTGTAACTTCTATGATTCTTTCAACCTTTATCCAGTGACACTCCCCCAAGTATACTTTCAAGTACTAAAAGGAATCACACTAGAATAACTTCACATTACTGCATATTTAAAAGAATCATTATGTGACAACAATGAATAAGCATTCCAAAAACATTCTACTGTGATATACGCGTAAAAGGGAAGCCACTGAAAAAGCACTCATAAAACTAAATCATTGTAACTCCTACCTTCCTAGTCTGTCTTCAGATTTCCAGCCACTAATAAGAAATCACCATTCTCCCAGAAAAGAACGCTGTAGTAGACAGACAATATAAAAGGACTCATTACATGCTCATTTGAAAAAAAATCGTGTTGATTTTTATACCTCCAATGTAGGAGGCACTGTGAAGAATCTGCAATTACTCGCACGGAAGAGATGCCTATTTTCCCACTTGCATTACTGAATTTGAACATTATAGTGGTTTTCATGCTGGAGTAGGTGTTAAAAACCAATGGCCCAGGTTTGGTTACTTGAACGGGAAATTAAAAGCAGAATCAGAGAATAAAGTTGAAAGGCATGTCTATTATCTTCCTTAGCACTGCAATGCAAAGAGTAAATACCTACTTTCATAGAAATCAACAATTACTCTAAAGGTGTGCCAAAAAAGGTAAAGGAAAAAGAAAAGAAGTACCAGGATATCCCTTACTCAAGAAACTTTAAAGAATCTTGATTTTAGGCATAATTTATGCCCCACCTTTGAAATGCATAACCCTTATAATTACTTTATGCTAGTAATATTTTTTTTACATTAGGTATTTATTTCAGCTGAATTTACACACAGGTATGTAAGTATTCTGTTATTCTTAGTAATATGCACATATGTAATGCATATGTAGAACAACATTCTACAGATATGAAAAATATATGGAATCTAAAGAAACACAAATATGGCTTATAGACCATGTCCTGAAATGCAAATGCAACCACTACCAACACTTGGGGTAGTAACCAATGGACAGGTTGTACCCTACAGTTAGCAAAGGAGACATCTGCAGCATCCAGGGGCTAACCACTACCACTAAAAGCTATCAAGGAAGCTTTAATCACACTGTAGTGACAGGAATTAGAGTTTTAAAGAGCTTACTTGAAAAACTAAGGGCCCTATTTTCATGTCAACTATCTAAAGAAGTAATTAATAGCATTTTTAAAAATGCTTGGGAGACTGGATGTTTAAAGGAGACCTGTCTCAACAGAATTTCAGCATCTAATTTTCTGATATACTTTTGAATATCCCAGTGAGGCCTTCCTGCATCCCTAGCAGTCAAGTCCCTTTAAACTCAAATTTTATATTCCTTAAAAGGATAAAGGGATGAAGTAACACAAAGAGAAAAGGAATATTGGCCTTGATACATAGACCACCAACTCTTTCTTTCTGTTCCAAACAAGCTTATTTCTTAAGAGAAATTAAGCTTTTGAGACTGCAAATGAATAAAGTATAAGCCAGATTTTGCATAGCTGCAGACAACCATTAAAATGAATGTAAGTGGGATTCAGCCGAGGTGTTTTTAGTGTGCATAAGAAATAACTTGTTTTTCTCTCTTCACTTTTACATGAAAAGAATGTCCTCTTTCTACTTAGAGATTAGTGCTGTTTAGCCTGTGCTTGCGTTTAGTACAGCGCAAAGACATACACACTTGTGTGCTTTCTCACGGATGCTTGCCGTTGCTCTTGCTTATTTTGTTGTTTTTCTGTTAACGTCAAAGAAAGGTCAGTCTGACAAAGTATATGGTTGGTGTTTGTGTATGGAAAAACATAATGGAAAACTTGTAGCACTGGGATTCCCATGTGCCAAAGAAAACATTGAAAAGCTTCTTCTTAGTGACAAAGCRAGCTTCATTTGTACTGCTTAAGTACCCTACTACAAAAGCAGTCCTGGACTTCCATGGGACTACTATGAATATGTTTATAATATGATTAGGCGGGCAAAGCACTCCTAAAGTGCTGCATCACTAGTCTTGTGACTGTTATACTGCTGTAGTGGGACCTCTTAGACTTCTAGTGGGCTGAAATAGCACTACTTATAAGTGTACTTATATCTTACTTAAAATGAAGAGAAGCTTGCTGACTGATGGCATGAGGCTTGAAGAATGATATTAGTGTTACAAATAGTGACAGGTTTTTACTCACTTTACTTCCGTGACTCAAATGGCAGCATTACTTTGCAATTTTTGAATCCCATGTCACCTAGTTCAAAATAAATCCCTGTTCACCAAAAAATAGCAAACACTTACTGATCAAACAGATTAATTTAATGCACATTTGTGAACGACTAATATGGTATTCTCCTGGGGACTGTGGAAGTATTGCTGTGGGACTACCAGCCATGGTGCTGTACCACAACTGTTAGAATTTCTGGAGACTTTTAGATTTGCATTTTCTTTGTAGTTTCATTAACATAATTGGAAAACAGACTTGATTAGTGTCTTAGCACTATTCATTTTGGGTTTTTGTTTTGTTTTGTTTTTTTATAATTCCTAAAGAGACTTTTTTTCACTGGGGTAAGGTACAGAGCTGAGAATCCTGAAAAATCAACCCCTCTTTGCAGCTACACAGTGAGTAGATGTAAGAGTCGTAACAACTCAGGTTTACTCATCAGTTTTAGGATTTATTTTTTTCTATTTGCTGATCTGATATGGCAATAACTACTCATTCTAAGTTCCTAAATCTGTGATTATCTGCCTTTCAGCACCTATATGGGGCCTCACTGTACACTGATTGCTAAACAAGAACTTTCAGAAAAGCTTACCTTCAAAGCTCTCCCAAATCAGATACACAAAACCATTACTGCTCTGAAGGAATAGACTATTATTTCTAAGATGACAGTAGATATTTTTATACTTTTTCTCTCCATGACATCCTAACTTTAGTGTTATCCTCGTTTTAGATTCATGTAGATTTGTAGCCCATACTGGTATACTGTTCTACGTGAATACTGGTAATTGGAATAGTCTTGAAAATGCTGTTTATCTCCATCAAAACCTTTATCTCCATTTCAGTTTATGATTTTTGTATTCCTCTTTTTCCTGTCGGTTCATTTTCCCTCTTCCAACCATCCTGATCTTGGCAGGTTAAAAGGTATTTTGCTCTTTTGTTACAGAATCTTTGTTTTTCAGACAACACTGCCAGTTGTCGCCACATGTGATGACTTTTCTGATCCACCAAAACTGTGACTGAGATCATCAGCTCATCTCAYGTGGGACTTTTAACCAGCCAACAGAAGGTAAAAAATTTGAGTTATTCACTACTTGGTCAGATATGAATTAGTGACCTCAAGGTGAAAGGCTCTATATCCTTTTACACTTTCTCTTTGCCATATAGTCCTTCTATTTAAATTAATTTAATTATTATAACAGAAAAGCAATGTTGACAAATGAAAACCAAATATAACTATCACAGCAGCAAAAGTGACAGAAAAATTAGGCCACTTGTAGAGACACACTTTTGTATTATTTTGTTGGCTAAATAAAAGATATCACCTCAAAGACATCAGTGATGAAGAAAGGTGAAGAAGGAAGGTGAAGACTAGGGCATTAAAAGGTAAAAAAAAAAAAAGCAATAAAACATTTGCAAATTTTTGCAACAGATAACTGACTACCCTGAATACTTGTGGTATGGTCGCTTCAGCTGCATCTGGACAGTAATGTATACCTAAAATTCAGGTTCCTAATGAAGCAATCCTTTAGTATGAATGCATAAAATCCTCATTCAGGAAAATTAGGTATCTTTAAAGCCTTCAGGAAAAGACTGTCTCTGGCTAACTTAGGTACCTAAACAAATCCACACAATAATAGACCTTACCCAAGAAAAGATTCTAAYGTCTCACATAAGACTCCTACCTTTTCAGTTCTGATTTCACTAAGATCTGGTTAATGCAGATCTAACCCAGGTTCTGCTTGTAGAAATTAGCTTAAGAACCTAAGCGCAATGCCACAATATTAGACACTACAAAATCAGTTGTAATTCATGGTCTTTAGGATATTCCTTCCCTGCTCTGGCTGGTTAGTCTGTTCAGTTATTGGACTGCAAACTTTACTCATGTTGGTAGCTCTTACAGATGAAATTTTAGATTTCTGCTACCCTATCCTCTAATAAGGATTTGCTGAAATAGAAATCACATGAATCAGGACAAAAGGCTCGACTTTCTAAATCTTTTTGTGCATCCGTCAAATCCTGATGTAGTAGATTGAAGAAGCAGACACCCACAGGAAGAGGGCTAATACTCAGGCGATGGAAAGGTGCATTGAATATGATGCTGTTCAATATGAAGACCGAGTGCCAGACTCTCAGCAAAAGTAAACTGCTGTGGATTCACTGAAATGAATCGCAGTGACCACAAGGAGTGTAACAGTAGTGGGGTCAGGGGGAAGGGGGCTGGCTGAGCAGTGATTATCCGAGATGTCTGTTGTGCACGTTAGAGGGCAGCTTGTTAATCAGAAGTTGTTAAAATAGTTGTTTGAAATGTTGCCACTGGACAGGATATTTCTAAACAAATGAGTAAACCCGACAGTACTAATGATACCAATTTATCACTGAGCTTCCGTTTGTATGTTTTGTAGTTTCCAATCTGTTACAGGGAAATGGTGGTGGCTGCTTGACTGTTTTTTTTTTTTTTTAATGAACATTTTAAGTACATAATTTTACTTCATTTGTGCCAGGAAATTGCCCAAACACCTTCATTAGAAATAAAGCAAATCTGTTCAATACTATCTGAACAGCAGGCAGTATATGCTTTACTGAACAGAAAAGCTTTAACAAACCTTATCCTGTACACGTTTGTAAGATCTAAGTCTGTTTATGTACTCACAAGTTTAGGGAAAATATGGGTGCTGCTACATAATAAACAGTGTTTTGCTACACTTCTTTTTTAGCCAGGTGGTTGATTACATGGTATGGGATATTTTTGCAGGTGGTATAGAAAATCATATATACCAGCTGCTGCACCCACTGAGCAACACTTTGCTAAATGACACAGCACCAATCACATATAACAGCATCTAATGACTCTAGAGTGATATCTTTACTAGATGTATCTTTTCCTCATGGAGTAAGAGCCTTCAAAAAGACTTTTACCTGCCTCTGTTTTTCTTGCATACTGTGTTATGCAGAAGGGGAAAAAAATATTCAGGACAAATATAAGTGATTCCACAAAAAAAAAAAAAAGTACAAAGCAACTGTGTACTTGATGACTTGGCATGTTGCCACTAACATTTGGCATAACTCACTTGCTGCTGGCACTGGAGATGTTAGATGTACTAGCCACTGGGTCCCTGCTATAAGCACTTTAATATGTAGAATCAATATCGACATATTGCATAAACAACTAGATGAACCTTGTACAAAAATGATAGCAAATAGCATTTCAATCATTTTACATAAATCTGAAAATATAAGTGGTTGACATTCCTATTAGTATTGTATCTGAATGCCCTTATCATCACTGAGTAGCATTAAATTTAGTCTATTGAACGTCGGTCCTGTGCTTGCTTTGCCTATCTATGGCCATGGTTGGTGTGAARAAATCAGCAATACAAAAATTCCTTCAGTTGGTACTGTATGGTAGGGCAACGAAGGTATTTGTTGCTATTATTTGTGCAATTAACAGTCATATGGATCAATTGCTTATTTCAGTTAATGGTGGATAAACTCTTGTTTCCCCTCCCTGCTGTAATTAATGAAAGTAGACATTAACTGTTACTAGACCAGCATAACTATTTCTTTACCTCTTGCACTTCCTGTTCCCAAGAATGGGATATGCTAGAAAATGGCCAAATGTAATCCCAAAGTAGATTAAGAATTTCTCATAGCTGAATGATCCAGATTTAAAGCAGAAACACTATCATTGCTTATATATTCTTAACTTTGGTAGAGATTTTAACAATTTTGAGAAAAAGATTGTCCTCGCTTGGATATCCTGAAATTCCTTGCATTTTAAATAAAGACAACACTGACTCTGGCTTAAAAACAAAAAAAAAAAAAAGAAAAAAAAAGGAAAATTTCTTTTGCTTCTTTTTTGTGAAATGTGGTTATAACACAACTCAAAGACTTAATGGGTTTAGGGAATGAGCACAGTCCTGAAGGAAGGGAACAGTGAAAATAGGGCATTTTGTATGAAAAACATTTGGGAAGAGAGGACAGGTGAGATCATGCATTTGTGCCAAGACTCCTAATTCTTGAAGCTGAAGACTCTGCTCCAGATTCAATAAATCCTTCTAAAAATGTGGACTCTTTACTCAGTTGGAAGCTGTCAAATCACTGAAGAAGATTTGAACTACCACGTGCAGTATTGCTTCCTGCTGTGGCTGATGAAGAAGATGCAAAACAACATTAGTGACATTATTATTTTCTTGCTTGCCATAAAGTGTCCTCTTCTATACAACAAGAATGTGGCAATCTTTCCAGTACTCTGCCACTGCTAAATAGTATGTACCATTAAGCAATGCTAACTGTCGATGTTTTCCAAAAGAAGGAATCAGATCTCCTTCACTTCTGACATATATGCTGGGGTGGGTGAATATAATGAATGCAAACTCATGTTGGCAGGGACAGAGACTGATAAAATAGATGGATTGTGTGATGTATGCATCTTTCCATCTCTAAATTCTGTGAAAYGGAAGGGAGAAGACTATTCCCTTTCTTAAATTAATCAGCTTAGTTAAAAAAGAGAAGAGACAGACAGAAAAAGGAAGCAGAATATATAAATATATACTGGTTTTGATGAAACTGAGCCATAAAGGGTGCCTGAACTTTTGTGGATTCTGGTCCACCCTTTATTTTTTTAAGCTATACAGGACTTTTTTTCTTTTTCTCTTTTTTTTTTTCTTTTTTTCCCTCTTGCTGCCACAAGCAGTCCTTTCAGGAGCATGTTGACAGCTCTGAGCTGACAGAGAATCATTTTAATCAGTGTTGAAGATATAAAGTCACAATGAGAAAGGAATTCATGTTTACAGTAGTGGGGACCACACACTGTGATAGTTTGCGTTAGAAACTCAGCAGGGGGAGTGTGAAAAGCTGTAGCGTTATAGTAGATATGGGGGCTTTGGGTATGAATAGGTCGTGTGTGTTCAAGTACCTGTCTAACATGTAACAATCACAAAATATTATCATATTCAGTAGGGCCATTATTGCTGCTACATTGAATATGTAGCCTCTTAATTTTCCCAGTGCTCTCAAAGTATGAAAAAGATACAACCTCAAATAATGGATTCCCCCCGACAATGTCAGTAGTGCATTTCAGCGTACATTGCCACAAAAAGAGAAGATTGAGGCATACACATGAATAGATCAAAACCATATGGAACAGGTATTATGTCAGAGCAAGGTTATTCCTTCAGGTAATTAAAAAATGTTAAGCCAAAATGTAGAAACAGATCTCTGAAACAAAAAGAACAACTTAAGCTTTACCTCTAAGCTCAGAAAAAATACATTTTTTAATGTCATAATGAGCAGAAGCTTATAGCAGCTCAAGACAGGTTCAAAAATCCAGAAAATATTCTCTGGGGAGATACGTACACAGAACAAAGATTCAAGTCAGTGATAAGTCTCTGCATTTTTTTTCTTTTTTCCCCTCTGTTTTTTACTTTGAGCTTATGAGATGAACTGTAGGCAGTTTGAAATTACAAACAAATCTCTAGGAAACAGACATCAAGCAGCAGAAGTTTGACTCCAAGGTCCTTGTTACAGTAAGAAAAGCTACATTTTATCCCTGTTATTACACACAACACCATGTTGGAAGAATGTTAAGGTTGCACAGGAAGGCACTTAAAAGTTGACAGATGCCAGAACTGCTTTTCAACCTTCCCCCGTGGAATGAAGGGGTGTTATTTTCCTCATTTTACAAATGACGAACTCTAACAGACAAAGATTAAGGCCAAGAGATTTGTTTATTTTGAATGCCCAGATGGAGATACCATGGACCTGATTGATTGTCAGAGCACTTAGGATTTAATGGAGTAGATTGCATTTACTCCAGGTTAGACATCTAAAAGTTAGACATCTAAGTGTGATTTTGTCTTGCAGGCCAGTGTGACTGACATGAAATTAGACATCTTAAATTAGTGAAGGTGAATCCCATCCTAAATGTTCAAAGAACGTCTTCCATTGACTTCAGTTAAAGTTCAAGTTAATAAGCATTTTAGAGATCAAAACTGATGCCAATAAAATGAAAAAATGACCCATCAGTAAACATCTGTGAAGAGAAATTTGCCTATAAGAGGCAGCTTGCCCACTGTGATAGCATTCAGCTATCTCAAGCACAGAAGCATCACTGTCTTTCCTCCTCTGCCACAGTTCATCTAAATTACCGTCACAATAGTATCTGGGTACCTGGCACTCTATAATAAGATAAAATCACAAAAGAAGTGTAGATATCTAAATCAAACACAYGGGCTCCATAAACACTCATAACCCCCTAAGGTCAGCATGTATGTCTACATTTACATTATTAAAAGAAACACAGGAAGCATACTTGCACACTGAACCATGTTTACCCACATTGCTTAATTCTTTGATCATTCCTTGTGTCTTTTTCGGACTATTTCAAACAGATTTCTCCAAGACAAGTCTGTTACAGAGACAGCTAGCTCCAAGTATGGTGGGCACAAGGCAATAAGTGCCATTTGTTCTTAAATTCAAGGACTGGTCATGGTCCCCCAGTTTAAACATATTGATATTGATTGATATAATCCCTTAAGTACCTACATTTCTGTTCCTAGACATTTGCACCACCAGCTTTGCCTAAATGCTCAACTTTATGCTTATATTTTAGCATTGTTCACAAATTCAGATGCCAATCTGAGCTGGCAAACATGCTCAGATTCATGTCTTTTTCTCCAAAAAACATTAAGAGCAGGTCACATCCAAGTATCCTTCTTTCCTATAGCCCAGAATTTGTTTCCCGCTGCTTAGAGTTTGCAATAATTTCCTGAGATGGTAACCTAGGACCAGGTCTCTCCCCTACAAGATGCAATGCAAGAATATGTCACAACAGACCACAATAAAAAACAGGCTGCAGGTATTTCTGGGGCAGGCATTTCTCATTCCCTCTTGTGTAATCTGCTCTGCTATGCATAAAGTAAGACTCACTGAAGCAAAGAATTCAATCTTTCCAAGTAAATGTCCTAAACACTGGTTACTAGAAAAAGTGGGGGAAGGCATTGCTGCCTTCCATTCTTTTTTTTTTCTTTTTCTTTTTTTAAGAGATCTGAAACTCCTTAATCTCAAAGAAAGGGATTCAATGCCTATACCCAGAAAAATGGAAAATAAATGAATCCTCCGAGAGAGGAAAGCTGTCTGCTACTCAAAGTGAGGAATATAAGAGGGACCTTACTTAAACATTAACATTATTCAGACTGCTTTCTTCAAATCTAATTCCAGGATGGAAAATTGTATAACCAGGTAACAATAATTTGGTAGCTGAGGATTTCAGTAAACTACAGGCTGTCTAGAAGGTATCTCAAAATCCTAGACAGTATTTATGAATCTAGTAATAGGGGTTTTTTTCTCCTGTAAGAGAAATATTTACTACTCACATCAGAGAGAGACAACAAAGACCAGGCTACCAGTAAATAAAGGCACTGGAACATGATCATCCATGCTGTTTAGTCATTAATACTTTCCATGGGAAAAAGTTCTGGCATGTGCTAGTTAGCTCTCTCCAGACAATGCTCAGGTATGGTCTGAGGAACAGTGACATTTCCCAATAGGCAGTTTAAATGTAGCCTTCCTGTTTCAGGGAGGAAGAATATGCCATGTGGATGCAAGCTCTGTTATACCACTTGGCCTCAGGGTTAGAGACTGGTCTCTCACCTGCTTTATGAACAAGAAATATAGTTACAGTGCTTGTCAATGTAGCTGTATATATATAGGTATATCTCTCTGTAAGCTATGCCCAAGTCGGGGCTCAGGTGGACCACATCTAAAGAAATATCAGCTGTGCCTGTATTCCCTGTATTGAAGACTGACTGGCACGCAGGGGATTAGAAACAAACCAAAATTCAGATACAGCATAGACACTCTAAGCCAAATCACAACCAGATCAACTGCCCTACACACGTGCTGCTCACCCATACACACTGCACAACTGTTACACTGTAGTTTACTCTGACTTGGTGCTATGTGGTTCTGTGTGAACTTTAGAGCAGAAAACACACACCCCTAAATTTACTTAACCCAGTGATAAAGTAAAATATAATATTTTCCTTATGATTGCTCAATGTAACTAATAGCAACTGAAAGAGCAGTACTCTTTCCCTAACAAAGGAGAGGGAGGTGTAGTGGTGCTGATCAGGTACAGTGTCTTAAACTGAGAGACACAACCCTTTAGCATACTTTCTTTCTGTTCTCCTCTTTCCATATTGGCAGAAACTACATATGTTAGAAGCAAGTTCTTTGTTCCCTTTTTTTGCTACCACCTTGAGCTTGTACTTTAAGGGGTCTCTGTTATACAACACACAAGCCTATAAACAGTTTGAAGAAAACACCTTCCTGATAAGCTGGAACTGTGACTTTAATGTCCTTGTCATCTTCTAGCATTCAAAGTTAAGTCTTGCTTCTGTGAGAATGACTATGCTATACCAGACGGAGGCATTTTCATTTCTTCCACCAAGGTAGATATATTGCACAGAAAAGAGGTCAAGTTACTGGAAGAAGGATAGAGGTAGAGAAAGAGTCCATACTGTTTTTTTGCCTCTGCAATCTAGAGTGCCTACGTGGGGAGAAGAAACCTGGATTACTGTTCCTAAGAGCACATTTTTCCTGCCACTTGTTTAATGTAAATTATATTCCTAAACTCTACATTTACTTATTAAATGTATTAATGTTTATTTGTCATTAAAAATTCTTTAATGAATCTCAGAATTGCCAAAGAGCCTAGCGTGAAGGTCTAGCAGAACACAATTTGGTATCATCCCATATGAGCTTAATTCTTTAACCGTCAGACCATGCTACCTCTGTAATATTCTTCATATTAAATTGAACTCACCTAATTAAGTGGAAATATTTCATAAACTGTGTTAAAACAGACTTCAACATAGAATTTATGCCACATCTAGAGTTACATTATTACACAAAATTAAAATATTTCTTTTCCTCAAAACAGTTCTGCATGAGTTCTCATTGTTACATGTCTAGCACAATATTCTCTGTGTTCAATTTCAGAACTAGCAAGTAACAATGGAAAGGCTTAAATTCTGTAGATAACTAAATAAATTAAACATTCCACAACCCCTAACTGCCCACACAACAACTAAAATTAGGTTTGTATAAGCAGCATTCTACGTGCTACATTCAGCTGTGCTAGCCACCCTAATTGCCTAGGCTGAGAAGATTATAACTTGGAAAAAGTAAGGTGTTATGCTGCACTCCTCCATCGCTAAGAGCTTTTTCCTAAAGGGCAACAAAGGAGAACTATTAGAGCTACCCATTCACCTCTATCCCCATTAATATTGACATTTGAAGGAAAAAATGCCTGTTCATTGAAATGAACCACGTTTGATATATCTGAAGGCTGATTTATTTCATATGAAAAACAAAACTGTGTTGTAAGGATGTGTACAATGCAAACCTGTTAAATACTTAACAGGGCATAACAAAAAATGCATTCTTTAAACAAGAATGCTGGCAGCAACATTGCTTCATTCTGATTGGTATATTAGCAATCCTGGCTGTGATAGAAGAACACCAATGTCAAGGAAATCTCATTAAAAATCCTTTCCTTTAGTAAATAATAGACTCTGTGTCTGAACTACGCTGCTGCTGGTTTTCTCATCTGTGCTTTTCAATTTTAGTCACTAAGCAAGGTTTCCTTATTAGCAAAATCTTCCTGCTAGAATATACAGAACTGGATTAAACATCTGATGGTTAGAAAATGTGATTACACTTCTGATACCTTTTCAAAGATCAGGGCTAAATCCAGCCTAGTTATAAGGACTGAGGTTGGTTACCAAACACCATACAGCTTTTGCCAATAAAATTACAGTTGGGGAAGAGATAGAGATTGTCTTTTAAGTTTGGAGGTCTAGGAGCAAGACAAAACATAGGCCTTGATTTATAAAATTGCAAAGAAGAATGAAAAATATATGCATTTTATTAAGAAAAAAAAATGCCATTTGAAACATCTATTTTATTTAACTTCTTGTTACATAAATGGCAGCTGATTAAGCCAATTTAAAAATGGCAAGTATTGAAGGAGTTGGGAGTCTCCAAGGATGGGAACCCAAATTCTGTTCATCTGCTGAACCTCCAGGGCATGAACTTTAATGAAAATTAATTATTTTCAACCATGTTTTGCTAAGAATCACAGTGACATTGTTCTTAAATGTGATGGTCTAAGGAAAAACACAGGGCAATTTTTTGTGTAAAAGGTAATTAAACCAGCCAAAATATTTGGCAGGAAATAAAGAAACAAACAAAAAGACTTCATAAACACAAAAATCTTGTTTTTTTCTTACTAGGTCATTGATCTAATGGAAGATATTACCCCTTCCTAAGAAACGTCCTCTTTTAGAAGGGATTTCTTCCGGGAAAAGAAGTGCTATTTCTCAGAAGAAATTCTATTCATACAATGTATAATTAAGCTAGGGAACTCATTGCCACAGGATGTTCTGAAGGCCAAAACACTAACTGAGTTCAGAAAGGAGCTTGACAAGTTCATGGAAGATAAGTCCAATGAGGACTATTAAATATAATGTGTCTGACTTCATTCTCCAGTTTGAAAATTCCAAAAACCATTCATTGATGTAATTTGGGAGAGGAAACTAGCAACGGATGGCTGTGGTTTCTTTGTTCCTGCACTCTTTTCCTAGGAAACTGGGAGAGGATCCTGGGTGAGACTGACCTTGTGTTCCTGTCTTTATATTCCTTTATAATATTCTTACCACCAAGGCCACTTAGGTATCCACATTTAAGCAGATGAAGCAGGTTAACTGAAGCTGGTGATTCAAGGCCTGAAAGTTCACATTGCAAAGTTTACATTTCAAGGCCTAAAAACTGACAACTGCATTACATGGATTACTGATAAATACTCAGTCTTCAAATGAGGAGCGGTGGACCATTTCCCAGATCATAGTCACATTCTATCTAACCTAAAACATCACACACACACACACACACACACACACACACACACACACATATTTATTCATATATATATATATTTCAACTTGGAATAGACTAAATATAGAAAACCCTGCTCACTGAAATACATATCATTTTAGCATTAGAAAACTGCTGAAAAACTAAGAATTAACAGGACTCAAATTTACCTATCTTTCCTAAAAGCAGTACACTAACTTCTGCTATTACACTAACTAGCTATGGCTAGTTTCCAGTCACTTTCTCTTCTCTTCCCTGTCTCTTGCATGCTGGCTGCATAGTGATCCAGCTTCAAGAGGAGAGATGGAAGGTGTCCCTTAGCCTCCTCTCTTCTGCTAGTGGGAACTGTGAATCCACTGCTTCAGTTCTGTAGTAGCTGTACAAAAGGTGGGCACTACTACATTATCCTCTTGTCTTCTGACACARAAAAGGTCTGCTCATTTAATCATATGTCTTCCAGTGAGTACTCCAAGGCCTGGATCCCCAGAGGGAGGGAACAGCTCTAAAGACATGTTTGTGTAGTCATTTCAGTAAGGCACTAAATCTTCCCTTTGAGAACATGGGGTAAATTGGAGCTTCTCTGAAAGCTAAGCACAGCACTTCAGGTAAACTGGTAGTGCTCAGGATCAGAAACTAAATCCACCCTCCTTGCTTCAGGGATACAGAAGTGTGGTAATAGGCCTGCAGGTCAGGGAATCCCAGCTGAGTGGTCTTTCGGAAGCTGCTCTTGGTTAGCCACAACTCCCAGCTAAGACACTGAAGCTGATCGTATGAAACTCCCAGTTCATTTCAAATCAGAGAGCAATTTTTGGTTGTGGGTTATGCTATCCTTTTTAAGAACTTGTTCCTTGATGCGTTTCAGTTATTAGATTCCAGCTCCCAGCTTAGACTCCATATCTGACATTGTGTAGACAGGCTTAGTGTGTGTTAACATATCAAACATGGACATTAATTTGATGTGTTAGCAGGCCTGCTCTGATTAAACTCAGGATCAGGAACTTAATTGCATTGCTATATAAGCATATCAGATTGCTAAACTGCAGGGAAGGGCAGAAAGTCAAATACATCTCTGTATGTATCATTTTGTATTGTTTAGGCTTATTGGCTACACCTTATTCAGCCTCAGAAACACTTATTTCTCTCCAAGGATTGCATAGAGAACATAATCACTCAATTTATAAAATCTGAATATGGTTATGATGGACCTGGCACTTTCTGTTAAATGTTAGAACGCTTAAATTGGCTCTGAAAACAAGTAACCTGGATCTCATCTAACGTGGCCACTCTTGCAGTTGAAAGTAGAAGTCTTTTTATGAATAGTACCTTTTGCGTAGATTGGGTGTGAACAGGACCTGCTGGTCTGGGGCTCTCCTTTCCTCACAGCAGCTAGTTAGGCACCGTGGAAAGAAACTCCTAGTGGGCAGACGTGAGAGATTGTAGGGAGGGAGACTTGCAGCAGGAGCAGACACTGGGAAACTCCTGACGAGGATGTAGGACTTATCAGAAAGCAAGCTCAAGCCATGGTGGTAGAAAGAAGGAGACTTTCCAGTGCAATCAGAGGAGACTTACTGGTGTTGATGTATGCCTGAAGCTGCTGAACGAAAAGCAAGACTGAAGGGAAAGTGCATCTTTCTCATGGAGCAGAGCAGATTTTATTCTGGTAAAAGAGAAACCTTCCTCCCGGTTAGAATGTTTGTATTGTAATAAAGCCTAACTTTGGATATCAGAAGCCTTTTGGTCTTTTTAGATATATTACTTCAAATGAAATGAGAGGCAGATCCACAACAAGGCTGTGGCTGATTCTGACTCCTACAACAAAGAGCCTTGGTCATGCTAGATCTTCACAGGTTTTAGAAAGTAGAGCTTTGTGGAGAAGCACCTCTCTGTACTCCAATAGCAAAAAATAACCACTGTCTCCATGCAGATTAAATGATTCAGGCTAATCTAATAGTCACTTCATGAATGGATAATTACTTGCATATCTCCAACACCTGCAGGTTGTCTCTTTTCATGGCATATGTTGATCTGGCTCTCAAATTGGGACTAATGTTTTCAAGCTGCCTTTTAATGGCCTGTGCATCATTTGGTCTCAGAAAAAAGGAACATTGGCACTAGATCTCTCAGTCATACGAGTTCTATAGGCATTACATTTCTAAAAAAATATACATATAAACTTAATCAAAAGTAAATATTCTGATCAAAGTTGAGTTTTAGCTTTTAAAAGCCAGACTAGGCTTTGTATGTATGTTAAACTACAATGACAATTGCATGATTTAAGATAAACATAATAAAAATCTAACTTTTGCAATCAAAGAGATTTCTCCTTAGTTGTCCCTAATCATTTTCAAAGAAAAAAAATGAATAGACTAGTTAATCTTAAAAGAATATTTTATCATTCATCAAGAATAATAAATGATTAGAATTTTATGTACAAACTGTTATAATTGTAACATACAGTTTTCTGCTCAAATGTGATAAAATACTTTGTCTGAAGGATGAAAATACCCTGAAATTCTACATGTCACAGAAAAATAAGTTTGTTTTTTGTTTTTGGGGAGGGTTTTGCTTTTGAGAAAAGCTAATACTGTTTTATTTTACAGTCTTAAAGCTATGGGGGAGTGAATGAGATGGTGTAAGATCTTCTTGAAACCTATTGAAACGTATTTAGTATGAAAGATAAAAAGATAAAACCAAAATGTGTAGTTTATCTGCTTTGAGATTCTCAAAATATATTAAAGGGCCCAATAATTTTACATGAAAAGTAAAGGAAATACAATCTAAGTAAAGGTATTGCATTGTGCATTGGCCTCTTAAAGGCCTATGTACATGCTTAATATACAATTTCTGTAGCACCACTAATTCAGAAAACTTCCATTTTAAACTGTAGAAAGTTTCAAAACAATTTAAATACAATCTTTGCACTCTCTATGGTGTTTGGTGGATGGCAATGTGAAGGCAAAATAAGGTTATTCCAGTGAAAGTTGAAAGGAAAGTTCCTGATAATTTTTTTCATTTATTTATTTATTTATTCCAAAGAGTAAACTAAGGTAGTTGGATAATAACAGAGAAAAATCAGGAAAGTTTTTAAAGTACTTGATGGGATTACCCTCCCCTAGCTTTTTAGGCATCTAAAAAAGATAGTTTAAATTTAAGTTGATTTGTCTGAATTCCTGCTATAATCAGTAGAGAGAAATAAACACCTCTGAAAGGCAATTTATCTCTTCCTAAGATGCAGAGTTCTGATTCAATGCTGATGTGCAAAAAAAACATCCTAGAATCAACTTTGATGCCATTTCTGTACTCCTATCTTCTGTAACTGGTACTTCTAAGTTCATTTACCTGTTTCAGGCAGTATTTGCCCTGAACCCTATAGAGAAACTTTCAGTCTTTGGCTTGTTATTCTATTTCTTTAATACTTACCTAAAACTATCAGCAAGCCATCATCTACCCAAGTGGCTCTTTCCCTCCACTGACTGTAAAGGGAGCCAAAGAGTTCAGTTTAGCTGTCGACACGTTTCTTTTGGGATGTCCTGGACTTTACTCTTGGCCTCCATCAACTGCTCCAGGGGTCTAAAATCCCAAGAGTCCTGTAACATGTCTGCTAGCTTAGGCAGGTATCCTTCGACATCTAAGTAGTACTAAATGCTCATACAAGTCAAGCTCAAGACAACCAGCTTAGTCTTATTCAATTGATTTGGACAGGACTCAACTCATCTGAATTTAGATGTCTTATAGCATAGGCAGCTCCCTGTGAGCTGGGTGTTCTAAAGTCCTATTGAATCCAGTGGAAACCTAGGGTGGGATTCACAGGCATCTAGTGCTGCGTGAGGTGCCCTAAACTCTCTGAGATAACAACATGCAGTTTGCTTGACAGGTGGCAAGACTTGGAAGAGGCTTGAACCCTTCTACTTGGCAGTTAGAAGCCAGGTAGAATAACCTCATGGCATAAAAATGGTACTAGATGTTTATGTGTCACCAGCTCAATTCTCTTAATTCTCATCAGTGCTGACCATGATGTCCAGAAGAGTTATTCATCTCATCCTATAGTAATCACCTACATTCGATCACCTGAGTAGCTCTCCAGATTTCAGTAACTACACTGTCTACAGCTGTATTTGGTATAAGGGAAGCTTAGACACTCTGCTCGGAGGTAGAACCTTTATTATATAAACATTTAAATTCCAAGGTCTTATTCTGAACCCCGATACCATCCAAAAGACTTAGGATGAGCAGAATCCCGTTCCTAAAGTTAAATGAGAGAAATTCCATCTTGTCTATTTCTAATAAGTAGTAATAACAGAATTAACCCCTAAATAATACAGATTATCAAATTTTTTACATGGTAGGAAGTCTTCAAACATTCACAGATTTAGGGAGAAAGAGTTTTTGACATTGCATCTAGTTTTATCTGCTGAAGGGGCTTGGTAGCCTGATCAGATTTGGAACTCTTCAAAATCATGTCTCTCACCCATCATATTCTTTCTCTGGAAACTAGGTTACAGGGAGATGCTTATGAGTGTTTGTGCCACAGTYGGAATACATACTTGGATTAATAGAGTTATAAGCATTTTATGGTCCTGCATTATATAGACAAACCTTATTCACCTTTTATTTCAACCAATATGTAGTAGACGTGTAACAGTTTATATGGAAGTAAATATATATATATTTTACTTTGGAAAAAAATATAGTAGCTTTTCTCTATAACTTAAAGTATTAAAGTGTTTTGTTCTGTGTTGTGTTGTTTTTTCTGTGTTTTTAAAATAACACCTTAAATGGAGAGTTAAACATATATAGCAAACACACACAATTTCATACATATACACATACATGTGAGACACTTATTGCCCCAACAAGGTAAGTACAGAAATAGAATTTCCCACTGACACCAGAAAAATATTAATATTTAAAACCATTGTATGCCTTTATCTCCTGCTGATAATGGTTTTCCTTAAAAGAGCTGTATGAGACATTTTGAACAGATGGTAACTGGTTTGCTCTATCCTGCATCTCTTCACAACTGCCACAGAGCTTTACCATTCATTAATCTTCCATAGACTTCCAGTAGCACAGCAACTAAATTACACACGTACACACACTGAGGCCAGCACTGCTGTCAAGCTTAAAATTAAACTGAAGTGCACTGTGCCAAGTCTTTTAACCAAACTCTACTATAAAACAGTTAGAAAAATAAACATTTAGCTTGGAGCCTGACCCATGAATGCTCACTCCTAAAAGAAGGAGCGCTAGCTGGTCTTTATAGCTAGGGCATTCTATGCAGCAAGTGTAGCTGTCATTCGTAAGTGGGAATAAAACCAGAAAACATCTGGTTTGAATTCACCTTGACTCATTAAGGTTTAAGAAGAGAGCTATTTCCTCTGTTTGAAGCAACAAGGAGAAAAAAATACATATACCCACAACACCCGCTATGATGCTTGCATTTGTAATGAGGTCTCCTCACAGTAGGTGATAACTAAATAAAATTGTAATACATTTTCTTGGATTAGACATTAGGCCACAAATGCTAAAATATCTCTTTTGCTTGGAGAACAAACACATGCATCAAATTCCTAACCCTCCATGCTTCATTTTCCACAAAATAGTTCTAGCATTTACAGCTTACGAACTCTGCCAAAGCTTCTTCTGCAAGTTTTTCTCTAACATACTCTTTAAACCTAGGGATAGATTAAACCTTTTTTAATGCTGAATTCTTTTTCACAGAAGCTTTCATAGCTTTGCTCTCCAGCATTTCAGAAAACCAACATTTGGAACCTATGCAGAGAATTCAAAGTGAACTTTGCTCCTGATATTTCACAGTGCTAAAAGGTTGGCTTTTCCATTTCCCCCCTCTCCCTCCTCCACCGCTATTGCCTGATGCATACCCAGAAGACACTATAAACTCACAAACTCCACAATACAAACAGCAGCAGTTTGGAAGTCTAACTTATCATCTATCTTTTATGGCAGTGTAGATATACATATTACATGTGTGAGCAGATGTTCCCAAAATCCAGGAGTGAAATGTTACAGTGACTTAGGAGAACAAAGCTGCAAAGTAAATTATATTGTTCTTTCAGTCTTCCTTTTCATTTCTTTTTGTTTCTTTTCTCTCTTTCCTTTGTTTTTCCATGGGAAAAAAATAAAGATTACATTTTTACTTCACAAAGTTTTATTGCCTAATCTAATTGTTATCTTTCAAATGTAAATTTGAGGTTTTAATTTAGAACTACTACTATCTTTTAATTGCATCAGTTTTAGTGGAGAATTAGTATTAGAGTGTAATCTCTATAATCTCTATAATTATGGAGATTTCTGCAGTGGGACTCATAGAGCTCTAGATATAATGTATCTGAATTTCTCCATTTACCTTAATATACTTTTGTTGCAAAATACCTCCAGGTACAGTTATGCAAAACTTCAATGTTAAAAAAAAAAAAAGAGAGAGAGAGACTTCTGGAAAATTTTCTGTAGACACTGAATATTTTTAAATATCTTTGCCAAATTCTATTTAAATCTGACCATGTTTCTATTTAGTGTGTAGTTTGTACAGGTATTTCAATATCCAGAGTCTCATACTAATGCAAAGTGAAGAAATTAAGTCAGTTAGTTAAACAACTCACATTTTCTCTACTTACTACATAACACTGCATACAAACAGTGTTCCTGCAGTAAGTAGAGCTGCTTGAAATCTATGCTAGAAAAAGTGTTTGTCACTAGAAAGGTATTGGGCCCTCTCTGTAGACTTTTTTATATTTCTACATTTTTTCTCACATTTTATTCTTTCATTGTTGTTCTTAAAAAAACAAACAAACAAGTGTGATACCTGCTTGTGAAGAACTCTTTCTGAACATGAGTCAGGCTTTTTAAATTTGCTGACAGAATGAAACAACGTGCAAAGAGGCATGATCTGGTTAATTCRTCCTGATGAATTTTGACTCTGAAGACCTATGAACATTTAAACTGCAATACTGAAATTAGCTATGCATCTTGGATTACCTGATAACACACTAACTAACTTGCCTTCAGTTTTCCAGTTTATATGAAGACCACAGAAGGTGTATTTAGGTGTACAGTAGAGCACATGATCAGTCATTCTATTTCTGAAAATTTTTGTGGTGTCACACAGAATACAACTTTTTATATATAAATTTTGTTTGTTATTATAGTTATTAGTGGAAAAAGAAGAATTCTTTGTACAGAAAATTTTAAATTAATATTGGCTAGAGTATTTTCTTCTCATAGAATTTCTCCTGGGGAGCAAGGAGTGAATTTTTATGAGAAATCACTATCACATGGTTAAGCAGATGGGAACCCAGAGGAAGACAATGAGATCTTTGCCAGCTCTAAGGCTTTTTCAAACTTTTAGAATAAAGACAGAGCCTCACCTTAGGTTTTAATTCATGGAAATTACTTGGCATTTTGATTACCATCTAGGCTGTGTCTGTACTAGTAAACTAACTAATAGGACCATTCTTTGGCATGAATTATTTGTATGGCATCCATACTAATAAACATATACCCTCCAAAACCAGAAGATGCATCCACACTGTCAAGGGAGTTGCATAACCTCACAATATAGACAGCTGCATTCCAGTCTGAAAGAAAGTTTCCTGGCCCTGTTTAATTTACTAATATAGATGCAGCCCAAAAGTCCAATAAATAGGGACTAGACAGGTTGCTGTCCAGTACTGCTGCTGCATAGCAAAGAACTCTTTTGCTAGGYAAGCTTTGAACATGATTTGTATTTAATAAGGGTCCATAAAAATGTTCCCTCTCTGGAGTAGCTGTAAAAACTATGTGTAATCTGGGTAGTCTGCTTTACCAAAGTAAATGCATTATTACGGGCACTAAGAACTACAAAACATAGATACGTAATTAATGCTTTTTCACTGATTTACTAATACAGCCTAGTAAATATGTAGGTCCTTTACAGACAATCAGAAGACATATCCCTGTCTTGAAAAGCATGCAGTCTAAGACAATAGAGATAAAAACATTATGAGGGTGTTAAGACCTGGATAAAGGAATAGAAGAAAGGGTGAGAAAGTGACTATTTTCCTACAGCGGATTGACAGAGACTGACAAAATAATGATGTAATTACTGCATTTTGCTATTTTGGTACCAATATTAAAGAAATTATTTCAACCCTATAGAGAAGATTTTCTTCTATCTTTTTTTCCCCTAAAAAAGTTGAAGAGGAAAAACACTTTATCCCAAAGTTTCTTTGCGTAGTAAGTGTGATTATTTTTACAAAAAGTGATTGTAATAATGTACATTCTAAAACCAACTTTGTTCAGCACAGTTTCTTGTCATTGTTTTTTAACACCAGCTGAAATTTAAACAATTAAAGGTTAATCAAAGAAAAAATGTTTTGAAAAGAGATCATAGTAAGATAGTGCATTTATCTACTAATTGTCTGAGAGTATATTCGCAGAAAGCTGCTTTTGTTAGTTTTTGTTATCTGGCTGGGGGCAATGAATTTCAGATTGTTTGTTCTGCTGATAATCAAGTTACTCATCAGGTTGTTTAAGGATTAGACATCATTAGATGCTTGATAAATATATGAGTTTTATTATTAAAGCATTTTTTCCTCTGCAGTGTGCAATATATACCTCAGACTAGTATCAACTTGCTATTCAAGGGCTAGTATGGGGTAAAATACCTCATTTCCATCGAAGTGGTGCACTTTGGGGGCCATGTACAAGGAAAGATCCACAATTTTTTCTCACTCCTATTAGGGCCAGTCAAAATAGTACAATAGATGTGACAAGCAGAGTGAGGTAAACATCCCTACTGTGCTTGGAAACTGTTTTTTTTCTTGTGTGCTTGCATTCCAGCACTTTTAAATGCAAATGAACCCAAACATCTCAAAGCAAAGATTGGTCAAAAATATTTATATCTCATGGTTCATGTTTCACACCATAAGATCCATAMACTTGACACTCCCACTAAAATGCTGAATTCAGTGAGTAGTGCCATTTCCACTGACTGGCTTCTGGTGCACACTTCTGTTTTTAAGCCTGTTAGGAAGACGTGGCATGCACTTTGGCTTTGGAGGACAAGGATGGGAACAAGTGCCATGGCTTTTGTGAAGGTAGAAATACAAATGGATGAAAAGGTCATCGTACCTCAAACAATTTTTGGCCCTTACTTGACAAATATCTCTGCTCTCTCCCTTGGTTTTTGGGTCTTCTCTTGGTAAGGAGACACACTCTAGCATACATATTTATGGTGAATTAGATAGCCATTATAAAGCAACACACAAACACTGCTAAGCATTTAGGAGCAAAAATTAAACTCCATCCAGTTTTGCTGAAAGGAGCTTAGGTTGACAATCCAAAACTGCAATTCCCAGAATTTTCTCCCAGTTCTTGAAAGAAATGTCACTTAATTGACAATGTACTAAATGGGAAATTCTACACTCATCCATAATGTCCCCTGCCTATATATGGAAGCAATATTTCTGCAGCAAATAGGACTCATATACAGTCATTTACATAATCTATTCCAGTACATGCATTTCTCGAAGATATTGTGGGTTCGGTTCCAGACCACTGCCATAAAGCGAATATCGCGATATAGTAAGTCACACGAATTTTTTGGTTTCCCAGCACATATAAAAGTTATGTTTACACTATACTGTAGTCTATTAAGTGTGCAATAGCATTATGTCTAAAAAAAACACTGTAAAAAACATGACACAGAGACACAAAGTGAGCACATGCAGTTGGGAAAATGGCGCTTGACAGACTTGCTCGACGCAAGGTTGCCACAAACCTTCAATTTGTAAAAAATGCAATATCTGCAAAGCACAATAAAGTGAAGCACAATACAGGGTATGCCTGTACCATTGTTCTCATGTTTCTCCTCCAAGTAGAGATCAGATACAACAGTATTTGACAGTATTTGCCATTCATTCTTTGAAAATGTACCTCTGTTGCTGCTCACCCAAATAACATTTATCTATCCTTTAGTCCATTTTTGCCAAAAAGGCTCTCAGTGCTGAATCTCTTGTACATGCATCAAAACTATGTCATTTTTTGTGTTCATCAGTTACTTAGAATTYATGGCAGATAAAATTCATTCCTTCAGTTCATTCCTTCTTCCACTGATTCAGTGCTGTTTAAGACTGCTAAATGTAAATGGCTTCTGTTTTCCTAGACATATACTATACATGAGTTCCTTTTAGTATTGTCTTCCCACTCTTTATATGCAGCACTGTCAGACTAATATTTCTTGACTGTGTGAGTTTTTAGTGTATATGGGACATTAATCTCCTTAGCACTGGCATCCTTGCTTGGATAAGCTGAGGTCAGGAGTGTATGTTTATCTTGCCTAGATTTTCTTAGAATTTCTTTCTTTCTCTCATATTTCAGATGTTAGCTGTATGTTTCTTGTAGAATGACATGGAAAGTGGATACAGTCAAATGAACTTTATAAAAGCTTGTATTATATTTAAGGAGGAACTGAGCTGGTAATACTACAGTGTTGAACAAAACTGTTTCAGGGTGCCTGCAAAGATTATTAGCACCCTTGAATAAAGGAACAGGTCTGCAGAATATGACACAAGATTCTTTTTAGGGAATCTAGATTTTTCTGTTTCTGGCTGTTGAGATTGCAAAATAATCTCAGTGGAAAACAACACCTTTTCCGCTTGCATGAGGTGAAATGTTTGTAACTGTTTACTACATTATCCCTTTTATTCTCCTGAGAATGGATCCCTAAGGCAAATAAGATTGCTATGATGATCTGAAAGATGTATCTGTGTTAATAAATTAATACTATTTTGTTTTCTGAGCTGCAGTTATAATTGGAACCTTCCTGGTGGACTATAGGATCCATTTTGTAGCAACAACTTGACACCTTGGGAAGACATCACATTGAGGAAACTCAGGGCAGTCAAAAGCTGTCAGCATTGAAYAGCTCTGCCTCTTTAAAATGAGGTATTTGCTAGTACTGAGTAATTGATAATATTTTTCTTATAAAGGACCATTTTCTTAGGCCAGAATATCAGAATCAGAATCCAGACTATCATCAGGCCAAAAAGCAAACAGGACTGGTAGTTTCAAGGCCTCCATCAATATGTGAAATAACAGGAATGAGAAATCGGTCTCGGAGAACTGCATCTAAGAGTTTTTTGTTTTTCAGAAAGCTGCAATTTTCTTTTTTCTTTTTTTTTTTTCTAATAACATGTTCTGTATATGATAAATTCCTCTTCTAGGTCTCTATGACTTCCCTGACTGCCAAGAAGTCCCTCACAGTAGAGAAGAAAACCAGAGTTCCTTTAATCAGGTGGACTCCATGGTGGGGTCTCTTTACTCTTTGAACTGAGAAGTCCTTCTGAGCTCCTCTCTGGGTGCCTCCTAGCTGCATCCTTTCCCAGGTTTACTACAGTTTTTCTAGACTGCTTAACGGGAACAGTCCCTCTTCATCACTATCTTCTAACTGTGCCTGATCGTTGTCCGAGAGAGTGCTAGCTGGGACAGGACAAAACCATGCCAGGGAACATACTAATAGTGAAATAGCATGGACAATCAGGTGCTCAAGACCATACTTTTTCATTTGTTGATATAGTTAATAGTCTCAAAAATTCAGAGCTGGTAGTACTGCCTGGTCCCTGCCTGGGCCTTAGGAAATTCCAAATTTCCAAGAACTTTTTGACTGAAACCAACCACAAAAAAGTACCTTTCACACAGAAAGGAAGGTTTTGTTGGCTGCCATCTAATGGGATAACCCAGAAACTGAATTTCATTCAAAATGTGTCCACTAGCTCAGGTAGCAATTGCATCAGAGCACAGAGCATCAACAGTCTGCTGAGGTTCTAGCTTTTTCAGAGGTTATAGATAATTTACAAGCACCAAAAGTGCAGACCTGTCAAATATAACACCTTGAGCATTATGACCTTCTGCAGCAACAGAGGAGCATTTGTACAGCAGAGCACTGTGGTGCCTCTCCTGCCTTGTGACCACACAATTAGGTATGACTAGCACATGGCGTCACTCAGCAGAGAAGAGCCAAAGCTGAGGGAGTCTGGAGTGCTCACAGGCAAACCTGTAAAGTCATTGACTTTCATTCTCTCTGTTTTCATATGATGCTTCTGTAATAACAGTTAACTAAAATAATAGTTAGCTAGAAGCAGCTGGATTTAAAAAACAGGAGTCATATTTGATCCTACCAGTTGGGCCACTATGCCAACTTTATTACCCTTCAACGACACTGCAGAGACCTTTCAGACATTTTTACTTATGTAAAACTTTTTAAAGATTTTTCCTACAATATAAAACATGTTGATTAACATATCATATACATTATTCACTATGATATATGTTGGCAGTATACAAATTATGGAAGTTTTGCCATCTGCATAAATTAAGCAACACTCTTACAACACTTGAGTCATAGAGTAACTGCTGATTAGCTGGATATTTGAGGCATGGTAAGGGCACAGGACAGCAACATCAAGCATTCCCCATTAGAAACATTAGCCTGCATATATATTGTCATTTGGCAGTATGAAGACAATATCTCTGTAGTGGAAAAAAATAATGAAGCATCTGCTATATTAATAGTAGATGCTGTTCATTGGTACAGGCRTTCTTGCTACCAGGCACTCAGATGGATACACAGTTGCACCCATTTACACACACAAAAAGACAATCACATACTAGTACCTGTAGTGCAATTAGCATTAAAACACTGGCCTCGAGGTACCTTATGGTCAGTTCTTTTAAAATATGCTTGGCAAAAACACATAAAAATAAGGAATTTCAAGGAAATTTAAAGAAGTTAAAAGATTGTACAGGCAGGATTTTTAAAGGCGGTAATAATAATTGCCCTCTGTCCTTTAAAAAGAAATAAGAAAGCAGCAGAAAGATGTAAATCAAAGGAAAAACTTTTACAAGATGACAGAAATGAATTGCATAAATCAAGAAATAGCTAGAAGATTTTCCTAGCTGATAAACATACAAGAACAAGAGGCTAATTGTAAACAACACTGCTGTAAGGTCAGTTTAATTGCTAGAGAATGAACAAAATCTTAAAAGGAAGACAAGGAAACTCATACAGAACACAATGCAGGAGCTGAACGATTATGATTGTTGCCATCAAGGAATTTTTGAACAGTGCACAAGAATGTAAAATAATGCAGGCAAGTCACAAAATGTTCAAGCCCAGTCGAGCCTTTAAGCAAGCAGAAGTATAACTTGAAAAAGAAGATACACAGAAACCAGGGTATAATTATATGAAACACATCAGTAGTGAAACAGAAAATTAAGTCACCTCGAAAACCTGAGTAGAGATAGTGAAGGCAATCAGTTCTTACAAGGACAAAACCAGATCCCTGTCTTCTATCTTGAAATATTTTTGCTAATGATGATAATAAGAATAAAAAAAAARGGGGGGGGAACAGAATAAGGGTTGAACTTTTTATGGTTATGATAAGAGAACACTTATTATTCCAAAATAGGAAGATGTAGTCAGGAAGTGTTTTGATATGACATACATAACACTGACCTCATCTTCTTTCAAACTTCATAACTGTCATCAGATAAAAACAGTTCCCTGCAAGTTGCTAACTCAGCATGGTGCGATTGGCCACTGTATTATTATAGAACGTTTTTAAAAAGTTGCAAAAGAAATGTGGAATTTCAGAAGTGCTCCAAGGTGGATTAACTCTCCTCCCAYTGACATCATGATAAACCCTTAGTGAAGTTAGTGCAGAATGCTGCAAGAGGATTCATCTTATCTGACTGTATCCATCAAAACATTAGGCATCAATTCTAAGAAAGCTACACAGGCTCCCTTTTCTATAAAAAGTAAAAGGACAGGCACCTTCTGAAGGTAATTCAGCCTCCCTGAAGGTGGGCATCTAAAATAGATGAGATTAATTACTTTCTAGAGGTGGTTCCCTAGTGACCGTAATGGGAGACTAGTCAAACAGGTTAGACGAGACACATACATTTTATACAGCTAACTTCAGGATGATTTTTGCTCTATTTCTGTTACGTTTTGACCAAGGATGACAACATAAAAGCAGGATACCTCACGCTCAGAGATCTAGAATTATATTTGTGCTCTCCAAGACCTTTTTATTACCATTTAATTTGGAAATGTTTTCAAAATACAAAATCCTACTTTTTACCATAACTACTGTGTAGGGGAATCTAATAGAAAATCAGCCTAGAAAATCTGGTTTATTCTAAGTGCATTAGCTTAGCATTCAAAACTAGTCATGAAAAACATTTTAGAAGGATAGTATTATAAAATAATTTTGCAGATGAAGAAACTTGTCCAAAATCACTAAGGGAAGGATAAAACTGACAAGGTTTTGGTCTCCAGTCTTTCATTTTAACTCACACTAACTCATATAAAATAGATTTCTTTTACTTTAGGAATCATAGTTCTTTTGCCAACCACTGTGTTTCATCCAGTTGCTTATGTTGTTAAAGTTAAAATTATGTTTGTCAAGTCCTCAAACAATCAGAAGCTGGAAGACATGGCTAGGAAACTAAAAGATGGCATATGTGAAGTTTAACACACACACACATGAACTTCTTCTGCAAGGAAATTGGGCTTGGAACTTCACGACAGCCTGTCCTTTCATTCGATTGCCAACTTTTCCAAATTTCTGCATAGAAAGTTGGAAATAATCAGGGATAGCACATCTAAAAGGAATTTCTGCTTCCTTCCCACCTAAAACTGACAATTTAGATTGATCTATTGCTTAGGAGATTTGAACAGCAACTTCAGTCACGCATCTTCTTTCCAGTCACTTACTGACTCTTTTATAAAGCTTCTAATCTTGAGATGGCTTTATATATTAGTCCAGCTGGATTCTGTGTAAACATTTGTATTGTATGTAACTGCTGTGTGGAAATCTGTTTTCTACCAACTGAGGAACATCTGTAGATTATGTCCTAGTTAATGTGGAGGGTCTTTGTTCATTTCTTTGTTTCAGCTTATTTATACTATCAGTCTTTTTATTAGTCTCCCTGCTGTCTAACAAACTTCAGTTGATATAACACACTGCTGTGAAAAATCTAAACTGCATTACATGGATCAAGCATATACAGTATCTTCAGTTTTCACTTGCTTAAGGTTATTCTCCCTGCACGTTGCACATATAATTCCCACAAATGTTAATGTGCTTTAAGATTGTGTACTGAGGGAAAACTAGAGCTCTTATATTAGTTGCTGGTTAGATTCCATCACGCTTCATAAAGCACTAACTGGTAGAATGTAATTGTTAGAACAAGGTCCATAACACAAAATAATTTAAGAGAACAAAAACTTTTTAATTCCTGCTTAAAATAAAAATGTGTATATATGCTTATGTGATAAGGGTACTTATATTTAAATGCATGTACTAGCAATTAGTTGATCCTGCATGGATTTGCTGCTATAATACATATTGTGGACTGATGAAGCAAAAGCTGTTATCAAAGTGAAAAGGAACATAGGCTTTTATAAGGTCAGCAATTTTTCAATGAACTGGCAAAGCGAGGATTACAGCTTCAGACATCTTGGTACCTATTTAAATATCTAGAACTTTGAACATTTGTTGGTGTTTCTGGGGATAAAATAAATAATTTAGGAAAAGAGAAAGAAAAACGGTCTCTTTATTACATGTATTTACTTTCCCTTTGATGTTCATGTCAGATTTGCTCATTTAAAAGAAAATAATTCCACTACACTCATTACAGTAATTCAGGTTCAAACAGCCGATGAAACCAAGCTATATTCTGTCTGCTKTGAAGATCTTGAGTTAGTTTTCTCACACGCATTTTGAATAGATCTTCTAAAACACAATGCTAAGGAAGAATTGACAGAGTGGAAGGGAGTAAACCACAGTATCAGAGATGTTAGAAATGAGAAAATAAAATCTCTCTCAGGAAGGTCATGTAATCTCTCCCTCTGCTACAGTTTTTTTCTATAAAGCTTTTTCCAAATCCAGTTTAAAAATGAACAAGTGGCATTTCCATCACTTCCCCTGGGAGGCAATTTCATACTTAATGTATTTCTCAGTGTATATAAGGTAGGGAGGGACACCCACATCTCCCACTTTGTTGAAAAGTGCTCTAATAGTTTGGGAGAGAGGGCAGGTGGGAGGGAAGGAAATGTATTCCACCCCTCTTGTTGAAGCTGTGTCACTAAGCAGAAAAGATTTCAAGATACCATGGGGTGGGGGAGGGAAAGGGAAAGGGGAAAGAAGAAGGAAAGAATGACAGAAAGAGCTAGCTACTCATTAGCACATTCAGCTTGGTACAGGGAGTCTTAGGTTATGAAATTTACTCTATAGGTTTTATTTTATCCACTGGTCAAGATAAAATAGGAAACGTATAATTAATTTGTCTATAGTGCTTATTCTTATAAATCCATATATAGAAATACTAGATTGAAGAGGCATGGCCATCTTTTTCTCAGATGGCATTTTACAATAACATTATGCAGAATTTCTGGAAACAATCTTCTCTAGACAATCTGTTGGTGTTACACACAATGCTCTGGGTAACCTCCAGGTTACACATTAACTCTATCTGTGGAGTGCTCCTTAGCAATATATCTTTAAAAGCGAAAAAAATTATGTCAGTAGAATAATGGAATCATATTAATTAATCATACTTAATCTACAAGAATATTTTCTTAGCTGTGGCATCTCAGTGTTCTCTTTACTGTAATACTGAAGTTCACAGTCCAGCAAGGTTTAAGCAGGTTAACACATGCTTAATTTTAAACTGTGTTTAAGCTCTGTGTTGAATCAATGTGAAAATTCCTAGAAGAATAGTTCAGTATTGGTAAAGATGTGTTCCTTGTGACTCTTGTCATGTGCAAATATAGCCATTGTTGCAATACCATCTGTTAGGAGGCAGGGACAGGACAGGGTTAACTTTAGTAAGTGTGATTAATCTCCGTGAATACCTGTAGGATTAAAGTTTTGTCCAAGAAGTGAACTTTGTGTTGCATTCTCTAAGTGTTTAGTAGTGAGCTCATTTAAGTTGTATGCAACTCTACCACAAAACAAACCTAATTTGTTTTTTTCTTTTTACGTTCTGATTTTTGAGCAAGTTATTTGCTGAATGTCTCCTCACAGGAGGACTCCTGGATTTTGCCAATGAAAGCAAATTTGTGCCTAGCGGAATACTTTTGTGGTGCATAAGTGGCAGGAGGAAGTAATTAGAGAGGGGGACTATATGAAAGTCAAAAGATGAAAGTGTTATGACACTTAGGCAAGCTCAGATAAAATACTTGAGAAAAATCAATTTTAGCTCCTCTGATATATAGACTAAAGTTGATTATGACTCTCATTCAGTCATAATGATAAGTCTTTGGCTCCAAACTCTATCTCTGCACTTTATTCTTCTCCATCTGTTCAATCCAGCATCACTCTTAGCAGCCTCCTTCATCTTTCCTTCACACAAACTTCCCTCCCACAATTCCAGAATGGATGAATACACTCCAACTACAATGAGCACCCACTAGCTGTTTTCTGCACAGTCCTCTTTGTTTTGTGCTAAGCCATCTGTTGTCCTTAGTATGTGAGTCCTTTGGACCAGAGCATTTGTTAGTTATTCAGCTCTGATTTCTGAGCAAAATTTACACTTAAAGCGCTACGGGTATTGTTAGGTTTAGAGTTTGTAGAAGTTAAAAAAGAACTTTATAAATAAGTTCACCTAATATCCATGGAATTGATGATGTGCATGATTATGTGTGCTATCACAGACAGTTTGAATGAATCTTCCATCTCTCTCTTCTATTTCTACAGTACAAAGTACTTCATCTCACAATACATCATCAGACAAAGGCTATTATTGATTCTGGAAGTAGCATTCCTGAGAGTGGCAGAAAGATGCCGTGCACCACTTTCTCTTCCTTCCATTCCAAACATCCATTGTTTTTGCAAAGCAGATGAGACTTAGGATATTTACTGCCTACTGTGCATAAACTCAAAATACACAACACAATTCTTAGTTGTCTCCCAGATAGTGAAGTAAGGCTTCCAAGAGGGAACTCATTTGTCTGAGTGCTCATTTCACTTTCTCCAGGCACATATCAAGATTAAGTGGGAAATCACTGTATCTTGATGTGCTTTTACAAAGAATGAACACAGACTTAAAATGACAACAAAATTCCAAAATGATATTCTCAGTGCAATGCCTGTCAATACAAAAGCAACTCAATTTTTATACACTCAGAAGCAAAACAGAATAGCAAATTGGGATAGTAAAGTAGGAGGCATAATCTAACATATAGCACCAACCTCAAAAAGCATACTTTGATCTTGATCAAAGGTAGAGAAACTGTATGGGTACCTATCTTCACATCATCTGTAGTGTTTCTCCTATAGGATCAGATTGCAACTGCTGACTTCACAATGGTGAGTAGCATTTACTCACATTGAAGTGGGTGAAATTACTCATGTGAGTAATCACAGAATCACAGAATCGCTGAGGTTGGAAGGGACCTCTGGAGATCATCTAGTCCAACCCCCCTACTCAAGCAGGGTCACCTAGAGCATGTTGCACAGGATTGCATCCAGGCGCGTTTTGAATATCTCCAGAGAAGGAGACTCCACMACCTCTCKGGGCAACCTGTTCCAGTGCTCTGTCACCCTCACAGTGAAAAAGTTTTTCCTCATGTTCAGATGGAACTGCCTGTGTTTCAGTTTGTGCCCGTTGCCTCGCGTCCTGTCACTGGGCACCACTGAAAAGAGTCTGGTCCCATCCTCTCGACACCCTCCCTTCAGATACTTGTACGTGTTGATAAGATCCCCTCTCAGCCTTCTCTTCTCCARGCTAAACAGGCCMAGCTCTCTCAGTCTTTCCTCATAGSAGAGATGCTCCAGTCCCCTAATCATCTTTGTAGTCCTTCACTGGACTTGCTCCAGTAGTGCCACATCCCTCTTGTACTGGGGAGCCCAGAACTGGACGCAGTACTCCAGATGGGGCCTCAGCAGGGCTGAGGAGAGGGGGAGAATCACCTCCCTCGACCTGCTGGCAACACTCTTCCTGATGCACCCCAGGATACCATTGGCCTTCTTGGCCACAAGGGCACACTGCTGCCTCATGCTTAACTTGGTGTCCACCAGCACTCCCAGGTCCTTCTCCGCAGAGCTGCTTTCCAGCAGGTCAACCCCCAGCCTGTACTGGTGCCTGGGGTTATTCCTCCCCAGGTGCAGGACCCTGCACTTGCCTTTGTTGAACTTCATGAGGTTCCTCTCCGCCCACCTCTCCAGCCTGTCCAGGTCTCTCTGAATGGCAGCACAGCCCTCTGGGGTATCAGCCATTCCTCCCAGTTCTGTATCATCAGCAAACTTGCTGAGGGTGCACTCTGTCCCTTCATCCAAGTCATTGATGAAGAAGCTGAACAAGACTGGACCCAGTMCTGACCCCCGGGGGACACCGCTAGCTACAGGCCTCCAACTAGACTCTGCGCCACTGAGTAATGTCACCAATGACAGAAAGAGATTCACAGTCTGGCATTTAGTGAACACCTACTAACACTGTCCATAGTCCTCAATGCAAGTTGTTTGTAAGCCCGACTGAATCGAGTTCTTATGTACTTCATCATCTCAAATAAAGGTAATTTGGGCATAATACAGAAGTTTTTAAGGAAGGAGCCACTTCAGAAGAAAGAAAAAGAAAAAAAGGAAAGAACTCTGAAAGCTAAAAGAAGTCCCTGGATGTAGGTGAGGGCTGTGACTATGACATGTTATGATTATGATCTCTTTCTCAGGGTCTGTATGAAGATTGCAGACGGGAGAGTTGGAACAGATTTTAAGTTGCTGTGACAATATAGTCCAACAGGATTTGATCAAAACTGTCAGGTACGAAATACATAAACTGTATATTTCATGCAAAGCACACATACTGTTCACGATTTGCCCAGCTCTGGCTTACAACACCCTGAAAGGAGGAAAGACACCCTCAAATTTCTCCTTAATCTCTTTGCTTTGAGTTAAAACACTCTTTTATTTTTAGCTTAATTGAATTATCCCACAAAATGTTTCTGAAAATGATCCTATTCTTCAAAGGAAAAAAATTCTGCCACTAATAGCTAGCCAACCATAAACACCTTTCACAGATGCTGTTCTGGTTCCTCCCATAATCTCTTCACCATAAAATAGAACAGTTTGTGAATCTTATCAATGTGCTATAAAGTCAAACGGATTCAAATTACAGAAAAATAAGAGTTCAGCAGACAAGTCTCAAGAATTTCTAGGTACACACTCCCTTACTGATACAAGCGGTCTATAACATGGAAGGCCCAAACCAATAACACTGCAGAAAGTAAAAACATTTTTCTTCCTTAACGCATGTTCTATAAATTTATATTTCCAGGGTGTCTGTGAAAGAGCAAGAGCTTCACAGCAGATTTCAGGTCCCATTGTCTATGGACATACCACAGCAATGGTATTTGGAGAGGCTGTCCAATTAATGTTACGGATTACAATTTCCTTGCCTTGGGCAGCAGGACTAGCCATATAGACCTATGTAAACTAGAGAAATGACCACTTTCATGCTTACCACTGCCTTGAAGTGCTGCATTCCCAACTCAAGCCATTTCATTGCAGATATCTTAACATTCTAATTTAGTCCTCTTTCTTTGATTTCTATTTCCCTATGGTTAATTGAAACTTGGAACTCATAATTTTGCCTGCCAGAGCTATGTGAATAGCGAAAGTAATACTGCAATCTTTACAAATTGCTAATTTTTTTGATGCATCTCCACCAATAGAACCAAGTTTCATGAACTCATTGTAAGTCTTTGAGTTGCAGAAGGCATGAAAGCAATAGGTATTTAAGGAATGCTCCACAGCATTCTACAGTTTTGTGCCTAATTCGCCTGGAGTAGAAAGGAATACACCTTACAGAAATCGCCGATTGTACATTCCACGAGCCTGTATCTGTAAGGTAGAAAGCCTGAGAACCTATACTAATAGGACTGCTTTAGACAAGCAGACAGTTAGGATATAAATTCACATTTTGTACACAACTGGGAAAAAAAGTCTTTTGACCTCTGAGTCCACTTTTTTTTCTTCCTTTTATATATATGTGTGTGTGTGTGTGTGCATGTGTGTGTGCGTGTGTGTATAATTCAGATCTGCATATAATATTTCAGATTTGTATATAATTCAAACAAGAGACTCGGCATTGCATACCCACAATCCATGAAGCAAAACTGTTAAAAAAAGGACAGGTCTCCAAAGCTTATGAAAGGTTTTTATCAGTCTTACATGTTTTGGATTTTTTAAACAAATTTTATATAAAGTTCCAACTGTTTATGATGAGTCAGGTTTGGAATATCTGTTGATGAGCTGAGATTTGGTGTGCCCATCTCTCCCTAAGTCCTGTCAAACCAGGCGATCAAAAGATTGTATAATATCATATAATGGAGAGCTTGGCTTATGCTAGAGATGAGCTTTCAAGAGTGTAACAGTATCAGATAGCACAAGCTGAGGATGGTTTTGGATATCTGTCTGAGTGCCTCTGCAGATTTACTCACAAAGCCTTGAATCCTTTCTGTGCCAAGGCAATAAAACAAAGACCTATATATGTTTAGCTCCCTGCTCTTAATTAGGGGCTGTAGTTAACTTCTTAAACACTGAGCTCTAATACACACCTGAGTTCTCTGATATCTCAGGAAATATATACTGCTCACAGGTAGATGGAGTATTTGCAAATACACAATAGCTTTTGGCTTAATCCCAAACCCAGTGAAGCCTGTCGTACTCCATTCCTCTGAGCTTAGTTTTCAAGTTTCAGTGAAAGGCACAGTTCAATGTATATGCATATTATATATATACACATATATGGTACACAGATGGGATATCTCAGACAAAATGCTTCATCTGCAGGAATTTGCTCTAGCAATGATTTTCTACGTAAGTCCCCAAATTAGGAAAATGCTTAAATTCACTTATATTGAACTAATTGTAGATATCATTTACTAAATAGGGATATTTTCCTCAGTCACAGACATGACATAAGAGTCTTCAGCAGAGAGACCATAGCAAAATCCATCTTCCTATATCCCTAAACAATAAATCTTCTGTGTAATATCGTATAATAAAGATTCTATAACAACAATCAGCAATTTGAAGTTTCAAATAGCAGAAGATTTGAAGCCAAATTTATCTGATTTTTAAACAAACACTGAAAGAGGACACCTTTTCAAATGCTCTGCTCCTTTTATAGCCTATCGAGTGAAAGAGTGTTTAACAGAGCAATGGCTTGTACACTAGGGAATGAGGAGTTTAATGAATCATACATACTTTATTTGAAAAATATCAATAACCATTCACAGGTCTCTTCTTGCATAAACTACATGAAAATCCCTATGTAAATGGTGCATAGCCTCTTTATGATTCATGCTCTGTTTTTTGGTACAGCATTAAATCATTTCAAAAAGTGTGGCTTTCCATCAAACTGAGCTTAAGGTAAATTTCCATCAGTGATTAAATACATGTTTCATTCCCTATAATCTTTGTCAATTACATGAATAGGCTGGATAGAACACTTTATTTTCTCTTGTTATTAAACCTGAAAATAGTCATACAGATGCACTGAATGATATCTGTTTGGTAGATTGGCAGTCTAATTCATTCAACCAAATTCAGAAACCAGGAACAGAACTGTATTATGAAAGTCTTAACTGTCATTTTGGGGCATTTAATTATGCAAAGAACATATACAGAGACTCAGAATGCCGATTTTCAGGGATCTGGTGTCCTCTTAGTAGACACATAACTAATGATGTTCAACCATGACCAACAGGAGCACAGAACAGTGACTCAGACAATTCTATGAAAGTTAAATGCACAGTATGCAATTTTATTTAACAGCGCTTAGGTAACAGTCCTCTAGCTATCCATTCAGGTAAACATTTCTGCTTTGGATTTCATTGCTAGCGACAATGACTAGACATGTGGAAGGCTGAACTACTCTCTATTCATGGACCATCATGTAAGAGATTTGGCCCGCATAGCCAGAGTGTTGGGGGTTTTTTTAAGTAAAAGTGTAATGCTAAGGGACACCATAATTTTCTTAACCAGGACAAATACTTGTATAATTCTCTAATCTAGGTTAAGGCTATTTAAAATGAGATCCTACAGTTTCCCAGTAAAGGTGAAACTCATGAAGACTAGACCTCCTGAATGATAAGAATGAATTGTGTGTGCATGTTTTTTGGTTTGTTGGGTTGGTTTTTTTTGTTTTCTTCTGCCAGTTTTGCTGAATAGGTAAAATCTCTCCTAAATCATACCTGTTGATAATCATTGCAACACAGAAAACAGAAAATGAATAACTGAGAGAAGCACCACCAAACTTAACCTTCCTTGTGGGCAGGAAGTTCTTAGATATACCTTTTTCAGCACAGAAGCCAGACAGATATCCTGTAACATCTCAATCAACTAATTTCCATGCTGTTGGAACTAAGCTAAATTTTCCCATCCTATGGTCCAACCTCAGACAGAACACTGCAAGATGACCTGTGAAGTTTTATCATTCTATTGGAAAGGGGAATAAATTTCAACACTGAGACCCACCTTTAAAAATATCAAAATTCTAGGTGAATTTCTGATTAGTTTTTTGGGTCCTTTTCCCACTAAGATATGTTGGCCAACTGCAAACATTTTGGGAAGAAAATGTGCTTTTACTTTCTTTACTTTCTTTATGAAAGCTTGGGGGCATCCAGCTCCAAGCGTATAGTTTATATTAATGCTTTGTTATATGACAGAGCCAGTGGTTTTGCACAGTAGAGCTATATTTTCCTACAAATTATAATTAGGAAGGGTGTGGTCATAGAAAAGTGTTAAATTTTTGCCCACTTATGTCTATTTCTATGTAAAGTGCAGTGTTACCTGATATTGTCCCAGGAAGCTTATGAAAAGAGGGTTTGATTGAAGATTTAATAAAATTAACACTACTTTCTTATTTTCCTCTTTTCTTCTTAATCTTCTCTTCAAGATGAAACTCATCAGCACTTGACAAAAACTGCAAATAACAGCCAGATGCAGGAGCTGGTTTTATCTTTTTATGCAAGTATGTGGTGCTAATTAGTGCAAATTGATTAAACTTTAATTGCCTGATCTATGGCTAATTAATATTTATAAGATGAATGAGCAAGAAAACCAGACATTCATTAAAACACTTTAATGATTTTTCATATGTTTTGACAAAGCAAAGCAAATAGATGTTATGAGTTTAGATGTGCCAGACATAAGTACAATATTTCTTACATTTTCCGACTCTCAGCATCAGAAAACTAATCATTTTTTCCCCTCAAACTACATAAGAAAATGGTTTCTCTCTTCCACACAAATATTACTGGTACCATGTTCTGGTATGTACTTTGGGACACATTTTGTTGTACAGCAGAATGACATAACACTGTCATGACTCATGTAACTAATTATACAACTACATCAGATAGAATCTGTGCACAAGTGTTCTCCTTAAAATGGGCTGAACTGAACTGAGTACACAGAGTTTCTTATAGATATGCCTACATCAGCTGAAAAAATGTTATGTTAACCTCAATATAACAGTACGGTGCTACAGCCACCAACTGACCACTGCTTGCGCTTTTCTAAAAACTCATTGCTTGTTAACATACAGTGTCTTCAAACAACACTGCTTTACTAAAGATTACTATAGTGCTCTGAACACACTGTGACAGAAAGAAAAGAATTTGTCTTACTTGATGCTGTATTCTATTTTAAAGCCCTTATACAGCTTATTTCTTCTCAGTCCAGTGGGAAGGTCTATCTCTGCCTTCCACAAAACTGGAAAATGTACTAGATAATTTTTTCAGTAGTCTTTCTCTTTTGGAGGTATCTCATTTTTGTCAAGGCTTTCATTCCAGCAAATGTGTTCTCACTTCACCTTCCTTCAACTTTCCTACATTCTTTGCCTTTCCACCTGTCTTTAGAGTAAAGAAGAAATAATCATGGGGTGAGAAGGGTTTTTAACCTTCATAATTCATCTAGATATGTATATGCCAGTAAATAAAATAGGGACAATAAATGATCTCTAGCTTTGGCCCATGGTCATTCATACTGTTTTACTGCTACCATTCTCCCTGGCACAGTTTTGGCACATGTGTTCTAGACAATGTTCAGACATGGTTTAAGGAATTGCAAGAGCCTAGAACTGTACCCAGCTGGGATTCAGATTTCCTGTTCTTTGGTGTAAATGACATTTAGGCACCTGAACATAGACCATAATGTGCCACACGTCTGACAGTCAAGCCAGAATAATCTCTATCATGTCTTATTTAGTTTTTCAGATGTCACCTTTACATCTCCATGGAATGAATTCAGACTTGATAACTACTGGCTCCGATGGGATCATGGGCTACATTTATCCTAGTGAATAAAGTGATAATTCTTCTTTTTTTCATGAAGAGATGAGCTAAATTCATCAACACTGCTAAATAAAGGGGACGATCACTGACCCCAAGACCACATGGCACAGGTTGGCTTGCATCCACACTGCTTAAAACTGTTCCCATCTGTAACACATCTTGGAGAGAGATAGTTGGAGCATCCAGAATAGTGACAAGGAGAACGAGTCAAGTTAATCAGGTTTTAACTACTCTCTCCCTGTCCCCTTTTCAGCAAATTAGACATACCTAAAGAATCTAAGCCCCAACTCTTTTAAGACCAGGTCACTGATGATACTCCTATACACTGGAAGGTTAGTTAGAATTTTAAACTTGTTGAGGTAACTCTCCTTTCATTTTTCATTTTCTCTTTTTATTCCTCTTTTGACACAAGATAATGTTACAAATCAATTAATTTTGATTTAATAAGAAGTACTCTCCAAATAAATAGGATTTTGAGCAATGGTTGTATGTTAAAAATCACTGAACTAAAAACCTCTCTATACTTTCCGCAGACAGTTAGTAACTTGTTTCAGAAAATGCTATTTGGAAATCCTTCTGCATGCTTACTCAGCCCCTACACACACTTTTTTGATCCACTAAAAAAATGGTGTGCTGTGAAAATATGGTAAAACACCCTTACTGTGATCTGACTAGGCACTGCAAGAGAACCCTGTCACACAAATATAATTTAAAAAGTAACCCTTTAAAATAATAAAATTCTTCTAGACTACCAAATGATTTGCAAGTATATTAGAATATGAGATTTTTAACTTTCACATACAGAAACATTTTACAAATAAATATATCTAAGCAATACAGAGCACATGAAGATATTTTAAATGAATGAATAAATGTACTAGCCTATAATGCAGTAACTACAAAAAGCCTGAAAGGTAAAAAAAAAWAATAATTCACCATGTATATGGCGAATTCAGAGAGTTTCTGCTAAACTTGATTATAGGCATCATTGCATACTATAAGCTCTTACTAAGTATATGAGATACACAATAGATAACATTTTACAGARCACAAATAAATGTACACATATTCTGGGGCTACACGTAAAGAAGGAACTAATTTAATAAACACTGTAACATTTTAGTTTGGTTCATACTGAATGGAGTGTTCTGCACATATGCTTTCTTTCACTGACCTTAGTGTTCAATATGTGTAAAAAATGTCCAAGAGTACCTTTGAAATTGAAATTCAGTGAAATTTCACATACCAAGTGGCAACTACACCAAAGAATATTGCCCACAGTAATTACTAGACCCTTTTGAATCAGTCAAGCTCCAGAAAAACTAGAACAAAGTCTGAGACTAAAGCTTCCAGTCAGATAAAATACTACAAAAGTCTTGATCAGAATTACGATCTTAGTGTGTTTAGACTATTGCCTGTCATTCCAGTGAGATTTGTCTAGTGTCTCTCCTAATATTCACTCATTTCTTTACAGTTGTCTATCAGTTTCTCTCACTTTTATTTAGGGCTACATCTCATAAAGAATTGAAAGCAAAGGTACAGAGAGATGTGTACTTGTTCTGACTATACTTCAAGTTGGACGCCTTTAATTCACGCCTAAAAATAGGTGACCACTGAGGTGACCATCTGAGGTGCGCTAGTGTACCCAGATATTTGTGTAGCATGACACAATGCCCATGAGAGATCCGTACCCTTTTGGAAAGGCAGCAGGATCCCTAGCATCTAAAACAGCTCTAGATACCTAAGTTTTGGTAATAGAATCCCACTCTCCTTAGTTGTTTCTAACCCCCTCAGGCTGAGCAGGCCCTAGAAGCTAGATGTCCCACTTAATGATGTCTATTCTCCACTTACTCAGGTTGAGATATAAAAAAAAAACAGATAACAAAACAAAGAAATCCCCCAAACACACAGAATTTGCTCAGGCACTTTCCCTCAGGTGTGGCTTCAGCCTTGAACTGTGGTTGAACAGAAGTGCCTATTTGAAGCCCTGAACCGGACACTTAAGACAAAAAGAGTCAGAAGTTCAGATGAAGCTCTGTGCTCTGTTTTTAATAAGCTGCTTTGTTCTACTTGTCTGTTGTACAGGACCTTTCCCTGTGCCCCCTTACCTCTTTCAAAGACATCAACACATCTCACAATATATGGAAAAATAAAAACTTTTCTGATCTGAACTGCTTTTCYAGAGATGCTTTAACTCTCTGTCTGTTGACGTAGGAGATGAGAGGTGTCATGAATTACCTTGCTGAGACGTAGTCTCTAAAGTACTTCTGCGCTTACAGATCAGCAATTTGAATTTGGCTCCAGCTTTGAGACTGTAAATTCTCTGCCATGGAGACTGCATTTTGAATTCTTTCTTTACATGGCAGTTCAGTCCTTGTCCATGGCCCAAGCCTTTAGGGACTATCATCATCGCTTGAATCCAGACAGTGTTCAAGAAGTCCTGGCAAACTCAAGACATAGCTTAAAAAATTCAGTGAGTGTCTTCATTCCTCAAGTTCTTTAAGTGCTCTGTGCCAACAGGACCTTTAGCTATCATTTTCTTCTGATCTTGACATGATTAGATATTGCCCAATTGATTGCTATGGAACTGGATATTTTTTAGTTTCTTTAACATAGTATTATAGGGTGTCTGCCTGTATTAGAAAGCGCCCACTTTTAATGGAAAGATTTTTTTTTTCATTTTTCAACAGAAATCTGATAATTGAAACATTCTATTAATGGAAATGTAAGTATATATAGAACAATTTTATTCATTTTTTAACTGATGTTGGAAAATAAAATCTCCATTGTAAACCTGAGACCTATTGCACCATTTACTCATTACAATAGGCACACTTTGAAATGAAAGTGGCCAAGTGTCTGACATCCATAAAAGCAATAATTTGGAAAAGATAATTTTCAGAAGTGTGTACAGTGTCAAAGGCTTAGTTCATTCACTCAACCAAAGAAACTTCATTTCTCTGAAATAATGTTTTACTGTGGAATCTGATGTATGTGACATTGCTCTCCATATAAGCACTTAGATAAAGCAATAGTTTATTTTACACAAGTATATTGAGGGAGAACAATTTTGGATATTGTTCCATTAAAAAAGAAAAAGTTTTCAAGATGTGCAGTTGCAGTTAAACTTTTACAGAATTCTTCTTTTTTGTTGTTTTAACTCTATTCTGGACCTTTCTCAGTTATTGCTGCTCTGGTCATAACACTGGAGTAGGTGAAAGACACTAAAAGAATACTGTAATTTTATATTAAAATAGCCCCCACTATAATCTAGATTCTTTTAATAGTAAAAAGTGTAATATCTCTGTCTTTGTGAAACAAAAAAGAAAATAGTACCTATGGAGGAAAAGGGAAGGGAAGGGAAGGGAAGGGAAGGGAAGGGAAGGGAAGGGAAGGGAAGGAAAAATGTTCCTGACCAAATATTTAAGTTGCAGGATCTCATAATCTTATCACAGTTTCTGAAAGGAAGATAAAATTTGTAGAAGCAAGCAATAATGAAGAAGGAAGAAAATGTGCTCCTGGAACTGACTCACCAATAATGTTTTCTCAGACAATGCTATCATGAGGAAAAGTAAGTTCAGTATTCTTATTAGCATGCTCATTAATTTCCTTTATAATAAATGAATAAAATTAACAAAATTAACAGTAAAATATTACAGAGGGTTTTAAAAGACCCTAAAATTAAAGGAGCTAATCTGTTCTCAAACTTATATAAAATCTATAATAATTCCAATGCAGTGGTTTTTACATTGAAATAATGAATATTTTGACTGTTTCAATACAATATATAGTAAAGGGAACTGTACATCTGTGATTTTGAAGGAAAAATCAAATGTAAATCTTTGGGAGAATGAGCAGCTGAGTATTTCATTCCTTTTTTCTTCATAAAGAAAGGCATTTCCTTCTCTTGAAACAGTCTGTTCCCTCATCTGTATATAAAGGCTAGAAATCAGTTTCAAATATACTTCAGGGAGAATGTTGTTCAGCAGCTGAACAACATGTTATCAATAGCCTAGCTGGGCACCATGACAATCTTTTGCCCTTAGCTATTGATACAGTGTCTCCAAAATACCTTCTTGTCTTTTGTTATGTCAATTTGTTATAAAGATGACCTGCATCAGATAACATGGAAGTAGTCTAAAATATAAAAGAAGTATAAATACATACACACAAATATTTATACTTTATATAATATATATGTGAATGTGTGTGTGTGTGTATACATCTATATGGAATTCTGCTTCTGTTTTTAGTTTCTCTGGTAATTGCGGAAATGTGGATGCCATTCTTCTGAAAGACTACTGAGTCTGCACCAACATTTACTGACTGATGCAAGATGCAAAGTGTTTGAAGTCCTGGTCATTCTGCTGGCCATCCATACCAACAACAAAACTGCTTTTTGTTTCAATCTGGGTTATGAGTCTGGGGGTCCTTGTCATGTAAACAGAAACATGAGGCGGATGGGGAAGATCTAGCCTCAGTCTCATCCCCAGATAGATTTGGAATACAGCTGGAGCAAAGATCCAGGAAACAGTCATATGTACCCATGTTCTGAAGTATAAAAGTAGAAAGACACAATACAGGACTGGAATGGACCTCTTGCATCATCAAGTGCAGTGTACTATTATTGCAAAAAATTGTGATACACAGCTCCATTTATAAACTTATTAAAACCTATCTTAAAAATAGTTAAAAACTTACCCTTACTATTCCTGCTGGAAGACAGGTAAGATATCTTTTGTCATCTCTGATGATTAAAAAGGTCACTGAATTCCCAGCTTAAATCTATTTGCTGACAATTAATAATTATGGACTCTTGAGCCAACTTTGCCTATTCACTTAGACAATTTTGCTCCTCAGCTTCATTTATTTGTAGGAGAGTAATCTAATTCCATTTTAACCTTCACTCTAATAGACTAACTTAGTCAAGTTATTACAGTTTCTGCACAATTTGCTTCACCAGTTCACTCACATTCTAGCAGCCATCCCAGTTTTAAACAAGTACTTTTCAATAACAAGTAAAGTCATCCTGTCGTGGACATACAGGTTATTCCTATACTGTCAAGTAAAAGAGGGTCAGACATCAGTCCCTGACCCTGAGGCCAACAGTACTTATTTGCTCATATACACACTGCTTTCATCTAACCCTCTTTATAGCAGATATATCTAAGGGAGATTTAACTGGAGCAGCCCAAAACAGATACAGGAAATTATGTAAGATCTTTTAGTTAGCAACACAAATATACCAAAGACAATGAGAGACAAAGTGTGGAAATATGTCTTTCTATAGTCTTCCTAAAACTAACAGAAGTAACTCATTCTAAGTACTTGGTTGGACAGAAGTCTACATAGATTGACTTTAAAATTAGAGCAACATCAAAACAACTTTTTTTTCTCCAGTTTTTCATCGACCTTCTCCACAACCAAGAGAAAATGGTACTTCTCCTCCTTCCCTATTTTTTCCTCTGCAAAATTACTAGTAGTAAATGCTCCATAGTTAATTCTCCATCCAGAGCACTTAAATTATTTCAGTAGAGAAGTGTCAGAGAAAATCATTTTAAACAGCTTCTTTCAAATATTGATACTGTTGATGCTTTTTTTGCAACATTTTGGAGAGAATATTCGTACTGCAAAATTAGTACTGTGGTAGAAGGAGCTATTCTATGAGAGGAGATTAATTATTTTTGTTGACAGTTGGTGATTTAGCTAAAATAATAATGAGCTAGATGGCATAAACTGGCATAACTCCATAGACATGAATAGAGCTGTCCTTCTTTACGCCAGATCAGACATAAATCTTAAATACTGTTAGAGTCTTAAATACTGTTAGTATCCACAAACACTAAACTTATTTGCTTAAAAGACTACCTCTTTAGATATATTCTTGTTTTCTGTGGTCATTTCTAATCATTTCATTAACTGCAACAGTATATCCACACATTCAGATGCAACTATTCTTAAATCTATGGGTTTGAAACCCAGTCCATGTAAGTGAGCCCGCTATATGTGCCTAAACTTAGGCAAACAGAATAGTCTACTGAAAATACCTTTCCATTTCTATTGTTCGTGAGGCAAATACAATTTAGGACTGCTTCAATAAAAACCTAAAATTCAGGTGAAATTTAGATGCCTAAAGCTGTATTTATACTTTTTGTGAGGTACAGATTCTAAAATGCACCATCATCTGTTACATGCTGGTTTTCCTCACTAACAGAAGTTCTTGTTTGCTCCAGATTGCAGCTGATGAGCAAATTATCATGTAACAAGGATGGATCAGGACCCTGGAGTAAAGCAGAGAGCAAATAAACTCAGCAATTTGGATTGTGGCTACATCTTTTCTGCTTAATGCAGTCACTTCGGGAAGTGATCCCAGGCCCTCAGGCAAAGAGAGGCAGAGCGGCTCATGTCCTTCATGGGCAAGACATCCTATAAGTTAGGCCAGCTGGATCCCACTTCAGTTTATCATTTTGTGCACACTTATGCTTACTTCTAAACATGGGCAAACAAAGTTTTGGTAAAATAAAGTAGCTGTTTTATTAAGACATTTTTTTCTAATTATTAATTTAGCCTTTCAGCATTGTCTTCCATTTCTATAATTTGCTAATACATTTTAACTGAAGCACTGGATAACCAATTTCTTTTAGGAATGGAAATGATAATCTTTGTCTTTCTTAACAACAACGTCCCTGTCCGTGGGGGAACTCACTGAGTGTCGTTTTGAACCAGCCCAGGGGACAGAGGAATTTCTCTCCTGATATGGTTATCAGCCACACTGAAGAAAAAAAGAGACAAGAATGAAAGGTCAGGAAAATAAAGAGGTAGCTAGCAACATCATCCTTATGAACACACCCCCAGCCGATAATGGATGAAAATAACTAGTTATGCTGCACCAGGAGTTTGCTCTTTCTCTCTTACCTTTCCTCCTCCAGCTCTACTTTTCACTCTCAGCATCAGACATTCAGCTTTCTCCATCTGGAAAATGCTACTCACAAAATACTCAGTAATAAAGTGTTACTTTTACCAAATTCTAAGCATTTGCGCCCAAATCTGTCCTCAGTCAAACAGACACAACTCCCTTTCCAGTTAAGTGAAGTGACGGGGTGCACTAACACTGAGCTCGGCTACTGGCAGAACTGAACCTTGATCTTTTAAAAGGCTCTTTAATAACTGGAGTGCTTAATTTAACAGTGTTCCACAGGTAAATCAATTACTGTGTTTAGTGCGTCTGCCACTAGAACAATGAAAAAATATTCCTGAGCTATTTATGTAAAAACGTATTTGTACTGGACAGAGTAAAATGAACAGGCTGTAAGGTTTTTTTTTCTTTCTCTCTTTCTTTTAAAGAAATAGAMTCACACATATGCACAGAAATTCTAGAACACATTTTCAGGCTTTGAAAAACAGCTATCACTTTGGCTACACTGGATCTATTCATTTTTCTCAGAGATGTAACAATTAAATGGATCTATGAAGAACTGTGTATGAGGCCCTCGAGGTCATACTGGAYGTGTTTTCTCAGTTTGCTCATGCTGAGCTAAAAAGCTGTTGTCTAAAGCAGTAGCAGCAGAAAGAAAATGCGTTTGTTTTTTTTTTAAAAAAAAAGCAGGCTCCTGTGAATTTATGAGGAGTGCATCACAAAGACAAATATTTCAGCCATGCAATTCCATTCGGCCTTTTCAGCTGTGTGTCCATAGCAAGTCAACAGCTAAATTGAAAAATCAATTCCAATTTAAATTATTGGAATAAAGAACACCAGGAGTCAGAGACAAAATGGCTTTGTTCTCTGAGATCCTTTTTAATTGGAAAGTTATTTCTTCAGGGTATTCTAATGGTTCTGAGGAAAGGTTGCAAAACAAAGTTGATCGGCTGGGGGAAGGTTAATAGCTAATGTGCTTTTCTTGCTGCACAGCAGCCTCCTGTCTTTATGACAGCCCCCATCATATGTGAAAAGACCCATGATTCTACATCATCTGGTACAGGCAACTGTAGTGTCTCCCTCAGTCTCCCAAAGAAATCACATCATGGAGGTTACTCAGACATACTCACAGCGCTTTGGCTAGCCCTCTAACTGGAATTTCTTTACATAAAAATGCATATGTGGTCATTTGCTTAAAACTTCCCTGACATTGAGTGGTTTTACTAAAAATTAAGGTCATGTTATAAGTATCAGGGATATTTTAAATAAAACACCGATAGCCCAACACAAGGAAAACATTTTTCTTTTATATCAAGACTCCTGAAACAATAACCTAGGTAGACAATCAGCAACCATAGCTGGAAAAACAAAGACAAACTGTGAAGTGGATTACAAAGAGGAAACTAGATTATAWTGACACAAGGCAGAGTGAGAAAGGAAAGACAAGACAGTACTGGAAGGAAAATAACAGATTAATAARCAGTCATTAAGTGTAAACTAAAGCAGAGCAGAAAGGAAAGCTTTGCTTCCCATACAAGTCTCATAACCAACGTCTAGAAATGTCATGGTTTAGTTATAACATCACAATAACCTTTGCTCTGTTAGCAGAAAACTGTTTAGGGCAGCTGTAGATTAGAAACCTTAAATGGGCATTTAATTTGAAATTAATAAAACAGTTATGGTATGTGTTAAGAAAAGTTACTGAGGTTTGCTTAGTATATTTAATTAGTGTAAAAGAGATAAATCTAGTTGCCATGTAATGAACTGAGAACTGCAGATACAGTAAATGTGTACTTACGTTCCTATTATTAATGCATTAAACTTGTAAGAATGTTTAGGAATTTAATTAGCATTTAATAAGATAGCTATAGCAAATTACAGTAGTTAGATGTTAAATGTAAATTAATATTTTTAGTATTTAATTGATATTAACTAATTAATTACTGTTTATTACATGGCAACTAGATTTATCTTTTTATAGAGTTATTAAATCTAAATTAAAAATGCTATTTTAAGTGGCCTCGGCTCAATTAAAAAAAATACATTCTCTGGGATTTTCAGGGTTTACCTTCATGCAGGAATTGGGTTAGCTTGGTGTATTAAATTTGAAATGTATATTATATAGCATATAAGGAGATTAAGCATCTTCACACGAGTAATATTAGTCATGTGGATAGTCCCAATAAAGTAAATGGAAGTACTCAACTGAGTAGAGATCTTCTTTGTGTAAGCGTTCTTTGAATTAGGCAACAGAAAGGAGAAAATTTGCAAACATGAACAAAACTTATTTATGAATATCAAACAAGATTTCCCACGCAATTTAGGAATAACTTTTCAAGTAGCTCCACCACAAGTTTAGAAAAGAGAAGTAATCAGATTTTCAAAGAACCTACAGATGAGCTGATTGCTCAAGAAAATTTCACCACAGATAACAAGGTATGTTATGTGCCTGTGGAATATTTTGGAATTTCTGGCCTTTACTTCAGCGCTTAAATTGGAGTTGCACTGCTCTGCAAGTATCATTTGAGGTATGTAATACTCACCCTATGAAATTGTTTGTCCATAATGAAGAGCTTAAAGATAATACATGTTAAGTACTCTAGTCCACTGATATGTCAAAGAAGAAGTTGCTCACAGCTCCCGGGACTATATTTCAATACAGGGCTGACTCACTGAAAACATGATAAAGAGGAATACACATATAATCTGAGATGGGAACTCCTTAAACTCAGTATGCGACTTCTTTCTTGACTTGAAAATCCTACAAGTGCATGCAGAGAAATGGGCATATGCAGAACTTGTGATGCCATGTGATCATCTGAGCATTTGTCCTGTGAGTACAGTTGATTGGGGTGCCTCAGCTGAAGTGCCCTCAGAGTCTAACTCAACATTCACGCTCTAAGAACATCTAAAATGGCAGAAGAATTAAGTCTTTCAAGAAATTCACTTCAACTCCTGAGCTCTACTTTCTACAGCTGTAAAATGAGGAATATATTTAATTACCCTCATGGAATAATCTGCTGTTTACCAAAAGTGGTTTGCAAAGCATAACTTATCTGCAAATTCTGCAAATCTTTGCACATTTAATTGCCCATTATTTTATATGTCCTTCCAGAAAAGGAATAAACATATCAGAAGGCATTAGATGAAGTAAAGATGTCTGTGGGGTCTCACTAAAAATTTACCATCAATTAACTATCAGAGTAAGCATACTTTTATTTTTGTTTCTTTATTTTTAATCAGAACATCAGGCACTACAAAGTCAAACAGCTTACATAAGTACTTATGCTATGTTGTGAAATGTGACAACTGAATTTGTCCCTTTGCAGCTTGTGCTGTCTCCTACTGCCAAGCTGAAGAGCAGGCATTTCTGTCTCTCCCACCAGTGGTTATATGCTATGTTGCAGTACTCCGCTGCTGTGGTTAGAATTTGCCCATTTCTCCTTCTTTCATACACAGATCCATTAATGCATTGGGATAATGGAGACAAGGGAAAAAATAATGGCAACTTTCACAATAGATTCGTAGAAACTTGGCATGAGAAGGAAAGCAAATAGATTTCAGTAGGCCAAGGATTTTGACTGTTTCTAATTCTCCACTATTCTTAATTTTCCATTATTTAAACTGAATGTACATATACTGCTATTTTTTATAAGTCACTTCATAGTCAGTGTACTTTATATTCAAGTATCTCAGTGAAACCTACTTCCATTTTTCTTTCTATGGCAAAGGCTCTATCTTCTAGATAACCCTTTTATCTGAATCATGACACTATCCTCTACATATCCTAACACAGGAATCTCTTTGGTGATTCATGTGTAGATGTATTTGTCACCGACCAGATGGCTGCATAGTTAAAGTTTCCCATGAGTATAGTGCCTTGAGATTTTGAGCTCCATGATAGTTGGTCCAGGAATTTTTCATACTTGCTCTCTTCAAGGTCTTCAGGGTCTTTAGCAGATGCTACTGTAGTTTACTTATTTGAGTGCTACCATGCCTCTTTCATTATCATATTGTCCTAACTGATTTAGTAAATGTTTTATATCTATACTGTAAAATTCAGAGTGAGTATGGGTTTTATTTCTAGGTTCATACATCTGCCAGCGTGTGAAAATAACTCCTCTAAATTGAGGTTTCTACTCATCATTTTCCTGGAGGATTACATTCTTTTGGATGAAAAAAAAAAAAAGTAAGGAAATAAATATTATATTTTCAAAAAAAAAAAAAGAGAGAGAGAAAGGAATCTRAAGTTTCCAACTATGTTTTTTTTCTTCAATTACCTTGTGCTTGACAGTCCCCTAATCCCACTGAATTTAATGGAAGAAAAAAATTCTGTGGGATCTGGATGGGGAAGTAAAGGAACTGAAAAGTACTCTGGCAATATTCATACTCTTCTGACATTTACCCATTGTCCTTAAAATTATCAAATATTTTTGCCATTTATTTTGCCATTTACCTTTGTGGGTACAAAATGGCACATTAGATTGTTTCTGACATGGTTATAATAAATAAATATGTGTGTGTGTGTGTGTGTGTGTATATTATAATGTGTGTGTGTATATATATGTGTATATATATATATACACATATATATACACACACACACACACACACACACCCATATATGTATAAATGCATGTATATATTACTTCTCCCAGTGTCTCCTAAGTTCCTGGTCAAGAACAAGGATGATTAGAATCTTCCATGGCCATTCAGCCCATTGTGAATGTGGAATCCCAGGTTTTGAATCTGACTGCACTTAAGGACATTGTATAGGTACCTTCATGTCCAGCTTTTTTTGCTTCCCAGTCTGAACTGATGGCTCTAATATTTGACATGAGTCCAGAACAAATCTTCTTCTCACAAAATTCTTAATGAAACATGACTATACAAAGTCCATCGACACTATACTTACTTCAGCAGGCAGAAAATGTATGTGCTTGAGGTTATTAAGTGCAGCATCTAATAAATATATTTTGTGTTGATTCTTCTATTTAAAATTAATATGCATTAGAGGTTGCAAATGTATGTATTTTCTTGTCTTAGATTTGGATTGAAACTTAAAAATGTTTAGGAGAGATTAATTGCTTAATTGCTTAAAAATACTACTGAATATGTCAAAGCTAAAACCTGAAGATATTTAGCCTGAATTCTTTAAATGCATTTTGAATTGTATCACCATCAATCTGCAATGCAAGACCTGGAGACGGCAATCCCATCTGAATCATGCTACAGTTAGCATGTACTTGTTAATATAATTCATCAAGCATTCTAAACCCATATGACATAAACGTACAACATCCAGACTGAAAAAAGTTCATCATAAGTTGCAAGTAAAACTGAATGAACGCATTATTAGCTTTTTCTACGCAGTGTTTTCCCCCATCTGTCTCCTTAAACCATTTCACACTGAATGGTTTCCTGCGTGCTCTGTTGCAGATTTATTCTTCTCTTGATGCATGCATGTAACTCCCCATTAATGTTAGTAGGAATGAGATTTACGTATGTGCACTGAGAGGAGAACAGACCCCGTGGTATTTTATTCGCCTATACAGTATTATAGCCTCTGAGGATAGATTTGATTTTTTTGTTGTTAGCAAAAAAGCAGCTTGACAAGTAGCTTTTTGATTGATAATACACTGGGAATCATAATTTATATAATCTTACACCTGCTACTGAACATAAAGGTCATTTTAAAAGGTGTGAGTTGTGTGTGCTGGGGCAGAGCATAAACTACCGGGTCAGTTTTCAGAGCTTACTGTACAATGGAGAAAGACAAAAACTCCTATCAGAGCTGATCAAATCGAAAATACCATGGCAAGCATTGTAATTAACAGCAAGTTTCCAGAACTTGACATTCTGAGCAAGTGTCATTCCCCAGGTTATTACATAGGGAATTAGAGTGGCCTTTCACTGTCAAACTGATATATACCATTGGAGCATTGCTGAATAAAAAGTACCATTTGTGATGTCTTTTCAGGATTTAAACATCTGCTGAATTCCATCTCTTTCTATCATCTTCTGAAAATAGATACACATCTCAAAAGGTTTCTATTTTAGGCACTGAATGGATTTAATATTTCAACATTTTTCTGCTTTTAAAAAAATAGCTCTACTCTGTATGTAAGAAGTCTCTCATACATAGCATTAGCATAGCATTCTTAAGGCTCGGACATGTTGGGGCTAAGATTGGCTTCATGAAATGTATTCCTGTGATAAATCACTGCATACAGCCAATTTTGCTAAAGAATTCCATTGATACACTGGGAAAAAATAAGAGCAAAACCTTTCATAGTGTAAAGTAGAAAGAAATTTGTTTTTATTTTTGCTTTTTTTCTCATCCCCCCTTTTTTTAAAAAAGCGTTGCAAATATGCAAGAAGGGAACTAATGTCTGTGCAAAGCATTACATGTTACTGGAGAGAATCCAAATTATTAACCTTCCTGTTGTAACCTTCATCTCCTGCTGCTGCCTAGAAGCAATAGGGTACTATACTTTCAGGGTAGGAAGTTCTGCATCCTCTTGGTTTTGCTGTTGGACATCACCAGTGTACGTTAATGCTTTGTGGTTCTAACTATCGTGCCTCCGTTGTTTGCTGTAATTATTAATTATATAATAGATAGGGTTTGTTTCACCCCAGCTTTCACCTAAGAAATAATCCAAAGTCTGCAAAAGCCAATAAGGGCATTTTAATTGTCTTTGGGGGCTTTGATCAATTTTCTCCATCCTTTAGACATGACCCAGTCTTGAATGCGTTGGGTGATTTTGACTTCTGTATTGATGATTAGGACTTTTGAGACAATTTAGGATTTCCAGTCTATGCTGGCAACTATTGAATTCCTCCAGGTGACTGTAGTCTCTATAGATTTGAATCAGGTGTTTGGGTCAAGATCAGAGGCTTGGAATTTGGAAATAATACCTACAACATGGACTGTTCATTGCCTCCTGTCATATGAGAGCAGAATGTATTTCTCTTTTCAAGGTGGGGGAAATGGTTACAAGAAATTACTTCTGACATTAATGGAACAGGGGAAAAAATTCACTTTCTATAAAATAACTGCTTTTAGGCCTAGCTTTGTCTTCATAGATCACTATGGTTTACAAATGACCTACAATAAATTAAGCAGACATCTTCATGATGGGGATAAAAGTCTTGGCAACACTGATTAGTTGGGGCAATTATTTTAGAGCTTTATGCAGAGTTTGCCAGAGTCTTCTCTGTCTTTACCATTTCATCTGCAATATCTAGTTATGACAAAAATGAATAAATAAAAGAAAGAACTAGAAAGAGTTTTGTAACAAATATAAATTACCAGTGCTTCTTTAATTAATGAGGGGATGAAAACCACTTTCCTTACAGATAGGATATCTTAGTAGCATTCTGTAAACTTTAATTCAGTGTCTTCAAAAGCAGCTGTGACTGACTTATCATAGAAATAGAGTGCTGAACTACAGGCAAAGCTAATCTAAAATGGTATAGCAATTTTTTTTGTTTGTTTCATGAGTACACAGTTAAAATTTGAGTGGAGATTATTCCACTGAGGTTGCCCAAAGATATTTGTTTCCCTTCATCAGGTTAATTCAATTAAGTTAAAATCTTTTCTTCCACTTCTCTAGTGACTGGTAAAGGCTTTTTATACACCCTAGACAATAATCACCAAATATTGCCATCATTTCTAATATTGCTGTTATATGTTGTTCATAGAAATTAAAATTTTACTCAAATTTGACAAAGAATTGTAAAACACAGTTGCTTTAATAATCTTAAATGGTTATTTTTCCATGCAGAATGTCAGAGATTATTATTTTTATCTATCTCCCTAAATATTCATTAATCACTGAATAAAGCAGCTAAACAGAATACTACTTATAAGTATTTGTCATTTGGGATGTATATCCTCATATAATAGCATTTTTGCCTGCTACTGCATGTTCAAGGGAGGATACAAGCGATTCAGGAAGGACCAGAGGGATTTTTCATGGAAGTGCAAATGTAACACCATATTTTATGGTAGAGAATAGYTTACGAGAGAAAGCTTTCTGGGCCTCAGTGGTGGAGTGTGAGAGCCAGTTTTTAACACTAGCAATGCCAATTCTCAAGCTGACTATCCAACCTTTGTTTATCACATGTGAAGTGATTATTCATTATAATAATGCAAAATAATGAACAACAACAACAACAAACGTACTAGAAGATTGAATAATGACTTCGTGTTTTCTAGAAAATAAAAAATGTTGCAAACATTAGCCAAGGTCAAAGTGACAAAAATACCTTGCAGGTCCGGCAGCTCTGAGAAGAAATTAACACTTTGAGGAGGGGATTAAGTAAGATTTGGCAATTGCTTAATAACTGAAAGATTTCTAGCATTGGGTTAAGTTTACCTTCTATTTCATGAAAATTTTGAAAAGATAATAGGATATTGTTCTACTGTAGCTATAATGCAACGTGTCTTACTTGGCAAAAATATCCATGAGTTTAATTTTATTTTAAAACTGTCCTGGAAAAGCACAACATTGATCATATTAATTGAAGACAGGAACAGATGTCAGCCTACTGGTAAATAAAGACCAATTTCCTGCCTATGGAAGCAAAGGAAAATTGATAACAAAACAAAATTTAATGTATGCAGTTAATGGAAAATGAAGCTTACATGCTGCAGAAGAATATTAACCAAAATACTGTTGTTTGGCTAAAATACCAAGATTAGCATATCAAATTTGAATTCCAGATAGCATGTTAAGTTGTTTATAAATTCTGCATATATATGCATATGTATAGGTGAAAGGGAATTCAGAGCTTAAACAAATATGTGTAAAGACTAATAATTCTTACCTTTCCATAATGCACTTCAAATGACAGCCTGAGAGCTCATGCAGATCTCTCTCATCTTTGAACTGGGAAAGACAATACACGGTGGAAAAACAGGAGCCTTCAGCTTTCCATCTGAACTTCATCCATGGAGAGATACCCAGTTCTTTCAACCTGCAAATGAAGGGAACCTTGTTTTTTAACTTTCTGCTTCTGGTTGTGTTTACATTATATGCTCCTTCATTTCTAGGCACAGGCTTTTAGTTCTGCCCTGAGGGAGGAATATGTGGAGAGGCAATTCCCAAAATAAAAGGTATGCTTCCTGCTACCAGCTATGAATATAGTTATGTGATCTGGCAGAAAGACAGTTTAATCCAATAGTTAGGCTAGTATTTAGCAATAAACAAAATGATCAGTCTGAAACAGGGAATAAATTTAGGAACATCTGAAAACTGCTGATACAGGCTTCCATGACTTTTCAGTCAGGCAGGCTTTGCAATTACTGGAAGGGAAAAGAAGTGTTTTATCCCGAGCCAGTTAAGGCTGGTCTCTGCCTAATAGTTATCTAATGTCTAAGAAAATCCTGAGCAAAAGGAATCATTCAATGAGATCAGGTGTCTTCCAGCTCTCGATAGCAATGCTTTGGGGTTTTTTTTCTTTCTTCTTTTCTATCCTACCACACAAGCCTTACAGAGACTGTCATCCTCAAACCCAGGTTTCCCTTCAGTTACATCCCAGCATGAGCTAGTTATTTCAGTTTTAAGTATTTTATTTTTAGTATTTCATTTCACACAGTTTTATATCTAAAAATAGAAAAAACATCTTGTTGAAAGTACCGATATCACTTTTTACCTTGACAGTTATGATAGGCAACAAACAGAGAACAATACATGCTTGGATTTTGGAGATTTCTCTTTATCTTTGTATATGCTGGAATTATCCCCTTTTCCAGAATTAAACACTGAAGCGACACATGAGAACAGAAATAATACAGTATTTTATGTATGTCGAAATGCAGAGCATATCACAGTATTGTTCTGAAAAAATATATGTTTGCAAGCAGGAAACTAATTTGGATTGCAGAGAAAACATTCCTCTGAGGTCCACCCATATGCATTAGCTTCCTTTTAAATTAAGTAGTTTTTTTATTTGCCAGAACAAATGAAAATAACTGAAAATAAGAAGCACGCTAGATCAGAAAGCAACTCAACCCACCTCAATACTTTGCAGATTAAGTTCTTACTTTATTGGAAAGTGTTATGTGAATCTTCGTTTGACTGGTCATGGTCATAATGGCATGGGGCTCCCCGAGGAAACCAAAAGGCCTTTTGCCTTCACTATATCTTCAAGCACACATGAAACCAAATGCAAAATGCAGTGACATCAATGGTCTATAAAATTGTGACCTTCAAGTTGATGGATTTAGAGTAATAAAAGGACTCAACAGCAGCTGACATATAAACATAAAAGGAAGTTGTAAGGACAACCCACTTTGGTTTATAACGAGTAAGGAATTTAATATTATGTTTACAGATTCCTTAGGCTTTGCTGGTCTCACAGACTACATTCACCTGAGCACATTTCTAAACCTGAGACGTGAGGCAGAAGGAGGTTGGGACAGGGGTCTTAGATTACTTGGATATAAAATAGGGATGAAGGTTGATGTTAAAAAAGCAGTTATAAGGGTAATATGTAGGAAAAAAATAAAAAAGGAGTCTATGTTTCTGAAAAAATATTTTATAATTGTTATTAATAATAATTAATAATCACAAATAAAGTGTTACAGGCAAAMCTTCCTAACAGTAGCTTCTAGGGTTTTGAAGTATTGGCTATAAAATATATTTCTAGATTACAGACACTGGGTTTTTTTGGTGAAATAAAGCAGAGAAATGCATTTAACTAAAACAGCGAGACAGTTAAGGGACAGTGCTTCCAAAATGATCAGCAGCCAGCAGTCCATCCATGGAGCGGCCTAGTGAACTGGTCAAGTGCCCTAAAGTGCAGAAACTGCCAAGAGGGGGCAGCAGCATGTTGAGTCACTGGAAAGCTCTCACCTGCAGTGGGAGTCTGCAGAAGCCAGGACGCAAGCCCCTATGCACTTTGCAGATATTTGGTAAACTGGGGACGAACCTGAAAAGACAGTCTGATGCTGACAATATTTAGAAAAAAGAAAAATTGCTTTTGCTGTCTAAGAATAACAAGACTTGTCTGATTTTCTAGAAATTCTTCAGGTGAAGCCCAAAAAAGTTCTGATTATAAAGAGTTTTAAAAGAATCTGCAGGATTTTTACCTCTCACAAACAAAATGCTATAAATATATATCTCCTAATTCCAAGTCATGACAGGATGTCATCTACTACCTCAAACTTAGAATTATCATGGGATCAATGTTCATTACATATAGTTTAATTTCAATGCATGGTGGCATCTCTGTAGATGCACAGAACTCAACAGTTCTGCATACATTTTAAGTAACTGCATAGGGAAAAAACATATTTAGATGTATAAGTGTCTGATTTACACATAAAATTCAATTTCTTGTCCACTGACAAATTTTGACTGTATATGACTGCAGTCCTACTTACCTTGAGCCCTGTGYATACACAAGATTTCTAAATTTAGTTATTTGCATGCAGAGGGTAAATTCCTACAGTTCTGCTAACGTACTATGTTTTTCCAAACCTTTCATCTTTCTATATAGGCTCTTATGTAATCACCACCTTCACAGTATCTAAGGGGCTAATGACTCCTTGTTCTGCCAGGTTTGCACTTAGAGCTTTTTATTGCCACTCTTTAGAAAGGTGTTTGAACTGTGGCAGGTAGGACAATCCAAARACAGATCTCATTTCAAAGTATTCTGAAGGGAATAGCTAGTAAAGAAGAGCAGTGATTGATGCAAGAGAAGACATAAGAGGGTTTTTTTTTCTTTTTTTTCCTTCTTTTTTTTTACTAGCTACAGAAAAGTCTAGACTCTCCACTTTAAACTTGAAGTGTTAAAGGGGGCTCTTAGATCTGATCTTCTCAAAGTCTCTCATCTATGTAAAATGGGCATTGAGGTAAAAATAGTATGTATGAACAACTCAGAGTGTAGCTGGAGTGCAAGGTATATTTGTGGGTCTAAGTGCTTTGAAAATGTTTATTCCTGCCTGTGAGACTGGCAGAAGGTGAGAACAGTCAAAGATCCATTCTGTGAGAATTCAGGGGTTTTCTTCCTCTTTCTTTCTTGCATACTATTTCTTTTCTTCTAAATTAGAAAAATAAAATCAGACAAGTGGGTAAAAAATATAACATCAGTTCCTTGTAAAGTGCATCTATCTTCCTGTATTACAACTAAGTTGCATAATTTTTATTTTGAAGTGTTTTAACTGTTTACTGTTAGGAATGTTGAAAGAATGCTGGTTCCACTGTCCTGGTCACAATTACTTCTGGGTAAGTACATTCTGTCTCATGCAGTTAACTAGATAAGTGCCTTACCTTTATTTTCACACATGTACCTGATTTAAACATTTTTGTGAACCGAAAATCAGACCTTAAACTACATAGTTGGGGATCCGACATTTTGATAGAAGAAACATTTAGTCTTCACCTTCCTTTACTTTAAAGCACAGGTTATTAGAAAAATAATGTGTCAGTATTCCCCTCAAGAACTGAAATCAAAGGGAATTTTCTTGGCCAGCACTTCTGAGGTACAATCTCATCATTGTTGCATTGAAAGGCTAAACATTTTCTCCCAGGCCTTCACAATTGGATTAGGCAGAGGAGACCTGAAACACACAGTAAAAAATAGGTTACACAATCACATTTATTTTCTTCCAGAGATAACAAAATATGAAGTCAAGTTCTAGTAAATTATTTCTCATAGCCGGACAGCACAATTGTTCAGCAAGCTAATGCATAGTTTCAGAAAGATCCTTATTTATATCCCTAGTCATAGTAACATTATTATTCCCTTAAATTTTCAGGTAATTGAACCATTTACACATCTTACCACTGTAAGATATGTCTTTACAGAAAATGTTATGTCAGAATCCATGGCAGAGTTCTGAAGAAGCAGAAAGCTTCAAGGAATGAATGTTCATTTTTTATAGACGGTCTATATAGACACAAAGAATTGAAGTACATAATTGTAATATTTAACAGAACATGATAAAATGATAGTGCTTGCTATTTTTTTTTCTTTTTAGAACCAGCTCTTGTAGCAAGACAAGAATATTGCATAAAATAAATAAATGGCATACACTCTGCACAATTGTGAGTTCTTTGATACAGCATTTCAGTCCCAGGGATACTTCGCTGCAGGTTACACTGCACAGTGGATGCACTCAGCATGAGCCAGGAAACTCAGCAGGACACTATCATGTTGCGGTGTAACACAATTGCTAGAAACATGTAAAAAGTGTTTTGTTTTGTTTTTCAAAACCATGGTAATAATATAAAAATAACATATTCAACATTTTGTTCTTGCTTAAAATCTAGGTATGATTTGCCTGTTTTATTGGTGTCTTTTTATTTCTTGTCTCACTTAAAAACATATTGAAGATATTTAACAGTTATACCCCTGTACACAGTTATGGAAAGAAATTACTATATGTACATGGAAAGGATTAGTAAATAAATGATTTAATGCTCAGCTTTCACCAAATGATTCAAATTTTTTATAAAATTACCTTCAAGAAATGGTTGTTATCCTCCTGCATGTGGARAGTGTATAACTGATACTTCCTTTCCAAATACATTTCTTCATTTATACATATAATTATAACACAGACTTGATTGTGACTTGGATTATGGTCTTGATTATAGTGTTTCAGGAACCTAACTACGGCACAGATTATCTGAAATGTACTCTGAAGTAACTATCTTATTCCATTGGCTGTAAAATAAATCTAAGAAACTTAGTTTGAAACCAATGATCTTCAATTGCTTAAAGCTATACAGGACGAATGCAGTCCTATATGCCTTCAGAAGTTGCAAATATGAGAAAAGACAAGAAATATGCATGGGTTAGCCAGTCCTTGTATTGGATCATGCTAGAGTAAACAAATGCAAAGAAAATTGGGGATATCACCAAAGCAGTTGCCAGTGTCTGTTCCAGCCTCAAGTTCACAGTGAATCAGTCGTGAGGAGTCATTATAGAGACATGGAATTGCCACAGCTGTACAAAAGAAGACCTAGAAGATTCTGGGATGTGGGTGGTTGCTCTTGCTCTAAGCCAGGTGCTCATTTCCCCACAATGGAAGAATTTTCTCCATGGCTCCTGCAATTCAGTGGCTGAACTGTAGGCCAAGAGTTCATGTGCACGTTGTGACAAAGTCATAGTTCATAAAAACAGTTGTATTTCCTCTTCCTGATACTAAAATAAGGGATTCATAAGATTTACAGTGTGCTCTCTTTAACTATGTTTTAACTGGAAACACATTTATTGGGTCACCCTGTGCACCAAGAACAAACAGAGCTTCGTAAGTTGATTTTTTTCTGTAGCTAATCCTTCCTTGTTGGGTTCTAGCTTTCTACATGAATCTTCATTATCTCCAGTTGTTACACTGGAACCTTAGTAACATCCATCATGGGTTAACTCTGAAGGCAAACATTGTCCCTCTCTCTGACTGAATTGCAAGTTGCTCAGTGTCTATAACAATCAGTTCTTCTCTACAGATCCAGTCACACCTATGGTACAAAAGGACACCTTTGAACACAGAACCATTTTGGATTGTTCAGCATTCAATGGCTAGTATTTGCTTGTACCTAAAATCTGCATTCCTCTCCTCTCCTCTCCCTTTTCACTGTTTTTATATGGGTTGGTTACACAAGCATGATGTGAAAAGAAATATGGAGAGACTCATCAATCAGACTGAAAATCTGATGAGTCAGATCCATCACTGTGCAATTAGTAAAGCGTATCTCTGTTGATCTCAATCAGTATAGGTGTTTTGAGATTTATGTTACTACTCCCATTTAAAGTAATGCAATACTAGTTTATACTATATTAATTCATATAAGTTCTGATAGAGCCTTATTTCCTGTGATCACTAGACTGGCTGATGTATTGCAGCTATTTCCTGCATAAGGTCATTTGAGAGCTCAGATTCTATTACTGTCTTATATGTGTTGGGAAAAACTGACTTTTTAACAGCAAATAATCACTTTATGAAATTTAAAAATGGCATTTGTTTTTGGCTAGTTATGCTACCATTGCCTAAGGCTAGATCTTGCTCTCATTTCAGTCAAATGGAAAGTAGTCGGTTTCATTTTTCAAATTGTCTTGCAGTAATACACTGCTCTAATGTTTGGATTGCAGGCTGAACAAAAGAATTGTTATTGAAAGGGAAAATGCTCTCCTGGTTTGTATTTAAAGAAACATTAATTAAAATAATTTCCCTAGAAGTATTTTTGAAAACTTTCCCTCTGTGACAATTTAATTTGGCTTTGCTTCTCTAAAATTACTGTTAGATATCACTCAGACAACCTTTGTTTTGCTGCTATGCCTCATTCAAAAGAAAATTCTGAGAGATTTGTCAAGAAATACTGATTATTATAGTCCTTATATTGCATGGGCAAGAGGTTGCTCAAATGCCCTATCTCTCTATCCTTCTCTCTTCTTAAGGAAAGTCTGTTGAAATCAGCAAAATGCATAAAGGCATTTTCATTAGCACCTGGTAATCACAATGGCTTGAGGGAATGTGAGCCAAGGATTTTAGGGACGTGTTCACCTAACTTTAGCTGCCTATGATGTAAATTTCTACATATGAGCTGCTTTTCTAAATTACATCTTAGAGGCAAAAATTCTTTGGAGACAGAAACTGGCACTCCTAAAATACGGTTCCTCTGACCTATATTTAATGGCTGCATGAAGATAAGATGAATGATATGAAGCACTTGTTCCTCTCCATTGACTATACAGGAATGTAAATGACAAGCTGAAATGTCTACAAGTACACTGTAGACATCTATATTTTCCAGAGAATAATCCTACCTTAGATATCTGAGGCTAGTCTGCAGGCTGCAGAAAGGGGATCCACTTATCATTGGGCAAGTCAGTTCATCTCTCTGTTTTGAAGATGATTTAAGGGACTCAAAGATGAACCGACTTACTCGATGACACCAACATTATGGTTACTACCACAACAGACAAAACAAACAGATCTTCCTTTCTTGGTCTATTACCCTGCAAAATAGATCACATCTCCTCTCTTCAGGATACATCCTTAGAGATACCAAGAATCAAGCCTGTGAAAGGTGCATCACTGTTAAACTACATCATTTGAATGATAGAAGCTACTTAGGTCTGTGTAAGCATATTGCTGTGCTAACTGATAAATATTTATTGGTTTAGGAAAGCTGCAGTCTTACAGATTATATAAATGGCCAAAGAGAATCTGTTTTAAAACTYTGAAAAATTTACTTAGATTTGCTATAGTCTACTGCAGATCAGAAAGGATTCAGATGCTACCAAGGTCTGGAGATATATCAAACAATTCGGATATAACAAAAACAGTTCTGCAAGCCAATAGTTCTTCTGACTTCCACTAATGACTTTTGATTATTTCTCTCTCTAAAAAAAAAAAAAAAAAAAAAAAAAAAAAGAGCTGAGGAATTAGTGTAGGCCATATGTCAATAGCCTGTTACCAGAATGTTTATATAAACAATTTTCAAAGCTGAAAGAAAATATGCCATTCACTCAGAAAAGTGCATTCATTTCAAACTGTGAGGACCTATATCTTATTATAGAACATAGGCCATGGGAATTAGAACATTGGAAAATTTGAAAAAAGCTACTTATCACTTTCAAACAGTTACCAATATTGTTTAATGTTATGTTAGGTAATTTCCCATGTCTTGTTTTTGAGAAGATTTGTTTGGTTGAAAATAAATGGTAGCTTGCCCAAAATAAATTGCAATGATTACATTACATTCTATGACCATTCATTAAAAGACAGGCCCATAAGCCAGAAGACTTATGTAATCATATTTGCCCACTCATAATTGCAATAACTTGCTTAGTTTACATGTGTATGAGTGCACCTACACATCTAGGAATCTGCTGCACATAGAGGAACACCACTGATATTGATCCCATTACGGTGCACAAGTAATTGCATGCAAAAAAAATTTGCCTCTACTCTTCAAAAAAGAGATTCAGATTGCTCTCAATTACATGGTTAGTGCTATATGGAAGTGTTCCTGAAAAGAATGAAAAACTGACCGCTACTGTAACATATCATGAAAATACAGTGCAAATTATACCAGTGATTAGAGGCTTTCAGGTGTTCTCCACTTAGGAATAACAAATGTAGGTTATACCATATTGATGGTGTAATTTAAGACATTAATTTTAGTTGATTTTTGCTTTTGTAGGTTTTTTTTTCTGTAAAATATAGTCAAAATGTGAATGCAGGTTGAAATAAGGAGTTTTGGAGGAGACCACATCCATAATTTTTTCTTGAAGATCTTGAGCCATCCATATTAGTTCAGTAAGTACAGAATCTATCTAAGAATGAGTAAACTGAGGCATGGAGAAGTTAAACAGCTTAATCAAAATCACAGTAGCAGCAAGTCGATGACAAATTAGAAATAAATGCTGTTGTATGTCTTAATTTCCTTCATTTACTATTAGAATACTCTGCCAAAAATTACAGATAACTAAACTACACTAAATTGTTTCAAACCACAGAAACCAATTGGGTTCAAAMTCTGGGTGAAAGTTCAGGTTTTACTTTATTTGAACCTATTCACCCATTCTTAATTGAAAAGTAGGTTGATAAAACATCTAATCTGAAATGTGCATAAACTGTAAAGTAGTAAGATTAAGGTATATATTCTGTTGTTCCTGCCAAAAAAGTCTCACATATGGCTTGCGCTAATGGACAATAAATTTATTACTACAAGAAATTACGAATGTTGCTGAACACTGTTACAACAGAGATGAATCAAAATATAACAGAAATACGGATAATAGAACATTTCATCTGATGTTTCACAATAGTTATCTTGTCGGAGGAAACTGTGAAGCTTGATTGAACAAAAGATAAAGTTAATACTACCTAATAAGAACAGACCATTATAGATCAGTGAAACTGCAAAACAGAATTATATGACAAGGGGCAAGCCACATTATCTAAATTAACATTTTTCCAGCATGAACAAGAAGGGCCACTGTAGGAAAACGAGAGCTAAATAGTGTGGCCTGCATTTAGTCAACCTGAAGTAATTATTAATTTATGGCTGTCTGTGATTTTAATGAAAATGAAAGCTGAGAGGAAAGAATTGAGAGAGATAATGTGCCGTGAAATTGAGTTTCATTTATTTGGGGGCCACCTTTTTTCTTTTCTTTTCTTTCCTTTTTCTCTTCTCATTTTTGTTGTTGTTAAAGGAAAATAAGTTAATGCAAAATGTCCACATTAAAATTACACCAACATTATGTAACTGCATGGTTAAATAATTGCATTGCTTAAACAATGGATTATTAAAAATGGGCAGAGACTGAACTAGCTGGCTTGCCCAGATGGTAGCTGGTATGATCAGAAACGGCTTCTTTTTTATCTTTGTCAGTATTATCACTTTTACAAGATAGTATTGTGCAGTGGCAATTTTGTGTCATCAGACAGACAGATTTTCATAATAATATGCTACCTCTTTTGGAAATACTCTATCATCAGCAGTCCCTTGTAGAATTCTGGAACTCTAAAACGTGAACATAACCATACGTGAGGAACATAGATAGCCAAACTACAGTAGCTGCCTTTTAGTTTAAATGGCTTTTCTTGTTCTTCTCCCCCAGAGAAAAGTTGTGTATTAATCAATGATGAAAGCTGTTTCAGTGTGGAAAACAGCCTAAAAAGAAGATAAGTCACAAACTTAATTTTAAAATGAATTAAGTTTTGGTAAAGTGGAGATGATGTTTGAGAGACACATATAATAAGCAATAAAAAAAGTGTGTGACCCACTTCGTTACCTTTGGGGTTTTATAAACACTAATCTCTACAATACCCATAGATTTCCATTAAAATTCACTAGCATAGGAAAGTCTTTGGTCATTCTGGAATGTCATAAGATTTCAACTCTAGGTGGACATTGCTTTCTAGAGCATTGTTAGACTAGATGTTTTCTGGAGGTACACTTTACCCTCCTTGTCTTCAGAAAATTTTCCATTATATTCGGAGGGCCAGAATCTTGGCTGGTATAAATTCATACAAACTCTGATAAACAATATTTCCTAAGAGGAACTTCTGCAAAATTCTACAGAAATTCTCAGCTGAAGTCCTGTTTAATACTCATTGCATCCAAAATTATAATCAACATTGACTTCCCATATCAGATTTTTTTTAACCCACTATCATTCCCAGTATTTCCTGATTAAATCCTGGATTTTGTCCAAGGAAATAACAATAAATTCTGATCATCTGTTATATATGGTTCATTTTCCTTCCATTTTTCCTAGTGAGGAAGTTACATTTCTTGAACTTAAAGCTAACTTCCCACAAGTATGCATCTCCTCTTTCTGCACGTGAGGTAGGAGTCACAGAATCAGAGAATAATAGTTGGGGTTGGAAAAGACCTTTGGAGATCATCTGGTCCAATCCCCTGATCAAGCAAGGTCACCTAAAGCAGGTTGCCCAGGGCTGCGTCCAGTTGGCTTTTGAGTATCTCCAAGGATAGAGACGCCACAACATCACTGGGAAACCCATTCCAGTGTTAAATCACAGTAAAGGAGCATTTCTTTATGTTATGGAGTCTGCTCACCCTGAATGAAGATATCTAGAACACTGGAGCTAAGATAATTGAGCTCCCATTAGAGTAAACAGAGATAAAAAGGTGGATTCAGTTGCCTAGAGGTGTCTGATACTATTTGTGAGGTCCTAGACTGCTCTGTTGGGCCTCCAGCTGCTCTGTTCAGAAGGACACGAGTAGCACACGGGTCCTTTGCTACTACTGCCAACTCAGATGTTTTGGCTCGCCTAGGGTATCTAAAAAGGCACCATGAATCTCTGTTTACACAACAGAATCAACTTTCTAGTCMTCCCCTCATAAGAAATTCAGTCAGCTGAATACAGATAACACTGATCGTGATTCAATAGCCGACATATTAGCATCCAAGGATATTTAAGACATTCCCTGGTATATATGTATATAAGACATATATTCTAGGTAGACAGATATTATCCAGTAGCTATAGGAGATCTGCGTCCATCTGAAATGGCAGCTGAAGTTTAGCAATATATCCTAGGCTATCTCAATAGGCACTAAAATCTGTGTATGATCAACTGATTCATGTCTTGTTTACTGTACTAATTAGATTGCCATTGACTGTAACAGAAGCCTAAAATCCTCTAGATTGCCTAAAGGCTTTATAGGTTTCTAAACATAAGGCCTCTGTGACAGAGACTTCTGTATTTGGGAATCAATCTTGACCTTAAAGGCCATCTATCCACACAGGAAAGCTGAATCCTTTAGTCAAAAGAGTTTATTCTTACACAGTATTTTGGCAAGATCTTTCAAACCTCTCTGTCCTAATGATTCTGAGAAGAGAAAATCATGTACATTCAGGTTTGGAGACCAGCAAAGTATACATATGTTAAAAATGGTTTTTAAGCAAACACATATTGGTTTACTAACCAAAAAGGTAGCAATTGTTTTAAATTTTCTTGATACAGTCACTCCAGATCACACCAAAGTGTAAAGACAGCTAAYGTGAGGTCACATGTTCAGAAATACATGCTGGCTGATTCAATAATGGGATGCAGGACTAGGAAATATAATATGATCAAAGCTGAGAYTGAATAGGGGAGACCATATATATACTTACAACATAATTATTGGCAGTTAATATTGATTAATCAGTTGACTCAAGTCTGAAGCTGAAGTACTACAATGACATGATGTGAGAGAGATTATGTATAGCATACAGTAATAATATTTAATTATGTCTATTATGTATGTATTACACGTATACATGTAATATAATGTATAATTACATTATGTATATATGTGTATTTGCATATTACACACAATTATATATTATATATTATACATATAATTATATATACACATATATATTATATGTATATGTGTGTGTGTATATAATTACACATCTAATATGTAATTATAAAATAATTACAGTATAACATACTGTAGGCTTTGAATAAATAGTGATCAGGGTAAACAGCTTATTTCCCAGTATATTCTACCAAAATTTCATTGTTTAATATGCAACATTTTTTGTGGAAGTGGAAATTAATCTTTTTAATTCGTGCAGAGAGATAACATGTGAAAGTGATGTTTTCCTTCTCTACTGTGTGTCCTACATGTAATTCCTGGTTTTACAGACAAAGGAAGTGGGAAAGAAGATGGATGAAAGGTAGATCCAAAGAGAAATCTGCAAGCAAAATGAAATTTCTGAATTTGCCAAAAGATTCCATAGAAACAAGTTAACTTGAAAGAACTTTGAAAAATAATCAGAAGGTAGTTTTATTATCATTATGTTCTGGGAACATTTTCTTCCCTTGTTGTTCATTACTAAGTTTGTTACTATTTTCATGATATTGTGATAGCCTTTTAACCGCTGTATTACTCTGTGTTAAGGATCTAGGCCAGTAAAGTTAGTCTCTGTAATTATCCATTTGCTCCTGCTGCTTCCTTCTTTTTTAACACAGAGGCATTTAAGAAGCTATTTATTTTGTTGTCTGTATTATAATATTCTGAGGCTTGACTCAAAGCCTACTAAACCATATTGATATTTTCTGACTTCATTGGGCTTGGAATACATGATTTGAAAGTATGGTCCTTTTTATTGTAGCTCTAGACTCATTCTGAAGGTGTCTAGATCCCCCATTCTACCACGTACTTCATTGCTCAAAGGTCAGAAGTAGACCTCTTTATAACTTAATTATCTATCTGTAAAATGGAGAAAATAATGCTTCCCTTTTCCAAGACCTTAGCTTGTCTACTTATATTGCACGTTCTTTGTAGCAATGTCTGTCACATGCTATGTATTTGTAAAGCATCTGTCTTCAGATCTGCTGGCTTTGCTTGTAACAGAAATATAATCCAGGCAAAGTTATGTATGTGAAATTAATTTCTCCTTTAGTTTAAGGATTCATTAGAACACAATAAAACAGAAAAGAAAAGAAGCAAGTAAAAGAAAATCTACTAATCTAAAACCACCTGTGCCACAGAATTGCCAAGAAAAAATGTATAGAGGTACATAAACAAAAAGTTTTCAGTTTCCTATTAATTCTTGTACTGATTATTTTCTATCTCAGAAAAAAAAATGACAGAGTAGTACTATTGTTTCTTATTAAATCTTTGGAGTTTGTTGAGTCCAAAAAGGTGTCATTTCCACATTACATCAGGTTACAGTCTTCACACATAGTTAAAACTGAATCTTTAGGCTTTAAAATTAACTTGTGTTTTCATACTTAAAATATTGCCATTTCACTGTTCGATTCATAAGAGAGGAATAATAGGATGAAAAAAACTAGTTCACCTAGCTAAGGTGCCTATCTTGTGCTTATTTCTTTATTTAACTAATAAGCAGTCCTCCTGAGTTTTAGTTCCTACATTGTCAGTGAAGAGACATAGGTAGTTTTGGTTACGGTTACATTAGCAAGTAATTTGCCTCAACTACAGTTGGTCAGTAGATCAGAGCAGTTTGTGCTGAAACTCCTCCATTTACACAAATCTCAGAGTTTGTGTTTCAGATTATGCTTTGAAGCTGTTTTGTGAATGTGGTTTGAACCTATCCAAAAAAACAACCACCAGTTTGAACCCTTATGTTTCTACCAGGGACTCTCATAGCAGTGCCAATGGTGTACACCAGCAGCAAAGTTTCCATTTTGGTCTGCCTCACAAGGAGTACATCCTTATTTATATAATCCAAAACCATGCGATGAACCAAACCAATGTGCAGCAGTTCGGAACAATCAGGAATTCACTTGCTGATTCACAGTTGTAGTAGTGCTTTTGTTAATGTGGATGTAGTGAAGGCCTCCAGAGAAAGATCCTCTATATCTTAGTTTAAATGTCTGAGTTAAGCAGATAGGATTTCCCCCAGAGGACTTTATTTCCCTCTTATAGCTATTGATAATATTTAGGTGCTTAATTTAAGGGGACTGCTTCCTAGACACCTAAAATTTTGATAGCAGTTAGGTATCTCACTTAAACAGACTGAATCTTAGCTATACCTTTTACAAACTTTTCTTGAACTAGAAGTTAAAGATGAAGGATTCCAGACGTACCTATATCTTCACATGAGAAAATGTGAAAATGTGGGGGGTTGGGGTTTTTTTTGCCATCATTGAATAACATATTTCTGTGATTGGGAATAGCCATACTGAAAAACTAGCAACATATAAATAATTATAATGCTTGAAACCAGAGGCAGACAGAAACTGGAGTCAAATGCTTATTCACAGAAGAACTATAACTTGTGGCTGTTCTGTGATGCCCTGGCACCATCTCCCCTTCAAGGATAAGAAGATAGCAAAGGGCCTTTGCTATTAATTGCTTGCCTTTGCTGTTGTCAAGAGAAGTACCAATTATTAAAGAGGCAACATTAACATTATTTTTACTAAAACCTCAAAATTTTTCTGCAGTGGAATCACTACTGAAACTGATAGGCATGACAGAAACACATGGGTTAGGTTAGTATGCTGCCTGAAAACCATCCTTCTTTGGATATATTGCATTTGTTTAATTAACTCCGTCACTAGCCTTCCAAGTAAAAAGAAAGTAAAAAGCTCATACCCATTATTCTCCTTTACTTTCTCATTAGCTGCAGCACTTCCTGACAAATATTGACCTGTAATTCCTTCTTTCTGCCAGAGAATTAAATATGAACTTCACACAATACATTCCATCTGTCCAATAGTACAAGGTGTTTAGTATGTTGACTCCTACTGACTTTAATGCAAGCCCAAACTTTCCACAAACAATAAACATGCCATACTTCACACAACTGTGTGAACTTTGCTTGCTTCTGTTGTTTCTTCTTCCTAGTCCAAGTAAATTTAATTTCTCTACTACTGTTTTTGCCCTAAATTTCTTATTCACAAGAGTTCTCTGTCCTCCCAAACTGGCTCACTCTCAGTCTGTTTTCTCTAATCCATTCAGAAATACTGAACTACTGATCTTTTAATTTTTCTCATGCTTGTATTCTCTTTTATTCAGCTTCCTATGTAATATAGAACTGTTTCCAAATAAACTATATCATGTCTTAATTAATACAAATTGAATGCACTTCTGGTAGAAACATAGGGTTGAATTCTCCCAGGTATAACAGAAACAAACATTATACCCTAGTAGTGTTATCTATTTGTTTATGTTATGGTTTAAGGTACATCTAGCCTTCAAAACTCACTTTTTATTTCTTCTTTTTTCCTAAAGTCTTTGTTCACTTACAGGTATTCATTCTTATTCATGCCTCTTGATTTCCACTCATCTTCATACATATTCCAGTCTATTCTTAATTACCTTATCAATAATAGAATTCTGGTTATTCCTGTAAGTAACATGCCATAGTTGTTTTATCTTTGTTTTTGTTTTTTGATTTCTAAACTTCATTAGTCTGCTGATCAGTTTCAAGTATTCTACTAGAGCACTATAGGTCTTACTTACCCTTGTGACTCTAGTTTCAGTAATGTTTAGAGTGCATATTGATAAATAAGCAAACATGAGTGCCTTCCCTTAACACAAATACGAAGGGAATGCTCCTTTTCTATTTTTTCTAATTTTCTTTGAAATGTTTTGGATCTCCTTCCTCTCCTTTGAAGTTCCCTTTCCCCTTTTCCTTTCAACTGATGTTTTTACAAGATAACCCTTCAAACAGATACTATGGTGTATCTTGGAAAAAAGTGAGACTACATGACATACAAGATTTCACATTTCTCAAAAATGTTGATGTAGGATTTAAGGCTTCAGGTAGACTGCTCCATATGCAAGGGAGTGATGCTGGGTATGAGAAGAGTGGGGATGGGTTAGGACTTCTGATAATAGTGACCGTGGTGTAACACTGTGTGGTGAAGTTGGGTCGAGGAACAGTGTTGAGAACGTGGTGTTTATGGCAATACTGTGTGACACCGGCGGAAAGGCATGCAGGGTAGAGATGGAGAGCATGGGGCAACACTGTTTGATGCACATGCTTGGGGCGCATTCTGTAGCGCACAAGTCTTTCAAGGCAGTATGGAGTGGAAGTGGGTAAACATGGCCAATATCCAGGTTGATATCTGCCCCACGAAAGGCATTGGGAATTCCCTGTCATGTTCCAGTCAGAAAAGCTCCCCTCACCTTCTGTTATAAGCTGAGAACCATTCCTCAGTCAGGATATTTCAGTTTAGCTTAAGGGATGTCAGTGATACTACATGTACCCTCAATCATTAGCTGAGGATGGACAATATTCTCCTTTTTCAGGATCATACCACCTTTTCAAAAGTTTTCATTGCATATGCATGTTTTAATTTGATATGCTGTGCTGTGAGCTGTGAACTTTTGTGAAAGCAAGTAATGAGACATCAAATCAAATAAGGTTCATTTTCAATGTTCTGTGTGTTTGCATGACTACTGTAATACGAGCTGATGCCTTATGCTGAGATCTAAAATCCATACTTTAAAATAGTGGGAATAAAGAGTATTTTCTTTAATCCATACCATCAGCTTCACAAAGAACATGATTCAGCTCTCAAACCTAAAAATACTTTTTTTCTTATGTCTTGATTGATACTTGGAAGATATTCAGAGAGAAGCCTCCCTGTTAAACTGATTAGCTAACATACTTATCTCTCAGCACCTTCTCACATGCTCTTCTGTTTGAAACATTTATAGTATAACTGAAAGGTGTCCAAATTATTTTATTTTATTAAGAGTTACATGTCTGGAATATGGCATTCATTCACAGATAGTTAATAAATTGCCATCCATTAGGAAGGAAACTTGTCCGATTTCCCAACTTGAATATTGTCTATAGCAAACAACCATCAAGAAGTTTAAGAAATGCATTTAGCAAATATTTTCACACCACAAAAATATAATAAAGGCACTGTTGAGAACAATTTGTAGGCAGACAAAAAAAAAAGTGAGCTGTCTGTTAGGAATTATTCCTGGAAATGCAAATTCTTCTGTTCTACATGAAGCATAACCAAAGATTGAAGAAAAGGTGGACTGAGAGGTAATAAACACTTCTTAATATGTCCCTATACACATCTAATTTCATCAAAAGACCCAAATCATCTTGGCCTACAGGGTAGTTTATATGGCACACAGCAGTTTTAGCTGAAACTCCAAAATGCTGTATGCTGTTCCACACAGCACCTAATCAGTTTATGTGACTGTCCAACTTCCCAGTCAGAACATCTCAAAAATACCCAGCATCATCATTCCTACATCATAACATACCACAAACAAAGAAGAGATGACTATAGTGTAATCCTATTAATTTCATCTTGTCTCCAAAAAATAGCATGAGGAACAACACAGCACACACGCATACTCAATTTGGCTCTTCTCAGACAACAGGATACAGCAGAAACCTAGAAATCAGAAAGAATTTAATCTGATTCCTGTCTTTGCCTAAATATACACTGCATTGTTCACAGTCGTTCCTATAGAGTGGTTTTAACACACAGACAGCTGAAATGACAAAATCTTTGAAGCAACACTTTGCTATAGAAATAGTCTTCCTGGAATACTTTTTTCCATTGATGAAGCTGAGATAAGTTGAAACGTTATGAAATAATACCTTCTCACTATAAAATTAGGGAACTGATTATTGGGCTAAACTGGTGCAGCTCAACTGATTTCTGCAGGCTATGCTGAGACCCATCTATATGAAAAGCAGGATGCTAACTGATCAGTATTAATCCATCTAGATTCCTGTGCTGAACCTATCAGTCTTGTGTTCAGATTCCTAATGACAAAAGCACATACATTAACCAATTTCTTCTCTAGAGCCAAATTTCCAGGTCATGTGAAAGAGCAGATAGAATATACTGAAAAAAATGAAATAAATATTTATTTCAGTGGGTAAACAATATCAGATGCCTTCTTCCTCTTAACTGGTGCCAGACTTTTTTTTTTTTTAATTCTTATGCAATAATATTTCTACATCGTAATTATTAGGAAGAAGATGCCATTTCTGCTTACTCAAATTCATTTCTTTGTTATACATTCATTTAGTGAATGTGAACACGAATGAATAAAAATTTGTGAGCAACCTGTCACTAAAGTACATATTTGAACATTTTTTCCTTGGGAAAAAACATTTAATAGCAACTTAATTTTACAACATTGTGACAGCTTTTGAGAGGATATAAAGTCATGAAACTTCTGTTGTTTCTATAATTTATGGAAAACAATTTCATTCCAGGAACTGCAATGCCAAAGTGTGGTCATAGACCATAGTGTAACTATGAGTTCATATAAATGTGGCAAGTTACTTTCTATAAGAGGTTTTCTTTAACTCCTGGCACATGTTTCTTATTTAGAAATTCTGTTACTAGCTAGTGCCATATTTCTGACATTGGTGTCTGGGATACCACAAGCTTTTTAATTTGTCTGGATGCGGTAGACAAAATCTTCTAAAATATATAATACAAAATAGAGCTGTTCTTTTCTAACTTTTAGCAACCACATTTTCCTCCATTCTAGGCAAAACATGTATTAGGAATTGTACAGAATCTCTTTGGATGATTAAAAGCTGTTCCCAATGAGTGGATGAATACTAACCATAACTTTAAGGTCTGTGACTACTTGAAATTGAGCCAAAGCTGGAATGTAAAAGCCAGTTCTCAAAGATCATGATGCTTGCTTTTAAAAAACCCAAGACAACAGCTCTAATTCTGTCCTCCCATACATAGTGTGCATTCACCTTTACCCTTAATGCATTTATTCAAGGTAAGTGAGGCTGGAATTTTATTTTCTATTGTCTCTTTTGAATCCTTAATATTTTAATTCATCTCACAGAGAGCCTTAACTTCCTTTATCTGTTATATGTCAAGATTTCTTCTCTGTCTAGGTAATCTGCAAGGAAAAAAAGCACATGAGAAAGTGCAGGTAAACTATATACTTGTTTATCTGCCTCTGATCCAGAAAAGGTTACTGTTTGCCTGGAAGAGAGGTACCATAATCTTTAACAGTTTTTTTTTTTCTCCCCCTCAAAACAATTCTGGTATTGTCTCTGCACCATTGTTATTACAATCTACCTTTTGTCACAATCTTTGTATTAGTGCTTGCAAACATCAAGCCGGTTTCTTCCGTTCTATTTAAAACAAAATATATTATACTAACACAATATAGTACATAGGACTGTCATTGCACAGCTAGAAATGACTGCACCAGGTGCAGAAATGAAGAGCTGAGAACACTTTGTTTTGTAATGCTACACTCCTCCAGACATCATAGGCATTTTTTTTCACTGCTTAGCATTAGGTATAATCTTTCAMATCTGTGTAAGTCCCCCTTCCACTCCTCCCCCAAAAGAACTCGTTAACAAAATAGTTTGACAATATATTTCCACTGGTTCCAATCGCAAAGTGCAAAGCAAAAATTAGGTGTAAAATGGCTAATATGGAAGATGCAGTGAACAGACTACTCCTGAATTCTCTTAAAGCAGACTTATCTTTTCCTGGTCATCCCCATGTTTACAGCAGAGAAATGCTTTCATTCTTCCCGTAGAAAAAGGGCAAAGTATTGCCATCTGTATATATTTTTAATGTATTATGATTTTTTAAGAACTGAGATCCTTTTCTTTTAGTTGTAGAAGTGGGTAAATTCAGAAGGGAGTTACCTATCTGTATATCAGAAACTTATTGGCAGTGTTTTTCTACTAATTAATGAGTTTTATTCCGGTAAAAAATTTCATCCACAAAAATTTCAACACACAAAGATTTTCTGATAATAATGTACTTGCTTTTTATGTATTTATTTCTACTGAAAATACCTTGAAACAGCTTCCTTAAAATGAATATTATCATCTGATGCACATTTACATGTGTGTTAAATTACCAAAATCTCAAAGGAATCCCAAAGGATAATCTAAGATATGTTCAATGATGAATTATTTCTGACAGTAGTTAGCAAAAATGTCACAAATCACATTTATAATGGGAACACACTATGTAATGGGAATGTTACCTATGGCACTACAATATTAGGCACCATGATACATATGTAATACTGCAAAAGGCTTGAGCAGATTTTGCCACCACAGCAGTTTAGCAACTCATCAATATTTTCAACATCAGATAATTGGGATTCTTCCAAACACTGAACTGTATAACTGAAAAATCCAATACGGAAAACCTGACTTTTATGAATTGCTGGATTATACAGATGAAATTACAGCACTTTTGTAACACCTGATATATAGCATCAATGAAGTGAAGGGCATGATACAGATTTGGGGTTTGCCTATTTCAAATCATATAAAGAATGAGGTACACTTTTCCATTATATGTATTTGATCTAGTTTTAACCTGACCCCTCATTAAGAATAAATAGTGTCTGTACACAATGCTTTGACTCTAAGTTATGATTCTACACGTCATTCAGTAAGTGTAGCTGAGTCATGGGAGCCTCTGTCCAGCTAGCTAAACAATTGTGTGTGGACTGAACAAATGCTTTCTGTAAATTTAGCTGTTTGGTAGGAACCTACTGAAGACCATGGAGATGCTTTGATTTATATTGTGTGATGTGGCTCCTGTGTTAGCTATCTGAATTTGAAAGAGGCTGAAAAGTACATAATTAATGCCACACAAAAATGCTGAGATAATATTGATAGGAGTCCAGATAAATGATTGAACGATGAATCCAGATGATTCTTGCTTTGTTTTATTCTGCCAGCTAGGAGAAAAAGATTCATGTTTTATATCTTAAATGGGATTTCATGTCTTATCTCTTAAATATTCTGCATAAGTGGGTGCAAACAGATCTCCTGTCTATGTACTTAATTGGCTAGACATGAGCCAGCTGTAGTCTGGAAGTGTTATAGCTATATTAGTGCAGAACAGAGCCTTAGCTAACATTCACCTCACTTGCCTTCTTAGTAGTGTAGCAAACATGCAGTGGCCACATCCATATGTTAGCTATAGGAACTTTTATCATCAGCACTAGGTATTCTTTTGATTCATTTTCATTCTAGAGATAGGTATTTTACCATGCTTGTAAATGATTTTTTTTTTTCCACAAAAGCATATCAATGATATTCCATGGCACATGATTCAGACCTGAGGATTCTCCTAGGAATTACTTATCAGAGAATATAAGAATCTGTGTAATCTTACAGGAGTGAGACTGACCTAGAGTGTTACAATAGGTGCATGAGACTAAAGGTGCAAAGATAGTTAGATGTAGGTTTGCTAATACCCCAGGTCATTGGTTTCTTCTGTATATACAGAAGAAACCTTCAAATACTTGAATACTCTTGAATGTCTGACCCAAGATCTTCAGAAATGAAGCTTAATAATAGAGAGGCTATTATATTGTTCATGACAGATGAAAAAATGTGGTCATACTAAAGGTCTTTTTCCTTAAAACTAAGATTTCTGATCAATCTGTTATAATTGTGAATGCTTTTCTTATTCTTTTTCAAACACAGATTTTTTTAAATCTTTTAAGTAGTGGCAGTAAGATAATATCCTGTAAAATATTATTCAGGATAGGATACATTTCTAGAAGAATTAAGGAGATACAGAAGATATGACAAAAGCTTATTACTGGATATTTAAGGAGTTCCCATTTTCTAAATTGCCAGTTCATCCCTGAAAATTTCTTATTAGCATAGTGTCTGTTGAGATCTCTCTTTAAATATTTAAAATATATTTTGTATGTATTCTTTTCTTCCTCTACAGTCACATTTCACCACATACTTGATAAACATTAATCAGTCTATTCAGGCTGAAAAGTAATTTCTTTCTGAAGTTCTGAATGCTGGTCTGAAGGAAAATATTATAGTTTCCCTTTATGTATATGAACAACAATGAAGCAAGATATCCGCTACAGACAAAAATAGTCCATTAATAACAGTAATACAGAGCATCTATATGAGACTTACTATCTACAAAGCAATTTACAAACAATAACCAATTAATCTTCTCTAGTTGCTCAGTGTAATCCATTCTTTACCTAATGGATACCAAATCTTTAATGCAATAGCAAAGATTCTCACAGTGTACCTGAGGCTACCGCTTGCAGCTGAAACTTTCATTTTGCTGACAGTTATGGTGGCTGAGTAGAAATGTGTCAGGACAACAGCTTGGAGCTAGACTTTGCAAAGCTTTTCTCTCTGTGACTGCAAGCCCCTAGAACAACAGGTACCTGATCCTGACTGACAGTAGCTCTTATGATAAGAGCTACATTAATGAAAATGAAAGGAAGGGGAATCCCCAAAGTGAAACTTTGGGGTACTTTGGAAAACAAAACTGAAGCTAAAATGTATAACRATTTTGCACTCCTGAAAATTTCTAGAAAATGGTATCCAAGATACCTAACCCCTACAAGTTAGTATTGGGAGATAAATTTTTTAAAAGTCTGGCATACTGATTAAAGAGGCCATCACTATATTCCTGTGATTCTATGGTATTTTGCACATCATTAAGTAATCTGAACATAAATGTACAGTTCTATGCTGAACCTATCCTAGATAGGTATACATAGCTTTCTAGACCCTATTCTTGGTAACTTTTGTGTCGTATACAACATCCTTCTATCCTTTGGACATACAAATGCTTTCCAAGAAAGTCTTTTGATGAAACACAATGAATATGGAGTGTTATTTCCACTTCCTGACTTTAATTGTCTGTGTTGGGAAGCTGTTTCCCAACTATCCCCGTTTAGTCTTGGAGAAAGATAAAAGGTGTGAATATCTGGCCAGGATTCAGTTGCCCAAAGAGAGGTACCCACTGTCYGTTGTGATGCCATCCATGATATCTGTACAAGGCTAAAGATAGGGTATAGGACTTACATGACATCTGCTGCACCTGCAGCAGATGGGACCCAGATGAGATACTCCCTCAGCATTTAAAATGGCAGTTCCCTATATTTAGGGAAGTGAATGCCATTCTTCATATCGCGTGTTTCCTGGCAGGTGAACCTCTTGTGTGCCTGGCAGACAGAGGAATGCTTTTGATTGCACTGCCATGATGCTATGAGTCCCCAAGTTTCATATAAACTTTCAATTACTTCAGAATGAGTAACTGATTCCCTTACTGTACATTGATCACAGCTGCGTGTGCAGTATCTTCACTTTAATTTTTTTAATTCTTTGACTAGTATTTGGTCTACAACTTTTCCCCTGCAATATTTCTTTTTTTCTTATTACTAATCATTTTTTCTGATCCTCATAAGCAAATATTCTATTCATTTTCCTTGTTGTGGGAATAAGTGTTATCTCATGATACAGTGTCCCCACATGCAGTGAGCTCATCTTTTATTCTCTTATACAATTCTTCCCAGTGACTTCAGCTACCCCACCCCTCTTGTCAATGCATTCCCTCAGTGCTGCAAGAAAAAAAACATCCAACTCAAAGGCTTCCTCATTGTCCTTCAAAGTTATTCCTTTAGCTGAAGCTTTATATAGGAAGAGGGCAATGTATTCCTTAGCTACATTCCTTAGTTTGTGCTCATTATCACTTAGAGCCAGCCTCAGTGCCTCAGAATACTCATCATTCTTTGCCCAGATCAACAAACCATTTAAAACTGAGCAGCTAACAGTTGAAAGGCCATCTCTCATTGTATGCTGTAGTTTAGGCTTGAGACAGTACAAGAATTCTCAGAGGTTGTTGTCCACACTTCCATTAACTTTGCACCTTCTCATAGCTGGTTGTCACGAATAAATTGTCTAACTTCCAAAAGACATGATTTAAAATACAAATCAGATTCACTATATGATCTAGGGACGAAAAACTCTGAAGCTAATTCTTATTTAGATATCACTAATTATTATACCTTGGGATCTTGTTGTCAAAAAAAAAAAAAAACGGAATGAGTATTTTATTAGCTATTAGCCGTTTTTTTTAAAAGCTAGTTTTCACTCTTTTTAATAACAAAAATATTAAAACATACACACACGCACGTGCACACACACACACAAAAACCCTACATGCCTTCTGGACTTCCCATTGAATCTCACCTATTCTGTTTGCAAATTATTTCACCTTTATCATATTACATTGGACAAATGCATCTTGTTAAATTCTATTCAATGTTTTTCTTCTTATATTACTTTGATAAAAGATTTTCTAACAAACTTACTATCAGATGTTTTACTTAGGAGATTCTGAAAATTAAAAAAGCAATAAGAAAGTTGATTGATGTTTAATATTTAGCTGTTGCTGGAGTAAGATTCATACTGACTTGATTCTGTGTTTGTATTTTAAAATGCAATACAACAACAGAATTTGTCCTCGTAGCAGGGGTCAAACCCCTAAATCCCCTTGGCGCGGGACGACTGACTACCTTACAGTCCCGGACCGTGTGGGCTTCGTGTGGCACGAGGGAGGGGAGGAGGGGGAGAAGGAGATTCACTGCATGACTCCACAACTTGTTTCAAAGACAAAAATTTACTACAGAAGCTGCAATGGTACAAAGCAAGAATTCTTGTTAACAGAAACTCAGCTCAACTAGAATAGTTATTTCTAATTACACTAAAAGTTATGCTAACAGTAACTACTTAGTAAAGAGAAAAGGATAGCTAATTTATACTAACTGTAACTACCCAAACGAATGAACCAGGCAAACCAATTCTGATCGATCTTACCCACGTGTTGCCTCAGCGGCCGACGTACCCTCAATCCCAGGGAAGTAACTGCGGGAGGGCGTCCCCGTCCCGAGGGGCTCCGCGAGTTGGCAGACCCACTGTCACCCGCGAAGAGCCGAGAACAGCCTCCGGGGCCAACCTCTTCCTACCCTTCAGGGGAAGGTGGAGGCGGGGTCGCCAGGCCAGTCGCAGTTCCCTTCACGCAGGCACAGCCCTGGCTCTTGGCTGCTGCCGTGTTCAACTCTCCTCCCTCGTTGTTATGACCATCGCACCCACGGTCACGGGTTGAGGGGAGGGGGTGGCCGAGCACCCCCAAGGGCAGGCTAGCTGCCTCGCGCACTCTTCAGCACTGAAGAAAGGAGTTTGAGTGACTGTGAATGACTGCTTGACTCTTGCAGTGGGGGTCCCAAGGAGAGATCCCATAGCTGGGCTAAGAAGGAGTTAATTCCAGTCCGCAATGGGGACCCAGCAGTGGAAGCAGGTGTCATCTCTCAGGGTCCTGATGAGGAGGAGACAGTCCTGACCACAGCAATTAACACTGCCCCAGCAGTGAGAGGAGGCTTTTGTTTCTCAAGGTCCTGGGGCCCAAGCAGGCCTTATCTCAAAGTCTTGACATCCTCCCTTTTGGAGTGTAAAACACAGGAATTCAGGCTACTTATAACAGGCACCAAATGTGTATGGGGGGGGGGGGGAGCTGGGAGCATCCCCCCACACCCCTCCTTAATGATTTGAGTAAATAATACTATAGAATATCAGTTTATTATATGTATTTATTAAAGTGTATAGAAATAACTCTGAAAGATGTATCATTTAGTAGAGAATGATAGCTATTTGACAGTCAAAATCAGTTTTCACAATTCTATACCTAGCTCAAGTTCTCTGTGAAAGACTAAACAGCTTTTCCAAGAGGCACCAATAACATTTAGGGTTCAATTCAGTTGCCTGCACTTAGATAACTAATAGTATCTTAGATACTCTAGATATTGAAGGCATTCATATAAGATGGCAGATAAAACACAAGGAGACCTGTGGCCTTTAGACTCCCACCTAGAATCCAGGAGGAACAGGCTAAGGCACCCCAAAAAGCTCCAGAACATGTATGTGGATAGTTGAATTGGGCCTAGATCTCCATTAGATCTCCGTTTATCAATAGACATTAAAGTTACTTAGATATTTCAGTCTCAAATGTACTTCCACTTTAGTGTTTGCTTTCATGAGATAGTATAGAGGTGCTAGAGGGGRACTGAATCCTCCTGTGCTGGGCCAAGGTGGATAAAGTTCTACATAAACTAACTGTTTTTGTTTAGAAATTACCAGAGTTATCTAGGTTAAGGATAGAAAAGTATTTCCTCTCTTTCTGTGCACTATGGGGATATATATCACAGAGATCGTATATACATTGATTTACAAGTCCTTCATGTCATATAGAAGAAATGCATTTGGGAATTTCTAAAACTGCTTAACTGCTTATACTTTTGCATGCTCAAAGCTTCTGATCAGGCCACTATTATGTCTTCCTTTGTTCAGTCCAAAATGATGCTAGGCCTTTTAATCATTATGTTGTTCTTGATTCCTGTTTTGTCATCTGTTGTGTTCCTCTACCATCATTTATACCCCTGAGGGTTTATTGATTTATGTACTCATATAATTATAATATAGTTTACAGTCCACAGGTTAACCTTTACTCTGTATATAGTCTGTCTGGACAGCATTAGAAACTAGACTGACTGTACATGATCCTGATTATTATTTGACCTGATGACACTTTCAATGAAAATGTAATTTAGAAATTTCTTTTGTTCTGTATATCCCATTTAATTATTTCTAATTTTGAATGCCTAAAAAGTCTTTAGCTTGTTGGGGTTTTTTATCGCTGTTCTCAAAACAAAGGTCATATGTTGTCCTCACACTCATCTTAATCCAGGGTAACTCCATTTGAACCAAGCAACTATATATGCCTACAATTGGCTATCAAGTTTACCTCTTGCATTTCAAAGAGCTTCAAATTTATAACAAGACTGTGTGAATAGGAATAATGAAACTTTCCATCACAACACATTAGTCCCTTCCTGGCATTTCGTATGTGTACCCTGGAGAAAATATTACCACATCCAGTGTCCTTCTGCACACTGCTAACATGTCCTAAACTTTGCCCTGGTCCTGGCTCTTTAAAATTTAAAGAAAAGTTACCTTTAATGTCCTCGAAACTGCTCAGGAAGGAACAAAAATGGGAACTTAAGGAATTAGCTCCCTAAACTCAACCAATTATCTCCAGCGCTCTTCAACTGCTTTATTATTAATGTACACTCTTAAAATACAGAAAATATATAACTATTGCACAGTGAATCTGTCCCTATGTRCAAAGGTCTAAATCTTTAAGATAAACCAATAAAAATCATGTTTTCAGACGAATAATGCCTCCTCCTCCTTCTCCTTCTCCTTTTCTCCTCTCCTCTCCTCACAGTATTATCACTTGCATTTTTATGTCATCCAAACCAATATTTTTTCTTTGTTTCTAATCTCACACATCTAGTTTTAAATTCAAGAACATCTGCAAATCATTTATCCAGGTTTCAAACTACTGGAGTTCCTTAGGCAACTCCACATAGGATTGATGTTCATTTGGGAACAAAACATGCAACACTGTGATTATGCCAAAGAGCATGACCTTTAAGGTGGAAAGCTAGGGTTTTATAATGATGGGGTGCCTATCCAGGATACACACAAAACCAATTCATAAAATCCCTCAAATATTTTTTTCCCAGAACTTCAAGTTAATTTGTTCTGTCATCTTCTGTCAGGCAAACTCAAGGAATATGAATATTCCCAGAGGGAAAAAAAAAGTCAGGAACTTTCACAAATCCGAACACCTTCAGTAATTTTGATGCTATATTTTGCAAACCTCAGTTACTGCATTTTGACCAGCTCTTACTTAAAATAAAGTTCAAGTCACCAGTGGCATTCTTCAACTAGTTTCAATTTCAAGTTCCCAGCATATTCTCTCATTTTACAGCTTCTCAAATATAAATGTGTTAACCACTTTATGATTGCTGGGAGTTTGACTTGCAGCTTAAGATACATTTTCAGCTGGAAGTTTAATAGATTTTCAAGTCTCTAAAACTATTTCTGACACTTATATGCAATGGATGAGAATGGCTTTAATGACACTTATAGGAATTTGTAACTTAGGATTCAACAGAGCTCAGCCACCAAGGCAATAAAATGTTTTCAAAAGTTGTAAAAAAAATCAGTAGTTTCGGTCATTTCAGAGCCTTATCAAAATAATATTAATGTAGAATTCTCTGAGAGCATTTTATGATGTCATATCTAATGTTCATTTAATATTTCTGCTGAATAAGAGAAAAAAGGGATTTTCTCACTCTAGTCTTTTTGCATTTGTTTGTTGAATACTTTAATGAGCTGCTAAATACTATAGTGCATAAAAATTATTCAGATATAGCTTCAAAAAGGCCAAGAATTTAAAAAAGGGGAGAAAGAAAGGGTGGTATGTCCCCTTTTATATAAATAGATGTCAAAAACTGTTTCAAAAGGGACAACTGTACTGGTTTTTAAGTAGGTGTTAAAATATTTTAGTCAGGCAACTGACTTCAACATCATTGACTAAATGCACCTACCTCAAATATAGACATCATAATGTAGACTTTCCAATTTAAGTGCCTTGAATTCATAATACAGATTTTCAAATTTAGGTGCCAGAGCTGAATCATACAGGTTAACTTATTTGCCGAATGTTTATTATCACGTAAGAGCCATAAGATCTATTCAGCTGTACCAAACTATATGCAAATGTATGTAGAAGATAAGCTTCAAATGAAATACTTTATGGTATTGCCTTATGCAATGAGAGATCTCCAAAAGGAAGTTTAAATAAAGCTTTGTAGCAAAGTTAATAAACTTGGTTGAAACCATTCTTTAAAGTACCATGATATTTACTTTTTGCCTATTCCTTGTCTGTAATATTAATATCATAATAGGTTTTCCAGATTTTTTTTCACTTTTTCTGTATCTAGTCAACAATTTAATTCAAAACAATCTTCCCATTCAAGACAAAGACAGAATCTCTTCTGCTAATTTATAAATGAGGTATGTGAAAATCTTGGTCCCGTTTAAGTTAACTGGAGCTTTTCCTGCAAAGCTGTATTCAAATTATACTATGAAATTAAATRCAATTCCTCTAAAAAGTCTATAAAATATTGGTAGATCCAGTAAAACTCTTAATAACCAATGAAAATGCAAAGAATAAATGAACTGGAGAATCACTGTGCCCCTAGCTTGTGTTTCAACTGTTTAATAACTGTTGTTCAGAGACAGATCTCACAGTTGTGAAAGGGATTGCATATATTGAGAGAATAACACAGCATATGAGCTAAAGATATAACATGATAAGATTACCTGGTGTTCACCAACATGACAATCTACTTTTAATGGAACACCTAGATTAGGAAATGTAATTTGCTTGGGTTTATGTATTTCTTGACAGAATATGGCTTACCTGAAAGATGTAATTGTTTTTGTTACTGTCTGTTTCATGCTTGATATAATTTTCAAGCAGAAGAAGGATAAGGCTAAAACTTAGTAAGGTTTTTCTGGATTAAAGGCATACACTTGTATACATACATTTTTCAGTTCTTACCACTGCATAAATAGAATGTGTACTGCACATGACAATACTGAACACCTATATGCATTAACTCATATAATTAACTCCAGTATTGCATTGCTTCACATGTATTTGCCCAAATCTGTGTGTATAGTACATAGCCATATATATGCATACGTATAATATATGCATATTGTAGTCATACACAGGAAACTCATCAAATGATATTCTCTTCTGGAATATTTGGGTGATAGGCATGAAAATATTTATTCTTCCCTGTAGTCGCTTCTTCACAAAAAGAAATGCAGAGGACAAATTCTGTAATTTCGTATAACATTATCGTAACAACCTTTTATGCCTGCTGCTTATGAAACATAGATTAGCTAAAGAACATCACCAAAAAAATGGTGTTTTGAGAGGAAGCTGTTCTTCACAATATTGCTGAGAATCTTCTGGAATTCTTCTGTGTTGGAAAAAAAAGTCATGTATTTTCTCCCATGGGGGCATTTCCAAAATGTGTGCACTGCACTGTATTTAGAAAATATTTAATGTTATATAACATACATGGTTGTATGTATATTACAAATCTGAAAGGAGCTTTACTAATTCTCGGCTCTGCTGTCTGTAGCCCCTTATACCTATTTGAAGCTGAAGTACATAATTATTAACAAAAATAGTCTGTAGTCATAATGCAACTCAAAACTGATTTGTGTGCAAAAAGAGGGCTGTTTTTCCTCAAAAGTACATTCTTAAATAAGAGAGAGTTGGAAATAAAAGGCAAACTGCACCGTGAAGTGAAAGAACAGGAGCAGATGTCCTTTAGCTGTGTGTTTTATTGATTTATAAACACTCAGTCAGGCTACCTCATCTCTGCAGAGTAATTTAGATATGGGAAAATATCTGTGAAATATATTGATTGCATTATTGATTGAAAAGCCAATTGCTGTTGCACTCCTGTTTTACCATTTAAGTCCTGACACATTTTGACATATGAGCCAGCTGCGGCTACTGCCTCGATACTGCAATGAGATAATGTGAAAGCTGTCATAACCACTTCTGTGTCAGCCTCAAGAATTTACAGTGCACTAGTGCTGCTATTTAGCTTGTTCCTTAACCACCTGAATAATTAGGGTTTGTTAAAGCTTTTGCTGTTGCACATTTGGTTTATATATGTGCTGTTTTTATGTTTCCTTTCACACTGGATTGATACATCATGAACAAAAGAAATGTAGAAACCAGGTTGTTATTATTCAAAGCTTATACATGTGGGGATGATTGCTCCTGCTCAAATATTTTTCTCCTTCTCCATGAGGAATTTGGATTTTAGAACATTTCGCAGGGGAATTCTCACTTGTTTCCAGATCAGTTTACACTCGACAGCAATAAATCAAGAGAAGACAGGAAAAAATCCACTACAGCCTATTAACAGCTCTGTCATTTATTCTGAAATTTTAAACTGTGGAAAATGCTTTGAAAGGGAAAACATATAGCAACATATATACTTTCAATATATATCATATTACAAAAGCAGTTTTCTATTTATTTAATCCTCCCTGACTGAAATTAAAAAGAATAAAAATCCTAAGAGGATTTGCTTAGCCCTGGTACATAATAGTGAATAAAAGCCTCCTCATGAAATGCATCCTTGAAGAAAAAAAGGAAAAACTTCTTTTACCAGTTCCACATTTTAGCATGGCACAGAGTGAATTATGCAGTTTAATCACCTTCATTCTTACTCTTATTTGTGAAATGATAAAGCTTCTTTATAGAGGCTTTAACTCATTTCTTTGAGGATACAGTCAATATGGACTTTTTTTTTTCCCAAAGGATGCTGATTATATAGTTTGTTCATGCCTTCTCTTGCTCATTTTAAGCTGTTTATTTCATGATCTTTTGACCAGATCCAGACCTTCTTGTGTGATCCATGTGGGACTTCTCCTGTGCCCTGACAGAACCATGTTGATTTAGATGGATTCTGTACATGCTCTAGGTTGTACCTGGGTAGATCTCACAGCAGGACTGGGCTCTAGCTTGCATATTTTTCCATCACCATTCTTATATTTTTCTCCAGGGGACTAGATGAACTGCAAAGAATCTAAAATGCTCTTATTTTAGAGGACTTGTGCATTCTTTTTTGTATGACGTGCCTATTATATCTGAACGTGAGGTATGGCTGAAGGTGGTACTTTCTCTTCTGTAATTGAAATACGCAATGCACACTACATTTGCTTCTTTCATTTGAATAATCAGGTGAAAGTAGCTTACAATACCAGAATTGTATTGATTAGTTAGCAGCTGGAAACGGCCCATATGATGAGTCTGCAAAGCAAATTTCATGTGCTTTTTTCATTGAAAATTAGTGTTGATCATTGGGTTCTCTGACAGGTAGCCAATGTATTTCATACTGCAGAACAAATACATGGGAAAATTCTTTTGCAAAGAAATGCTGACTTAAATAATACTCAGAAACACTGGATTTTTCCTCGGTGAAATGGTAATTCTCCTTTTTTATTATTATTAACACATTGAAGGAAAGTAGAATTACAAAATTTAGTAAAAATACTAAGACTTCCAGTCATTACACTGTCTGATCTTATTATTGAAAATGTAGTTCAAGCTCAGAATTATATTTGGCAAGAAATTATGAGAACTGCAAGATGTTTTGCATTTTTGTTTATTTGTTTCTTTAACCTAAAATAAGCAGTAATTGCATATCAAGGAATAGGTATGAATGTTCTATACTGAATTCCTTGTTTTTATTTGTCTTTTTATTTTAGGTATTCGGGGTTTAGTGTTGTTTTGCAATAAGACTTTTCTCATATGCTAGATGACAGAACATATAAGGATTTATCTTCCAGTGCAATAATAAAAAGGGAAGCAAGGTACAGCATCTATAAGATGAAGATGAGATCTTAACAGATTAGTTATTAAAGTATAGCAAAGGAAGCCTTAGAGGAAGTTTTGTTGGAAACAACTATGACATGATTAAGCCATGGATGCTGGAAGGCTGTTTGGAGCTAAATGGATACTAGGACCCCAAATGCTGACAGCTTAGGGAAAAGAATGAGTCACTGTAAATGACTTTAGTTAACTTGGACCAGGAAAGACAACATCACCTGTCACCACAGCTTCCTGGTTAAAAGGCCTGAGAGCATCCTGGTGCTTCAAGGAACATTAGTTCTTCCTTCCTACTTCTCTTCATTGGTCGTGCTTGGTTCTTTCAGCCTCTGGCTTCACCTGGTAAGATCAGCTCTGGATTTGGAAAGAATTTTCCCACAGGGAACAATGCTCTTATTAGCGCTTGGGTAGTACCTGAGCTAACGTATACTTCAATGCCTAACACAGACTTAATTAGAATATAAGTGCTTTAGTCCAAAAAATCTAACCATTCAGACTGCATCTTTCTGGAGCAACCTGAAAGCTGGTAGAGCTTCCATTTCTTTGGAGACCTAAACATAGCTTGAAACCTCTCTCAGAAATATCCCTCACAGAGCAGGTAGTCAACTACCTCTGGCATCAGCACAATCATAGTGCAAAAAATGAGCAGAGACACACAAACACTGCCAGAGACACTTTTGGCCAAGGAAGAGCATATCACTGTTGGCACCAAAATTCACATATCCTATACTAATTTGTAACTGACCATTAGCTAGTTCTCTTGGTACAGGCTAGCCTAGGTAAAGGAGATGAAGTCCACATTAAATGCCGTATACACCTTTAATGTGAAGCACATTATGGATCAGATTAATTTTATCTTCCTCAACACTCCTAAGTACTTCAGTGAAGACAATAACATCTTTAAGTACTTTCCTTAATGAATGGAAAGCAAACCTCCAGAAAGCAAACCAGATCTCATGTGGAATGAGCTTTCTTTCTAGAAGTTACTCCTTTTCTTTCCATTTCTCTTTCTTTTAACAATACCAGCAGTCTAGTATAGCTCTGTTCCTATGTTAGGCACTTAACTTAGATGGGAGGAATGTGGACTCGCATGTCTGCAACTGCTAGATCCTTTTGTCCAGGTTGATGGGAACTGGATGTAGAAGATTCAGAAGTCTCTTGACAAGCTGGGTTAGTGTAAGAGCAAGGAGTAGATTGTACCTTAGAGGTGAATTGCTAAGGCACATTATCTCTTGGGATGACACAGTCTACACACTTTCTTGCTCAAGGCTGTGCCTAAAGGTGCAGTCGATTCCTGAGAGATGGAATATAATCTAAATTACAACAATCATATTGTGGCCTGGTTCTCAAAGTCATTACACCAACTTTACAGCTTTCAGTGGATTCCATTTTAAAGACTGGAATGCTTTAAAAATGCCTATTCTTTCATGTGAGAAGAGCTTCATGCTACTTACAGGAGAGCTATGCAGGCAAATATAGTGTGTGTAGCAATATACACACCCATAACCTTGTAAGAAATAATACAAGGTTCAAAAAACATTAAGAAAATAATTATGCAGAAATAATATATACAGAAAAGACCAATTTATTCAGGGATCATAATGAACAGTAGTGTAAAAAGAAATATTGCTTCCTACATTTATTTTGGCATTTGTACACAGACTACACAGGTGTATAGTTGCTTGTACAAATATGGCACCCTATTGAAGGTATAATAAATACTTTTATTAGAGGATCAGCTTTTCTCATAGGCAGCCACTGAACATTCTTACTCTTCATAGGTTAAATCACACATGTATGTCTTACTATGTCCTTTTTCAAAATACAAAGCAGTTCCTCCTTTGCTTTAGGAGAACAATTTAAAGTACAGGGAGAAAACATAGCGGTATCCTTCACCAAATAACCATGTTGTCTGGAAAAGCTAGTAATAGCTGGAGGAGATAGAAGACAACAGCCATGAATACAATTTATTGCAAAAGCTGCTATCTCTCAATTTGTCCCTCTCATGCTGGAATTGGAAAATATTAACTCTTTATAAATGTCTTTCAAAGATTATTACAACAAAACCTCAACTCTTAGGATTGAAATAGTTTGTGAAGAAAAGTGACAAAGGTCCAATGTCCTCAGCTGTTTAAAATCAGACTGATCAAAAATAGTCAAAGCTAATGAATGAAAGTGAAAGTGTCTGTCTAGTCCATATGTCCTAAACCTTTTATTCTCTCCTATAGATGAAGCAGTGTGGCCAAGTTTCTTTGGTGCTAGTGTCAAAAGAAACTGTAGTTCCTTTCATGATTCTAGGAGGCGACAAACTTTTTTAGGGAACAGATTTTTTCTTTTTTTATTCTGCAAATAAATGTTTCACAAAATTGTTTTAGAAATATCGGTAGACTTCCTTCTTGATCACTCATATTTATATCTTTCTCATGGTTATAGTACCTTTCTGGTCCATTTTTAATTTCAAATTGAAATCGTTGGAAAGGTTTTAATTTACTTGTACTGAACCTTGACGTTTGAGACATGTATTGAACTTCATATTCTGACTTTATTAGAAAACTGAAATTTTAAACAAAGTTCAGTACTTGGGATCCCTTCTTTGGGACGGTCACTACCAGGCTAAAAATAAATAAAACACAGACAACACATAAATGTGAAGATGGGTTTTCAACAGAGGGCATGCTTCCCTTTCGGTACTGAGCTGGGCAAATATTAAGGCATATATTCTGTGAATGTTTGACTGAGTTTAAAAATGAGTTAACCTTGGCTCTCCTTGTGTCCCCTTCATAGTCTCCTTCCATGAAGATCCCAGTGATTGCATTTTATTCCCCTGAATGCACATGAAATTCTAAGCTTGCACATGGGCATTTGTTCTGGATGTGCTACATTATCCAAGAGATTAGTAAGAGATGACTTGATCACCATTCTCACATGAAGGCAACATTAAAGAATGGAGAGCTTTTTTATTTTTCAAAAACCATCAGTACAAAATTCAGTGGCTGGAATTGGAGTTAGATACAACTGGAACACTACATGGGTTTTAAAAGTAAATGTTTAAAAAAGTGAATCACTGGAACACTTCACAAATGGGTTGTAGAGGACTCTCCAACACTAGTGTTCTTTAAAAGAAAAGTGTATATTTGGACAAAGGGTCTGYGAGATTTGCTTTGTTTTTCTAAAAGACAAGGTCTAGCTCACTCATGGGTTTATGAGCTTGAGACAACAACCACCTGTGGAAAATCTATGATCTGAGTTAGGTAGGTCTCGGTGGCCAGGAAAAGTCTGCTTTATATATATATGTATATATAATTTATATATATTCCTGGGATATTTTTTATTAAACCAATTGTTTATATTAGATGGAGAAAAAAATTTAAAAGTTGTCACTAATTCCCTAATTTGTCACACTTAAGTAAATTAGAAAAATCTTCAACAACCTTCCTGAAAGCCAAAAATGTGAACACATATGTTGTTTAATCTCAGCTGTTTATGAATGATTATCTAGACCAGACATCTTTAATACAAAGAGGAGGATTGCCTTTATCTAAAAGTCTATGATGTATAAAAAAGGTAACACTCCTTACTCTAACAATCCTCTCTAGATTATCTGAGTAATAGTTTTTTAAGTTCAGAAACAGAGCTAATACTTCTGTAGCACTTGTGACCAGACGTAGCTATTGGTTAACAGCCTGATTTTTGAAATTCACACAAAGCATAATTCAGAAAATCATGACTGTTTCACAAGCAGAATAAAGCTAAACATAACTGAGTAATTCTTTCTGTCTCCTTAATTGGCACACAAATTTAGCTTTGAAGGGTATGTGCTTTTGGAAACAAACTTTCTCTCATAAAAATAGCAGTAAAGTACTGACCAGCTACTTTTCTGTAATATCTGTAAGATGAAGGCGCAAATCCTCCTCTCTCACCAAACTGTAGCTAAAATTATTACATTTTGACCAGTTCAAAATCTTTCTTTCCATATCAGATAAATACAGACAGCCCTCACCATTTCTTGTAGTATTCCTCAGCCTCTCTTTGATGGAACAGCTTCCAAATCAAAGCATTTTCTTCTGTTTATTCCTGGCCCTTATAATATTGTTAGACTTTCTTTCCTAGGTGTTTTCATTTGGCTCCAAGGTGGTATATCCTCTCAGTTGCCTCTGGATTTGTGAGAAATGAAACTTAAGCACAATGGGTATAGTAAATATTCCYTCTTCTTCATGCTGTACCTTGTACTTTGGAAGAAGCTTTGTCTTCCACTATTTCAAATATCTGTATTCTCCTCCTTCAGAATCAGCTTTTTAGCCACATTTCAGCTKTGGAGATCCCTTGTGTGATCTGAATTAGCTCTCTTGAATTTATTTATTCTCAGTCCCAAAGAAGAAAATGCCATCAAGTAGCTATCCTTGTTCTAATGACCACTTCCCCTTTCTAATGTTGAACTTACTGATGTCTGCTGTATTTGTCCAGTGTGGGCTTCACATATGTAAATACAGATGAGTAACTTTACGGACAGTAGTCATCTCAGTGCATTTAAATTACACAGCAATACTACTCACGTGTACATGTACGAATATACAGAAGTAGGATATTAGGACCTGTCAAAACAGACAGTTTTGTCCCATGGGAAACTGCATAAATTCACAGCACACAAAGTGTTGATAATAACTTTGCACAATAGCAATTTTAATAACGTAAATTATCTCCCATAAAGTCACCCATAGCACATGGTAGATATATCCAAACATGGAGCAAGTGCAGAATACCTGGTTCCCTGTAAATTCACGTCTGCACACTAATCTCCTTATGTAGACAAGCCCTTAGGAAGTTCTTTGGGGCTCAGATACTACTGTGCAAATTTATAGCACTACATAAATATTAAAGAAGAAATAATAAAAAAGCAGTCCAAACTACTTTGGTCTCCAGCAGTGACCTGTAAAATGTTGAAAATTAATAGAGAAGTATGGGACTTCAGTCAGTTTTTGTGGTAATGTTATGAAGAAGCAACTGTAATAACTTTGGACAATGAGAATGTAAATGTTTGAGCTTAATCTTTTCATTTGAAAACACATTCCTCAAACAGTAGTATGATTTGAAAATGAAGCAGACTTGACCGACTTCCACAGACAATTTTTTTTTAATAACAGTGGCAGGTAATTTAACTAGGGAATTCAGTACATCTTATAGGACATTACTTGCTGAACATTGCATGAACCATTATGAGCTGTGCAGAAAGCAACTGTTAGTGTTAATTATTAAGGATTTGTTTTTCGTAATGGAAATGTGAAAATTTGTATATTTAAGTAGAGAGATATAAAAGATATCAGTGAACATATTTTGGTTTTCAAACCCTTTTTCCTCCTTGTTTTTGGATTTTCCTTTTCATTTAAAAAAACAAGATAATTGACCTTTAGTGTTATCTTTTAAAGTAATCTTTGCTCAACTTACAAGGTACACTTCATAAACTTCACATAAACATTATGTAAGGGAGCTTAATGAAGAAGGAGGAAATATAAGGAAGAATAATATGCACTTTAATAAATCATGCATCCTTGTGCTATTTAAATGTTTCTTCAAGGTTGATTGAAACTTTAACCTCAGTCTCAATAAAGAAGAAAAGCTTCAAATTTGCCAGACCTTGAATTTTTACAACAGTACGTTGAATTATGCAGTGATCAGTCAATTATTCATCTCTCGCAGATCGAGATGGCTGTGCTTTGAAAAGCATGCAAAAATGGGGCTACAGAATGTGATGCTGTGTCAACACATTTCACTCAGGACTGCTTACAAGACAAATTTTTGTTTCAACATTGATTCTAGTTTTCTTGGTGTTTGCTTCTAATAAGGTACCTGTTAGAAATCAATTTCAGTTTGCATGCTTTAGTTTCTGATTCTGAATGATATACTGCTGAAATGACATTACTTTGTTTTCTATAGATTTCTACAACTATTTCCGAAATAGACAACTATGTGCTAAGGGAATCTTCACACAGGCCTCTCTGGAATAGAGTGGTTTACAGCTGATGGGAAAGCAACCAATCAAGAACTTTCTCACAATATGAAAAAACAAAGTAAAGAAATTGTAAATGAACTTCAATTTTAGGTCTACAGAGAGACATGTTACTTTTACAAATAAAAAATAAGGTGAGAAGTGGAGAAAAGTAAGAAATGGGGAGGGAAAAAAAACCTGCAAGAATTTGATTCACCAATGCCTACCACTTTAGAGAATTACTTATTCATTTGCAAGTGAATTCTAATTATTCCTGACTAAGAACAGTGCCATTTTATGCAACTCTGAAGGTGACCATGCAGGTTACAAAACAAGGTGGCTCATTGATTAATAGCTGATGAGATGATTTATATGCATAACTAATTCTTTTCTATAGGATTAATGCAACTAAATCATGTTAGCACACCATATCTAGAACTTACTACACTGAGTGAAATGAAATATTCAGTTGTGCTAGTACTCCTACTCTAAAATGGACCACAGATGATTTAAGCGATCTCACTTACCTCACATTAAAGAACTACAGCCATAACAAGTAGCAATTTCCAGATAAGGTAGTGAGAACTTTCTAAACTTCCTAAACTGCTCTCACTGCTTAATAACATATAATTAACTTACGAGCCTTAGTGTTCATTTGATTATACCCTTAGTCTACTTTGAAAATTCAATCATTATGTCTTGAAAAAAGGCAATATAAATTCTACATCATAATCCATTTTCTACATTCTGTGACTTTAACAGGACGTAGACCATGAATGTGCGTTTTATAAGAAGTGACAAAATGAAAACACTTGTCTTAGCAAAAAAAAAAAGGTTAAAATCCAACATTAAAAAGGATTCTTCTTCATGAAAATGCACACTGACTATTATTAAGCTTGAGTTCATCCAGTTCATTCAGGTTTTCAGTTCATTCACCTATCTTTTCTTGATCCATCTCCCAGAGTTTGGGGATGTTGAATCACAGGATTTCAGTTCAGACTCTCTTAAACATATAACATCCTAGATTCTTTCCTGACTATAAACAAAGCTCAGCTGAAATAGTAGGAGTCATTACACAAATAACATATTTGCTACACTTAGCATGCATTGTCTTGTCTTTATGCCAGCATTAAATTCTAAAATGTCCTCAAAGTGTCAGAGGGCTTCTGACTTTACTGAGGGCTTTTACATCAGCCAATATTAGGAATTCAAAATATCTGACTTGATGCCTTTGCTCCTTCTGTAGTCAACAGAGAACGCATCCTATAGAGCAAAGGCTTCTACTCTAAACCAATCTTTGAAGGGACTTATCTATTCTGTTAATAGTAGCTGGGCAACTTAATTGGACAACTTAGCTAGTCAAGTAGCATGCATGCCACCTTCTGTAATTTCTAGAATAAAAGCCCAAATATACAATACTCTAGACAGTATTCAAATAAATAAAGCAAATAGGGCAAATAAGTAAAAATCTGCATTTTTATTTTATTCTGAGAGATAAAGGGGAGATAGTTAACTAAACTTTTAAAAAACTATCAAAAAATAAAACTTAATTGAGTTGCCTAAAGATAGGAATTTAGCATCAGTGAATATGCTCTTGGGTATTCTCTCCTGGCCTCCAGCTGCCACTGCAGAAAAGCACAGGTCCCCTGCCATATCTGCCAGCCCTGCACTGAGATCTCAGAAACCTTTGAATATCCAAAATTACATTAGACATCTCTCCTAAGAAAAGTGAATGAAACCCTTAATGTCTATCTGTCTAGATCCTTACATTAGTATGCAGTATTAGGTATGCAAGTGCCTCCTACAAGTAAGTAACATAATCATCATTCAGTAAACATTGTTTTTTAAGGCACTTTATTTTGAAATGATTTTTATAAAATTTAAAGATTCTACTGTACATGAAATACTCAACCTTGAAGGAAAACATTACTCTAAAATGTGAACGGCATAGCCATAACACAATCCTCATCAGAGTCTAATTTACAGACTAGCTAAGAGAGGAATGAACATTTTATTTGGTTTTGCTTTAAGGTTAGTTACTAAAGATTAATTCAGCTGGATCATAACAAGCAACAGTTTTACTTTCTCGGATAAGAAAATATTAAAGTTAAGTTGTCTAGAATGAAGAGGTAGGAGTCAGAAGCCGCAGCTTTTCTTTCTGATTCTGTGACTATCATCCTCCGAAATTCTGACCTTCTCCAGCAGCAACAAAAAAGTGTTCTGCTGTACCTTGTTCATAAGAAAGCTTGAAGGCCTTGAGATGAACTTAGATAAGCCTTGGAATGGAGGACCAGATATTATGCTCAGCCTTATATCCATAGCTGTCAGCGCGCCGCAGGGGCCAGGGGCTCCCCGTGGCTGGGGCCAGCAGTGGTGGGGGCTGCTGGTGGGGCAGGTCCAGGCTGGGCCTCCTAATTCTCTGTGAACTCTTAGCAGATTATGCACATAGAAAACAGTGTCTTCAAAATATTAAAGTTTTTCCAATTATATCTTTTCTTGTTTACTTGCATTATTATTACATTATTACTGTTATCACTACAGAGACATGGTGGGATAGCTCGCATGACTGGAGTGCTGTCATGGATGGCTAYRTGCYTTTTAGGAAAGACAGRCCAGGAAAGCGAGGTGGTGGAGTTGCTCTTTATGTGAGAGAGCAACTGGGATGTATTGAGCTGTGCCTAGGGGTGGATGAAGAGCGAGTTGAGAGCTTATGTGTAAGGATTAAAGGGCAGGCTAGAGTGGGTGACACTGTTGTGGGTGTTTACTACAGGCCACGTGATCAGGAAGAGGAAGTCGATGAGGCCTTCTACAGACAGCTGGAAGTAGCCTCATGATCCCAGGCCCTGGTTCTCATGGGGGACTTCAACCACCCTGATATCTGCTGGA
>NW_020448185.1:281228-294876 GCF_003343035.1 Apteryx rowi
CAGGGAAGGGCTACAAAGATGATTAGGGGACTGGAGCATCTCTCTTATGAGGAAAGGCTGAGAGAGCTGGGCCTGTTTAGCCTGGAGAAGAGAAGGCTGAGAGGGGATCTTATCAATGTGTACAAGTATCTGAAGGGAGGGTGTCGAGAGGATGGGACCAGACTCTTTTCATGGTGCCTAGAGATAGGACACGAGGCAACGGGCACAAACTGAAACACAGGCAGTTCCATCTGAACATGAGGAAAAACTTCTTCAGTGTGAGAGTGACAGAGCACTGGAACAGGTTGCCCAGAGAGGTTGTGGAGTCTCCTTCTCTGGAGATATTCAAAACCCGCTCGGATGCAATCCTGTGCAATGTGCTTTAGGTGASCCTGCTTGAGCAGGGGGGTTGGACTAGATGATCTCCAGAGGTCCCTTCCAACCTCAACCATTCTGTGATTCTGTGATTTCATTACTGTTATTACTTCTGGTATTGTCATTACCTTCCTAGTCCCTACAAACCCACTGTGCTAAGTACTGTCCATTAAGTAAAGGGGCCGTTTTGTGGATACAGATGAAGACATACTAGGAAATATGAGACTGTGCTCAGTAAGTGTCTCAGACCATCACTGGCCTATACATTTTCAAGCTTTTGCCAAGTTCTATACAAAAGAAAAATGTCCATCAGCAATTTGTAAGAGAGCAACAGGGAGACTTTGCAAATGTTTATGGTCATCTACTCCAGGTGTGAGAAATGGATAGAAGAAAATATGGTTTTTTTAGTATTTTTATGAAAATTCTCAAAAGGGGTCAATAGGTTGACAATGACTGGGTCAGAGGTAGGAGAAGACCTTTCTGATCTGGTTAGCAGTTCTGTTTGAGCCATATTGGCCTAGGCTTACAGATGAAGAAGCTTTAGTTTGGACAAAAAGGCATGGGATTTGGCTCATTTAACTTGGGCATCTACAGTTACAGATACTTTACTGCATGGGATAGAAACCCTATACCTGTGAAATCATCACTGCATAGCCTCTTAATGGAGAAAATAGGCAATTTTAGCTTATCTGGCTTGTTAAAATTACCTGCGTAAGGGTAATCATGCCCTGGAAGAGTATTTTTCTCCTTTGACTACCTTAGTTATTGATGTCACATGCTGTGGCTATCAGAAGTTGGTCAGATGAATTCCACACAAGAAGGATCTGGAGTGAAAATTTTAGCTATATTTAGTACTTGCATTTATGCTTGTGGGTGAAATTACTCAGGAATGTGTGGCAGGGGAACAAAAAGAATAGAGGAACACCGTTGGAACCCCTACAGAAAATTTAACTGGAATGAGCCATCATAGAGGGTACAGCTACAATGTCAGCTGGGGCAGGCATTTCTGCAAGTCTGTGAGGGCATTACAGTATCTCACTGTATCCACAATTCACCCAGCAGTGCTAATAGGGGACTAAAGCTTCCTATTCCTTGAATATTCCCAGCTAGATCCTTTGAATGATCCACCCAGAAAAAAAACTAAAAACTAAACAAAAACAACCCRCAAAACACCAAGCTTCAATAACTAGAGAGGTAGGAGAAGAACCATGACGAATTTAGGCTTTGATCTTCCAAAAATTGCATGAAAGGAGAGAAAAATAAAAGCATGAAAGGAAGGAATGTGACTATTTCCACTGAAGTCGGTAGTAGGAATTATGCATACAAGTTAAAAAAGAACATAAATGTTAATCATCAGGTTATGTATATCTTCATCGATCTGTGCACCTCCCTTGAGAATCTRTCCTTAAAAATTCATAGGTCTGGGACCTTGAGTCGTAAACTTTATCTAGTAATCATATCTTTTTTTAATCAAGTTGATACAGTTTGCAACATTACAGCACTAGGTGCATAACATTTAACAATAATTAAAATTACAAGTATTATTTATTCGCTTAAATTCTTATTGTTTCTTTCAGATGTCTTTGAAAAATGTAAGGTGACATGATTTTGGAATGAGTTTTCTTATTGCTCAAAAGAGCTAGCTGTGCTCACCCCTTTATAGAACATTTATACTACTATGAACAAGAGCTTCAGCTTTAGAAATCCTGTTTGTATGTCAAAGTCCCATTAAGGCATGAAGCACTAGACTTCTTGCTCTGTGACCTGCTGCTTCACTTTCTGTCACYACTTAGCCCATCTAGCAGGATTTGGTTTCTTTTTTGGGTCACGTAAACTGTACCACTCCAGTATTTTGTTTAACAGGTCCTTGTGCTGTCTAATGGACTAAGAGAATTATCATCATTGTTAGGTGCACAGCAGAGTAAGCTGCATGATGCACACTGTTAGTTTGATACCCTCTGTGATGACAGTTTATGGTTCACCAGCTTGGTTAAACAGCACATCAGCAGCAGTGATGGGTGATCAATCTCATTCCCTATAGAATTGCTCCCCAAAGTGTCATTATTGAGAAATAAATCCAGGAAAGGCTATCAGAAGGAATCACCAGACCTTTTGTTTAAGTTCAGAGCTATTAGGAAAGGAAAGGAGAAAAGAGAACAGTTTKGGGTTTTTTTTCAGTTGTTCTATTTAGGCACTTAAATTATGGAAATATAGTGTCACCTAACTTCACACTGTAACTGTTGTACAGACCTACTGTAAAGCATAATGCAGATGCTTTATGTAAACTTTCTGTATATTTCCAAATGCTTTCAACAACAACTTTTTTTTAATCTATGCAACATGAAATTTTGGTCTTYGGTTTTTGCTTACCAGCACAGGACCAGATTCTGCAGTGTGTTGAATAGTGCATTACCCCACATAGCTGAAATGACTAGAGAAAATAATAAACCAGGATGACAAATTTCAGTTCACTTTACTGAAATGCAAGATTTGCTCTTCCCATGAGTCACCCAAAAATGTATAATCTGATAAAGATTTCTGCATCTGCACATTTATTAAGTGCCACTGGAATACTGGTAGAATTGGAAAAGGCTAGTTCTCCCAAATCAGGTGAAAAACAAAATGAAACAAAACAAAAGTTTTGGACAGATAACAAATATTATCCAGCTATTCATCCTGACCAAACACTTTATGCTGGTACTGTCAGAACCATTATTAGTAGTCATTAAAACTAAGAACTTTAATGTTATTTAAATCAATAATTTCTCAGTATGAAATCCTGCTTACCTATTCTGATCATGTGCTGAAAGATGTTCAGATCATTCTTTCCTTGGTAAGGGACACTGAGGGACACTGTCCTATGAAGCTGTTGGGTTTTTTTTTGTTTTGTTTTGTTTTTCCCATCTCCAAGAACAGCTACAGCTTAAAATCCAGGCAATAGTCAGAAGTCATTACATTCTGCCATAATTCACTGAGGTCTGTGYTGTCACTCAGTGATCAGAGTTACATAGTATTACAATGAAATATGTTGTCCCCTTTGAATACACTGGTTAAATTAGAAGATCTTGCAATATTCCTAGCAAGCACTAACCATCAACCCCTTTTAAGCTTTCTGAGACTTTAAGAGTGTGTTTACAGTTCACATAGAGGCATGTCACGGGGGCCTTGGTGGAGCATTCATGCAGAAAGATGCTCAAAGAAATGACAGGATATTAGCATATGGCAACAGAACACTCCACATGCCAGAGAGGAACTTTCTAGTTTTAGAAATGGACTGTCTGGTGATATTTTGTGCTTTGAACACAACGTGGATGAAATGTATTTTCAAACTCACTTCCTATCAGGCACTAAAAAGACTGAAAAGCAGGCACTCTTGCAAGACAGTTTTTGATTATACTGAAACTTTCATAGTTTGAGGAAGGGAATAACACCATTTTCATCATATATATATTGCCTAGCAAGGAACCTCTACAAATCTTACAGTTTTAAATGTATTTAAAGTTGGGCAGTTAAGATCCAATCATCTGAAAGGATAATAAGCAACTGAAGCTGTAAGAGGTTCTCTTGCTTTCTACGTGGTTTAATACTGTTCTTGTGTTTTGTCTGTATTACAAAAAAGAAAAGTCTTCCAACAACTTCCCATTACTAAAAATTTAAACAAACACAAAAAAATACAGGACAGAAAACTGCTCAAAACATAAATACCATCACAAGCATATATTTTCTTACTCATTTGGAAACTTGAGGCCATTCTGATTACTAGGATTTACTAGGATTTCTACATTAAACTATTGCATCCAACAGTTTTACTTTTATAAGGGTTATTTTGAGTCACATTTTTAGTTATTTATTCTGTGTTCCTTCTAACTGAAGCAGATATGAAAAGTAGCCACTAGTGAAACACATGCTTTTTGACAAAGAATGACAAAGAAAATAATTTCTATCATGATAATACCAGATTACTAGTTTGTTGCACTGAGCAAAGCTTCTCTACAGTAAAATGTAAAGTAAAAATGCTCAATACACTTCTCATCAACATGTGCCAACACTTCACAGAAAGTTCTATAGAAACAAAGTTACCAAATAAACACCATTGCCTGGTATTTGCAATTAAATGGCAATCTTTTGATGGCAGTCAATGAGGCAGAGTGAGGTAAAATTTAGCAGTGTTGTGCACAATGATTAATACAACCACATTCTTTGGTTTTGTACCTATCTAGCTCTAAATTGTACATTAAACTGATGGCAAAATTTTCAACACAGGAGTATATGTCTAAATGGATATGTTTCTTCATTTATTCCCAAATCATCACCATTATTATTATACCTGTTGTAACACTTCAAGTCATCCAACTGAAATTAGGGTCTGCTTTTATGCAGTCCAAATTTAAAAGATAAAGTGGGARCTGAAACAAAGCTATGATGGGAAGCAATGGGAATTCCATACAGTCAGACAACATGCCACTAGCAGAGAAGAATTCTGCTGATTTTTCAGGTTATTAGACTACTTCATAAAAAAAAACTTCAGYACAAAATAAATAATGCTGTGTTCTTCAAAGGGTGGTTCTTCTACCTTCTAGTCAACAGAAAGTGATGGGGAGACTTTTTCATACTAATGTAGATATACCCAAACTTTTGAATAAGCTGCAGTTTTTTCAGAACAGCTCTATCCTCCTTATATCAGTGGATAGACATACATAGCTGGACAGTGGAATTGCACTTCTTCACCTCTACTTGGCCATTATAAACACAATCTGGGAATTTTTGTTTGTTTGTTTAATCCTTAGATAGAATTAGTAGTTTCTGTTAAACATCACCAAGCTTGGGAGATCTACCTCTACAGAAGGTAATTTTGTATCATACTGGTTGTTCTTTCTTCTGGCAAACCTTTCACATACTTCTAAAATTAAAATTGGTAATGTTCTGTGTTGAGGAGATTATGATTGTTTGGCTTTTTTTGGTGACACTTTAAGGCATTCAGTTTTAATCAAAATAATCACTCAACAATGTCACTCAGAGGGAGGAAGGGATAAAAATTGTAAAGGAAATATATGATGACCATTTTTTTTCTTCCCTGGAGACAACACCTTATGATGTAAAAGAAGCTGTGTTGTTTCTGGATCTGGTCCTCTTCAGAAAAGAAGGAAGACTGTAAAGCAGAGCATGTCTCAGATCCACAAGAATATACACAACTGCTGTAGGGCAACTTCAGTAAGAAATTACAGGATAGAAAGTAATACTATGATCACAAATAGATGTGAGTGATTTTTAAATGTTCATGACCTGGTGAAAAATACCTTCCCACTCAGACACAGATGCAGCAGAGAGCATTACTGCAAAATTAGCAGGACCATTCAGTGTCACCAAGTATTTATCAGATATGAATTACACTCTGTACAAATTGCCTGAAGGAACAGATACAGGGATTTTCATGTTCTAAACATGCATTCCTATTAGTATCAAAAGAGTCCACTGGAGGATATCTCAACCCCTGAAGACATGCAATGAACAAAAATGCTACAATACTCAACCATTATTCCAAAGTACAGTCTTTAAAAATGAAAGATAATATACAGTAGGCTTGACTCCCTATTCCCTTAGACTCCATTATAATCACCCTTATGATGAGCCACACCTCATTATAATAACAGCCAAATTGCTTGGCTCCCAAGGGCAGACTAACAGTCAGGGTGGATTGTACTTATACTCAAAATAACCAGGAATAATCAAGATGAGTCTCTTGGTTTGACAGTGTATGACCACTTTTGCATAACTAATGCTGTTCTGACAGGAAAAATGCTACAGATTAAGCAAAAAAAAATTAATCTGGCTAATATTGATTGGATGTGTAACAGTAAATAATGTATCAGCATATTTATTACAGTTATAATAACATCTATTTTCTAGGCAAAAGTTTATTTCTTTAGGTATCCAGATGGAACTTAAAATCTTGTATACCATCTCTATAAATCTTGTATATTGCTTCATTGAAAGGATATGGAGCAGTATCATTTTTGTTCATTTTAATTGTGGTCAGTGGCATGTATCGCTTATTATTTGAAGGATCAAATCATAAAGGATGTTTGCTGACAGTGAACTCAGTGCCGAGTTGTCAGTTTACACCCAGTGAAGATTTGATCCATGGCATTTTATATCTTCAAAGTAATAGTAATTACATCCAAGATGTTTGCAATGAAACCGCAAACCATGTGAAACTCCCATGGTGTTGTGTTTCAATAYAAATGCCAAACATAAATGAGGTTCATCTAAAGGTTTGCTAAGTTCATGAACTTAAGACTGGCTTTGAATTAACATTGTGGCTAACTGATAGTTTTGGGTTAAAGCTGTGCAAAATTTCCCTAGTTGATATGTAAAATTAGAGGAAACACTGAAGGTTCATCTCAGTTTTCCCTTCACATTTTGATAGGCCAGTTGTTAAGTCACCTGAGTCACATCACTTGGACAGGGATTTCACCTGAGGGGTGGGAAGTAAAAACATAAGCGCTGAAAAGAGTAAAATAAAATAAAATGTAACCAAATATCACGAAAGTGATRTGTTACACAGATTAGATGTTTATTTGCATGAAATTGCCATCAAATTTTCATTAAACAACACTTTGAAATTAATTTTTGAGATGGTTGAGATAACCTATATTGACTGTGGTTTCCTTAATCATTTCTTTCTTTTCTTCCCCGAACCACACATCTTTCTGCAAGGCACAATCTTCATGGTTAATTAATATTTTCAGTTAACCATTTTCACAACACTTTCCAGAGAGGATCCTCCTATTAATTTCCTGTGAAAAGTGAAAAGTTTCAATTTCTGCCTTTAAAAATATTCCCTTGTACATTTAAGCAAATAAGCCTTTAAGTCCATTTCACTATGTGTTTTTCTACAGCACAAAAAGGAAGGTGAAAAGAGGCAAGTAGGTAAAACTCCACTGTAAGGAAAAAGTTAAACACAAGCTTGAATTTGAAGAAAGACATATATATGGCAACCCTACAGAGCATGACAAGGAGTGAAATCAATACAAGAACAAATTTGCTCTTTATTCTAACTAATCGTACTTTTATAAGATGTTTGGCATATATGAGTATTGTTATTTATAAATAGCTGAAAAACACCTACCATATTGATTCAGAGCAGTGATTGATTGACACGGTTTGAGTGTAGTGTAATTACTGTATCCATGAAATGATTTAAAAGGTACTAAAAGAAAATTAATCTTATACATGGGATATATGAGTCTTGTAAGTAGCCAGCTTAATGCCAAAATAGGCTTAGTATTCTGTGCCATAGTTGGCTTGCTTGAAAAAAGATGTATAAATTGCACATCATGACTCTGTTTTCCTTGGCAAATCTGTTCTACATCACAAATAAATAAGTAGAGACTTGGAGAATTCATTTATTTCTTTGTTTGTTTGTTTAAGACAAAGTTTGTACTCCTAGTGGTTTGAAAAGTTTTGAAAGGTCAGGCTTGGTTTTGTTATGATGTAAAATAATCTAAAAATGGGATAAAATAAATCATGGTTTTCCAAAAGTAGGTTCTTCTTCATACAACCAATAGCACTCCACAGCTCAAAAGAGACTTTATTCTATTAGAGGCTTCTGGCTCCTCTGCGCACTCTAGAATGTAAAATTACTCCTTTGGTGAATTATATTGCAAAAGCAACAGAAACCTTACGAGCTCCTTTCCTTCTCTCATTTCACCCTGTGCAGGAAGGAGTGCTCGGTGTGGTTTTGCTTACCACTGTAACTCAGTTCCTCAGGCTCTAAAGGAAAAAAGAATTTAGCTCTGGGTTTGCTGATCAGGATTAGGAAAGGAAGTTGTAGGCATCATCTTTGATGTTAGCTCAGGCTTTCGACAAGCTTGCGAAAAGAAAAGGGAGGTGGAGGGAGATTACTCTTGGCAAGATCAGTTTCACTCATTTTCACCACCAAAATGACTTTGTGCTTGGAAACTGAAGTGTGTGTGCGTGTGTGTGTGTGTGTGTGTGTGTGTGTGTGAGTATTATAGCAGATGGAAAAGATAGAAGTCAAAAGGTAAATCTCACTTCCTACTACACTCTTTTTTTAATCATCTGCAGTCTCCCAATGCAATCAGCAGTATTCACACATAGCTATGTTCATACACGGAAGACAGAGGGATGGAGCCTGGGAATAAAGTCTTAAGGGAGATGGTACATCACAAATGCAGGGGTAGTAACAATCACTTTTTTTATCTGATATTTTCCCTTTGTTGAGGAAGGTGCATTAAGGCTAGAAGCTATGGATGAAGCTGATTGTAGAGTTCATCCRTAAAGTTCTAGAGGCAGCTGTAAATGGTTTTTCATACACAGGCAATCAGTTCTCTAATTTTCTAGATACCAGCAACAACAGGAGTTGTAGGTAGTGTGAAAATCACAGCTTATATGATTTCCTGAATGTGAATTGAAGTGGCCAACCTTTACACACTGCCTGAGACTTTGGGACCTTGAACCAGGACCAAGCAAAGTGAAGAACTACAACTCGTTGTACTGCAAAAGGGTTGAGAAGTGTGAACTGTGATAAGTGAGTCCAAACCAAAAAGCCAGGAGAAAAAAAAAACAGTCTTGAATTGTTGCCTTTTCATTATTGACACTGGAATGAAAAACTATGAAATGAATGTAATAATATGCACACCTGGGAAGCCCTTGCATTAACTCAACTGTACTGGGAACTATACCTTTAGGATGTAGCCATGGTTTTAAAGGGATTGCTCCAACAAGACATTTACTTTCCACAAATTACCTCCCTCCTTTCACAGTCATAAAAAAAAATAAATTTACTGCTTGTGGTGTCACTGAAAATTCAATAAGGGAGACTGAGTTAGTTTCTTTTATAAATCAAACATCACCTGCAGAATAGTTCAGGAAATTTTAATTGCAGGATTTTGTTTATAGTGCTTAGGAAAAAAAAAAAAAGCTTAACTCTCACATCCCTGGTTGAACTGGCAAGATATTAGCCTTCACTTTCAATTTACCTGTAAACTTAACAAAGGTTCAGTTACAGTTTGAAAGGTTTTTTGAGGGACAACAGCACAAATCCTACTCTCCCAACCACCTAATGCTATTTTAGAGGCATTTTTCTAAGTGGTGCTGTTTGTTAGGATGATAATAAGTCACATTGTTATTCTCATTTATGATATAACTCCATAAAGGTGCTAATATTTTATGAGAAAGCCAGAAGAACAATCTCCTGTGCCACTAGATGCATTCACTTCCAGATCATGAGCATCATGCATTCATTCATCTTACAAGCAGCATGTAAACCAGGATGTTGGAGATGCCAGTGAGTGAAGTTGCAGTTCTCCTACTCTTTCTCCTCATCTCTCTAACTCTCCACCACCCTCAGTTATTTTAATGATTGCCTGAAGTGTTCTTTCATGTCAGCGCGTTATTTACCTCCCATTATGGACATGACATTACACTACTGCATTATAAATCTAGAAAAACACATTGCCTTCCAAAGGGTAAGTATTGCCCCATTATCTACGAATAGCAATGAGTGCTGGCACTAGACGGCAACTACTTACAACAGATATTCTAAATGTTATAGGCAAAGTCTCATTTTTGATAATGTACCAGAGAAAGATAAAATGAATCAAAAATACTCTGCCAAATGAATTTATCATTCATATTGTCAGCCCATCAAGTTTAGTCTTATAATTCATAGGCTGATTATGTGGAAAGTCAATGAATCATATAGCTAAATATTTTCTAGTGGCTTTATGAATGATAGAGTTAATCAATAATGTACCTAAGCAGACTTAATCTCTAAGTGTTATTGCTAATAACCAAACCTTTATAACTTTAAGCTAAATAAATAGGAATGAAATTAAGAAACTATACTTTCAGCAGCTGATTCCATGCATAAAACCGTGGCGAAAAGAAAGGCTGCTCATTATTTTGTGGTAGAAAGCRGAAATAATGTATTTCAATGCGGTGAAACAATTGCCAAAGCCAGCATTATGGGGACTGGCACCATTACAGCAGCTAAATGAGTATTATAGAAGGAGATGGATACCTAGACGTTTCAAGAACTTCTAAGCTACCATATTACTTCCAAATCTAAATGTACATCTAACCTACACTCTTCAGTACAACAAAGCTGTTATAGCTAGTGTCCATGATGTATAGACAAACCCAGAAAAATAATTGTCTCTAAGTGTAGTTATAATTGCATTAGTGTAATGTATCTGAAATATAAAATTTAGCTTATGTTCTCATTACTTGTTTCTGATGACCTATATAGTAACTCTTTCCATGAACACAGTCTGATTGCCTTCCATATGCTTCTAGGGCTTCAAAAGTGAAAGAATTACAAAGAAACAAAAAGTTCATGACTGGAACAAGATTCAATTTGCCCAAGTTAGGTACCTAATGAAAAAGTTCTCTGAAAGAGGTTGCCTAAATTCACTGCAGAGCCAAAGGAGGGAGAGGTGCCTCTGATAGTCTGAGAGAGAGATGTTGGCCACCTATGTTCAGAAGCTTAAGCTGGACAAACAGAGTATTTCAGAAACACTTTTCTGTAACAATTATGAATTTAGCTGCTTATTTTAGGAAGACTGATTTACTAGATTGAGGCTAGATTCCTATAGTACAGGGACCAGTGCTCACTCTTCATAATTATCTGTTACATCGATGTTGTGCTGTAAGACATTCCTTCACTTCTTGCATGGGCAAATGAAAAGTCATGACAAGGAGAGTAAATAATCATAAGGTCAACTTTTTAAAGGTCAAAGCACTTAACTTTTTTWAAAAATGCAATTAAGACGATGAAAAAAATCACTAAAAATCTTGTATGAACTCTGCCAAAAATTGTCCTGAAGTCTTCAAAGAAACTGAAAAGAAAACAAAAAAGTCAGATGCTGTTTCATTCTAACCCCCGTTGTGGTGTSCTTCATGTTTTGCACAGCAGGTGCACGCAAACATCATTGACGAACATAGGCAATATGAAGAAACCAAGACAGCATACATGAGATGTACCGCTGCTTGCCAAACATATACAAATGTGGTGGACATAGTTATACGTATATTGTTCCTCTGACTGGTGTCACTAGAGGGCTCATAAACTACCTGCAAGGATACTCATTACATATGCAGGGCCTAGGGAATGCTGGAAGCAGTTTGGTTCGGTTTGGTGAAACTGGCTCGCAAAATTAAAGTGCTTCTCAACCAGCTATTACAGACAGCTCCCAGGCAAACCTCATCTGCTGCCATAGCTGTTGGCTAAAATGTACCCCTTTATTGACTACTGATGACAAACAGGCACCTTCATAAGTGATTCATCTCATCCTAAAATAGTCATCTGAGGCATCAATAAATGACTTACTCTTTTGAGGTACATATTTTGTCCTTTGACTATAAATAGGATTTAAAATATGTAGCCATCCAAATTTAGGGATAATAAATTTCATAGTCTGTCTGCAGAGTTGATCCATGTAAATTGTACCAAGTTGTAATTAAGTTGTAACAAATGATTATACAAACCACCGAGAATTCAACAAATTCAAAGCACATCTCTCTGCATCGCTGGTCAAAATAGCAACAAACAAAGCCAATAACCTGCTGCCAAACACAAGTGAAATTCCAGAGCTTCTTTGATCCTGTATTTCAAAAAGATTTTTTTAACCGAAAATATTCAGTATTCAGGTCAGTTTAGATTTTACTGTGAGTGGTGTATCAAAACCAAATCTTAATTAAATCCATAGAATGATCAAGCAAAATCCAACAAGTAAAATGGGGAATAAGCTGAAGAACCTCTGAAGACAAAATAAGTAGAATAACATAAATATTCAGAAAGAGTTTCTTGCACAAATAACTAAAAATAAATAATAACGAAGAATGGTAGAATAGAGACATACAAACATAAATCCTCACATTTCCAAAATGAATGCAGGCAAAGCTGGCATGGTTCCAAAATCTGCAAAATATTTATTATTTAGTTTCATCTCCCTCTTTTATAATTAATTCACAATTAAACAAGTTGTAATTATAATTCAGATACTGGCAAAATACATTCAAAGGTGTTAACCATTGATAGATTTGTAAACAAAAGCAGCTGGACTGGAATTTCTTCAAGGAAATATTTACATGCCAACAGTTTATCAAACAGAAAGTCTGCAGATAAATCTACACATGGGCATTATGTTAATGACGATAGCAATGATGATTCATATTCTTAGTTGTAGCTGCTTTGTACTGCTACAGCTGTAAAAGAATAAAACCTGGAAGGAAAAAGGATAAGGAKGCAGGCCTAAGGCTTTACTCCCCTGCCTCCTTTCAAGGTTAGAACATTTGTTACATTACACTGGAAATAATGATTAACAATAGGGCTATTGTCCAAGATTCTTTCACCTCTAGAGGCCAGATTTCTGGAGGTCTGTAATTGATGCTGGATGCAACTAAGCACTTTGTGGGATTTTACAAAAGCACAAGTGCCCACTGAAATTTTAAATGGATACCTGTGCGATTTGAAAATCCCACACCAGACTCTACCTTTGACTACCTGAATATGTATGGRTGGGGGGGGTTGTCGTTGTTTTTTTTATCTTCTTACCACTTCAAGTCCAGAGAAGATCAGTAACTGCTGTGGAAAATACTACCTGGCTGATGCTTGCTCAATGGTCTCAGTTTGCATGTCATTACCCAGGTCTTGGGGTAAAACCCTTGGTTTTAAGGGGGTCACACCTTACACAGAAGTACATTCATATCATAAAAGAAACCTTTGTACGGCAGTCACTTGTCACCATTTTGGGAGTAACTGATACATGGCTATTACTCTTACCAGAGTGTCTCAAGAGTTCAAAACAGCACCCTATATATGCATTTGATGACAAACACAAAAAGAATAAATAAATGAAAAATACTAGAAAGATATAGATAAAAAAGATGACTGAATAAAATCTGAAGACAGCAAGGTGTACAAAGAGAGCAAACTTTGGCCTAGGAGAGCAAACTTTGGCCTCTTCAGGGACCTACTTGGAGGAATCCCATGGGTGAGGGCCCTAGAAGGAAGGAGTGTTCAAGACAGCTGGTTAATATTCAAACATCACTTCCTCCARGCTCAAGAGCGGTSCATCCCTATGAGTAGGAAGTCAAGCAAAGGAGGCAGGAGACCTGCATGGATGAGCAAGGAGCTCCTGGCAAAACTCAACCAGAAGAAGGAAGTATACAGAAAGTGGAAAGGGGGACAGGCCACTTGGGAGGAATATAGGCACGTTGTCAGAGTATGCAGGGATGTGACGAAGAAGGCTAAGGCCCGTTTGGAATT
>NW_020448185.1:296453-393953 GCF_003343035.1 Apteryx rowi
GGAGATATTCAAAACGCGCCTGGATGCAATCCTGTGCAATGTGCTCTAGGTGACCCTGCTTGAGCAGGGGGGTTGGACTAGATGATCTCCAGAGGTCCCTTCCAACCTCAGTGATTCTGTGATTCTGTGATTCTGTGAAACATAGGTAAATAAAAGTTATGTTCATTTAACAGTTAAAGGAGAAAGAGGTATTTCCCCAGGAAAATTCATCTCATCTTAACACCTCAAGGCTTTGGTTTCAGTGATTCTCTGGAGGACCTTGATTTTAAGGAGAGATAGAGGTGTCTAAAAAGAAATTTCAAGTTGGAAGGTCCAAATCCTTACTGAGTTTGAAAAATGCCTCCACTCCCAGGGCAAATCCTTGTGAATAACACCAAAACACAACAAATAGGGAACACTGTCTACCTAGTGAAAAGCCTCTCTCTAAACTAATTAGCTACAGCTGAAGTCACTGATTTCGAAGGAAATTAGGTTAGGGATACACCTTCCTTCCTTCCCCTTCTAGAAAAAAACATTCTTCAGATGACTGAGTAATGTGGCAGCTGGTGGAGCAGCATTTGGAAATATGAAAGTGCAATTTGCAATGGAAGAGGAGTGTGGGTGACTAGACCTAAATAAGGGAGGTGGACTTTGAATGTGAGTAGATGTGGAAGAGTATTTTGTGGTGTGGGATGAGTGAGAAGTCATGTGAGGGCAGTGCACTAAAGCAAGATATATCTTGCTAAAGTAAATTAAATCAACTAAAGTTCAGGCACCCTATGTCCAAACAGTATGGAGCAATCTTTATCTGTGATGCTCTCTCACTCTCCAAAATGAAGATGGCTGTTTGCAAACTATGGACCAGGACTGACTCATGCTAGCTCCTGCACGATGCCTAGAATCGTTCAGACCAGAGCTAGTTGTCACTGGCCAAAATTCAGTCAGGGACTGTATGAGCAATTCAGCAGCGTAAATGATTATATTCCCATGAATTAGAAACTTCTGGCATTATTTGATTTTCTGTTATAGATATAACAGTCTAAAAGAATAATACCAACTTTTTTTTTTTTTTTTTTGAGTGGGTAGACGGGGTTTGCCTTCTGCTGGGAACAGAGGAGGGCCATGTTCTGTAACCTGTCCCCCGTCCTAAGATGTGCTACTGTGTAGGGAGATTCAGGGAGATTGCCTTACATAGGTACTGAACACCTTTCATGTCCTGAGAAACTCCAGCCTGTTGAATATATGAAGGACAGCACTTTTGCACATGCTCAGTAAATTCAAAGTATTCTGGAATTACAAGATGTAATCCATGTCTTGTACATATAGACCTTCTGCTTCCAGGGAGGTGCTGGATTTATTGCACATGTGCAGAAGGACTACAAGAAATGTATGGTTAGCAGGTAAAGCACTGACTCAGAAAAAGATGGCAGTTAGGATCAGCTGTGGCTGCTGCTAAAATGATTCATTCAGTCCTTGCTTGGTCCCATTCTGCCTTTGAGAAACAGGCAGACATATATACTGACATATATCCACTGTCAGTGAAGTGGATACTGCTGTTGAGCTCTCTGTGATCTGTAGATTGAAAATCCCTGCTTATTACACTGCCATTACCTGATCAAATATGAGAAACAAAGTAAGACTTTAATGTGTATTTTAGAGATTATACTGGCTAGGAAACAAGTTTTTAAAAGGTTGTCATTGAGACAGAAAAGTGGAGAAGACTGGTGGACACGTTTTTTTTTTTCCATAGCCCTGTTAATCTTCATATATATATATATGTGATTCCTTACAGTGGTGGGAGAAGAGGACGAAAATCAAAAAAAAGAAAGCATCTTCTTACAACTGCATGGACCAATATTTAGGAAAAATAAAACTCTTAACACAGAAAACTTCACAGTGAATGAAAGGAAACTACAGTTTTCAAACATGTCCCCTGGTACTAATGTTCTTGTTTGCCAGAAGCTCATTTGCCATGGCCAAATGCTTGCTGATTCAAATAAAAGCACCTCATCAACAATTCACACAATGATTTAAATTGAACTTGGCCAGCTTAGATTAGAAAAGAARTTACTTAAATTGAAAAAGGAATAAACCTTGCTCAAAATACAGTTMATTCTTTCTGCCCCATATTAAATATACAAGAATGATATAGTAGCACTCTCTTTAATGACCACCACTTAGACGAATATACAGTATTTGTTAAAAGGCTGAAGTATCTTTAAACTTGAATATAATATACAATGACAGACTATTAGAAAACTACATTGTACAGCTCATCTGCTCACTGCAAGTATAACAGGAAGGCCTGTGTGCACAGAAGTTCTAAGGTTACTATTCTCACAGCCTGTTACTATTCTCACAGCAAAATATACTCTTGATATAGTCCCAAATATAATCTTTATATATAGGCTGATGGCAGCTTAGTAAATTAAAAGGAAAAGCACTAGTCATTATTATCATGACTTGTCTCCATTCAGGTAACACCTGTGAGAAAAAACGCTAACTCTCTGTTGAATCAACAAATATTTTATTGATTAAATTAAGCATGATTTATACAAAGATGATGAAGTATGGCAAAGCGCAATATCCCTGATACCATTCATCGACCTGTTTATTACACCTCTCCCTCAGTGCCTTCGTGTCCTCTTCAAAAGCCTCCCTCAGGCCAAATGCCCACCTACCCCCTCACACTTACCAGTCCCTTTTAAAACATGAACCTCAGCAGAGTGTATTTGACCTTTTGGAGCCAACAGATTGCAAAGGCCAAGTCACTGAGTGTATCTACGCTGCTGATTGTTGTGGTGTAAGGAGGGAAGGATCATGCTATGACACACTGCAACCTGTTACAGATCTAGGACTGCATGGCCTCGTACTGGCTTTACCAGCAATGAAGTTTGCACAAATTGCTGGTCCTAGGCTTGCACAGAACACCAACTGCTAGGGGGTCTAGGCTCCACATTGCATGTGGCGTGATCTAGATTACATCCTGTTGCGTGACTTGTTTCCACCAGGAGAGAAACTGCTTCAGAAACTCAAGTGCACCCCACAAGTATGGATGCAAGGCAAATTCATGCTACAAAGACCTCCTCCTGCACACAAAATTGCTAATGCGGAAAGACCCATAGTTTCCTTTTAAGATTTAGGCACTCCAGGATACCAGGGCTGTCCACCTCTCAGCCGAGTCAAATGGTAGGAACACTTTCTCGAGGAAGTGTGAGGTGGGGGATTCAGTTTGCTTCCTACTCTCAGGGGACTCACACATCTCCTATCTACCAGAAGTGTGCTAACACGAAATAGTTACAGCTTGATCTGCATGGGATTCAAGGAGAAGACAATACGATAGTTTTCACCTTACCGCTAAAAGGAACGGAAGCAAGAAGAGAGAGCGAGCAAGAGCACATTGTTCAGCCTAGTTACAGGGCACTGCTGTTGGACTCTCAGGTTGTGGAAATGTGGAAATGGTTCTAATCAGTAGCTGTGTTTGCATCATTTTGATGATACTGGTGTGGAAGACTGGGAGATTTCTGAGCTCAGGCACTGCATCACTTCAATTTTGGCTCCCACTTCGATTTTGGCTCCCAAGGGGAGGTTATGCAGGACTAGGTATCCAGTTGCTTCAAAGGGCTACTGAAATGTTGTTATTAGCGCCCAAAGAGCTTTCAGGCCAATCGTGCAAACATTTGATAAGCTTTAGATACTTCAGAAAGGCAGGTTATTTACTGCAGTTTTGAATTAGGCTTGTGCAGGCGGCCGGAAGTCCTTTTTAGGTACTTCTTTGAAGTCTGAAATCCATGGAATAATTTTGTACTATAATCTTTTTCATTTACCTTTTTTCTCTCTGTTTGTTTATAGCTTACTTTCTCTTTTCACAGGCATTTTATTTTTAAACACTAATTCTCCACTACAATCTGATCTTCTTACCAGATGCCATGTATACACTTACAGTGTTGCAGAGGTCTGAGTCAGAGGCAGATAGGATAAGATCTCACCTGGAAGAAACCGAGAATTAGAGMTTTTTCTTATTATTATTTTCTGCCTCTATAAGTTCTGTGTAAGGCGGCCTGTGAACTTGTCCAGCTTCCGCCACTGAAAAGGCTTTAAAGGGTAATGCTAACATCTGTTTCCCAGAGGTGTGCTTGTTATTGATCAGCTCACAAAGAAGGTAATACTTTATCTCTGTCCTCTTCAACTGTTAAATTGAGTTCAGATTGTTCAAGAGATCCATGTGGAAACTTATTTTTGGCTTCCAATATATCATCCCATCACTGAAATGCCAGATTCTGCAAYATCAGTTTGGCCACAGCAAACAGAAGCCAAATGGCTATTAGTTGCTTCTGAATGGAATCAAGAGGAATGTCTGTTTGCCCATGAGCTTGCCAAGTTAGTTTAAGAAAAGTTTGCTGCATCTGAAGCTTACCAAATCTTTCTATATGCATCTTCAGAATCCTCCTTTAGAATTCTCCTTAATGTAGCGCTATTTGCTTCTGCCTTGACAGCTGAAGTCTCCTCTTTTCTGGCATCCCTAAGTACTATTCGAAATTCTGCTGTAGCTTCATTCTCTAAGCATGCTTTTCTAACCATGACAGCTTTCCTTTTCATCCCTCTACTTTGTGACTCGCCTGGTAACCAGCGCCCTCACAAACAAAAACACTATCTCACCTAAAAAATCCCTCAGTATTCAGCCCTAGCTAAATTTACCTGTACTATGGCACAACTTCACAGATACAGACATTTTGAAGACCAAAGACCTTCCTTTTGTCCCTCAAGTTTTAAAATGTTCAGTTAACCTCTGTGTACATAACACCTAGCTGACAGGGAAGCCAAAAAGCTAAATAAATTGTTTCAGAGTCATCTATATCTTATAGCGGGGAAGATCTGTAGAATTACAAAATAGCTGGTTGCTACCTTACAGCACAAACCAGTTTCAAGGAAACAATTCTAAAAAATAAAGGAAATGTATTAAAGGGAGGATCTGTTCMAGCTCATTAGTTCCAGTTTTTCCTAAGACTATTTGGCCAGTGTACAGAATTAAAAATGCATGGGAAAGTTCACACTAAGTCCAGCAACCTTGTTTATCCACAACAGCTAATTCTTTTGTTATTAGACATGTTATTTGTTCTCTTTGCCTTTTTATTTATTGCTCTAAAATGAGTCTAAGGACCACTGTAATTTGACAAAGTTCCTACAGCTTCCATTCCAATTTTGCTATTTAAATGAACTATGTCTGCACCAGAATAGGTGCTTTTTATATCCTTTCTGTATTAACCTTGTGTATCTTCTTTCCCATCTAGCTGTTAGTGCAGCTCACTCTTCTAGCCTCCTGATACAGAAGAACAAAAATTTGTGGATCCTTAAATATATCCCAGTGATTTCTATTCTAGATCTGCTGTTCAGATCTTCTGTTAGACATTAGATCTGTTCCCAATCTGCTAAAACTGCTGTTTATAGGAGAAAATTTTGCTCCTTGCAAAAACTGAGTGTTATGCCTACAAGTGCATCATGCTTGTAAGCTTGGTAGTCCTAGAATCATAAAAACCTGAGGTTGGAAGAGACCTCTGAAGGTCATCTAAACTAACCTCCTTTAAAAAGGGCAAAGCTAGATCACATGGCTCAGGGCCTAGTTCACCTGAGTTTTGAAAATCTCCCAAGATGGAAGTTCCACAACATCTCTGGGAAACCAGTGCCTCGTCACTGTTCTTTTGATTTTTTTCCCCTTATATCCAGTTGGARTTTCCTTTGTTGCATCTGTTGCTCCTTGCCTTTTTGCTCTGCACTCTGAAAAGAATCTGGGTCTGTCCTTTTGATCCCAGTTTAGGGGGTCAGTTAACCAATTCACTGAACTATGACARGCATTATTACCAAACTTGGATGAATAAATCATAATTGTTATCCACAGATTCACACATTATGTGCAAATGCTTCTGAAGTGCATAGTCAATTGCATAGTCAATACAGTACCGCTGTACTTGACATTTTAGTGAACGTTTTCAAAGCTTCCATGTATTCTGGATTACTAAATTTTTGGATTTCTAACTTGATTCCTTTTAAGACCTTGGTTTTCAGAAATTCTTTGCTTCCTCTGCCTTTGAAAATGAAGCTTTTTACAGAAGAGGCTCCTGGTTGGAATGGGATCACACTGACATTGGTGGGGCCATTGTCATTAAGCAGGGTGAGCTCCTGCTCAACAAAGGTCTTGAAATGCCTGCTAGCAAATTCCCTAGTATCTTGCAGATGAGTTAGACAGTAGCTACTGAAGAAAAAAGTTTCACAGATATAGACTTGGGAACCCTTGAGCTAGAACATTTTATTTTTAAGAATGAATTGGGAATGTCTGAAGTTTGGCCCACAAAACTAGACATACCTATAATCAGTAGTCACGCTTGAAAATCTTGGCCTCAGGCTTTGTTTATTGGACAGTCTTGTGTCAAATAACATGTAAGCAAATAACAAATGAAGCAATTTTCAAGAATTTATAGCACCTTCAACAGATAAAGAGGTTTATCTTTCAGGTCAGAAAGCAACCTTAAATTTATTTACATAGCAAAAAATATATTACATTATTTCTTTTTTAGTTGAATCTGTCAGTTCATCCATCAAATCCTAAATCTTTGGGCATTTATTTTCCACCCAGTTCCTGTACCTAATGACTCCAAAGTTCTTCAGGGTTTCACTATAATCTACTATCAAATTATGAGCAAGTTACAAATGGGGCAACCTTTTCTTGATACTGAACTTTTTAACACGGCTTTGTTTTACCATAAGAAGGAGTACCAACATTTGAGTATTTGTTGGCCCGTCCAACCTCTGCCCCATTAAATCCTATTAAATACTGTTTAAGTGACAAAGCAGTGACTCACCATGTAAGAATGGTTGAACCCACACAAGGGCGGTTCCTGCCTGCAGAGGGAAACTATTTCTTGGGTTACTTAAAAACACTCAGGTATGGCTAAACTATTACTGTAGACATCATTCTGTTTTGAGAGGGAGCTGGACTGAGAGACTAATGGGTTTACTCTTATCTGCTTTAATTGTGTCAGAGCTATCAGCAGAGCACTGAGGAGCTGGCTATGGCATAGCTGGTATGCCTACTAATGTAGACATGTGGGACATTTTAATGCAGAGAGAAGGAGCTTGTGATTACCTTACATTCAGCTAGCCAAAATCTTATCAACTAGCCAAAAAACAACAATCCACTGGAATCCAGGAAGCTGGATACTTGTGATCCCCAGACTGTCTGGGGATAATGTAATGGGCTTGTCCAGCTGAGCTAAGCTTTTTGCCYTTGCCAAGCGAACCTGCTCCCTGATCAAATCATGTAGGTATGGTTCAGAAAGGAAGGGAAGGGAGAGGAAAGGAAGGGAAGGGAAGGAGAAGAAAAAGAGAGGGAAGGCACAGCAAGGAAATAAGGGAGAACACTCAAAATCAATCATACATCTCTGACTTTTGAATTTTCTGTAACAAAAAATGTCGTATTTCCAGATTTTTTTTAAATACCCATCTTTACCCTAAAAATATCACCCATTTTTTTTCTCTCTGAATAACATTTAAAGATATGCTAAACCAAAAGTATTTTGTTTACAAATGCCTGTTTAAAAGCTTTAAACACTTGCTGTTTGTTAAAATATTTGTTAGGATACTAAAGTTTCTAGAAACGTTTTATCAGGTGAGACAAAAACAACTGGGTTACCCCTGCATTTTTGTAGTTAGGGAAATAATGTGTTTTGTTCCATCAACACGTCCACTTTACATTATTCAGCACAAAGCTTTGTGAAATAAGAATCATGGGAATATCACAGTATAAAAGAAAAAGGTACAAATAACAGCTTCATAAACTGAGAAATGTACATAAATAAATCATGTAGATGGGGGCAGTTTGCTTAGCTGGCAAGAAAAAAAATATGGAAAATCTGCTTGTTAAACAATAACCACAGAGTGTGCTTTTATGATGTTTTTCACCACAGTAATTCATATTAGAGATAGAAGCAGTTGCATGTTAAATAAAATCATTCAGCATTGTTCTCCTCACATTACAAAGAGCTGACTTATGTTGTTTTTAGATGCCTCCCATTAGAAAGTAAATATTCCTCTGATGTTATACATTTCACAAAACTTAATAAAGATGAACTGTAAATAAAGTCGCAGGGAGATTTCAGACAGTTTTATTAGCAGATTGTTGAAAATAAAATAAAATAAAATACAATAACAGTAAACGTGGTTCTCACATTGAAACCAGGCTCAAATAACTAGGCTACCATAGAAAAATTTCCAATTCTTGCATTATGATGTAAAAACAGATTTTTGTACAGATTTTGTACAACAAAATTCGTAATAACCTTTTTTCATTTTTAGAAAACTTTAAATATATAGATAAAAATAGACAATTTTCATAGGTCCTACATGAAGATGAGTATGTTCTGTTCCAAGGGCTTGCATAGAGCGCAAATGTGGTTATAATATAGAACAACTAGACATTAATATCTTTAAGATTACAAAAGCATATAAACAATAACATGAGCACAACTTTTCTTCATAATCTATGCAAAAAAAAATCCAAATCAAAAAACAAAAACAAAATAACAACCAAAAATCTTTATAACTAAAGAGCGGCAAAAATTCAACTTACGGTAACATCTCATGGTCTGTAATATTTACACTGTTTTAGCAAGATTCTTTCTAAACATCCAGCTTATAAATTGGTTCCCCCTTAATCCTTAACGTTTCCATTTATGTACCAAGCCAAACACTGAGGCATTCCCAAAGGTCTTGAAAGTATATACTGTAAAACTACTAAACCTACTTACAGGTGACTCTATGCAAGGAGCAGAGCAATGGTAAATGCTACTACATATTTCAGTTGTAGGCTTTTAATTCTCTTTCAGATATGAATGATTCAAAAGCTTGCCACAAGTCCATCTAACTTTACAGTTGTTAACCCTTTAAAGACTGCATATGAAAAAACTGGAGTACAGAATCCCATATGTGTTCAAGCAACTATGAAAGTTATGAAGGAATCATGATTAGAAAATAATGTCACTACAAAGTATTAGGTAACAATATTTAATGAAAAATATTGCTCAATATTTCTTTAAAAAAAATTACCATGACGTGAACTTGTATATACATCTTTTCTATTGTTAAAAAGGATTGTGGTGGAGTAAATATGAACTGCACAAACTAAGTGTGTACCAGTATTGCAAGGAAGACCTACAAACTATAGAAGCTCAGTGCTAGAGTTTACAAAACATTAGATTTTTTTTTTTTTGACAAAATAATATTAATATCCAATCAGAACTATTTTTAAAGAAATATTTGCTTTAAGTTAGGCATCTTAGACATTTAAGGTTCTGATATGTTTCCATGTAATAAATAATATTTTATATGCATAAAACATTAAAGATGAAGAAAGCATAATCACAAAACTTACAGTAATAGCACTGATTCACAAAATCAGTCTTTAAAGGGGTAACCCAAAAGTACGCAAAGCAAAGAACATAACCTTTTAGTAATGTAATAAGCACTGTGTTGCAGCTTACTTCCAGTTATCAGCACAAAGGTGAAAACACATATTGTAGCTTTCATAAAGACAGTGAAAGTAACACATAACCACCCATCCCCAAGACAAGGCGGGAGGGACAATAGACTTCAGCTGTATCACTCAGTTCTACGTGGAATTGGACTGATACATCAAGTGTTTGTTAGGTTTTCTTTTTTTAGCAACATTGACGTAATATGACATTAACATATAAAAATATTTCTGGCATTTTGACTTGCTGCTCAGCCACAGTCCATTCTTAAAAGTGCACTAACCAGGGCACTAACCAGGGCTCAATATACAAATAAAAGTGGCTGCTACAGAATTCTGACTTGTTACCAGATGCTTAAGATCTCATTCAGTAATACTGTGACTCCAGGACAAATATTTACATGCCTGCATGCGTTAAAACTAGAAAGGTGTCTTTCTGACCAACAGGGTGACAAAACAATATTATCTAAAATTTTCATTTCCTAAACTCTAGATTTCTACTGCATACATAATACCTTCCTTGTGTGATTTGTGTTATATACTGTACATGTGACCAACAGTTTGAATAAGTGAAGTCTTTTATTTCATAAACCCCTGCCAGTTTACAATGAGAAATTATTATTCTTTTTATTGTACTTTTTTATTTTAGGAAAAGAGATTTTGTGAACAGTAAAACAGTTTGTTTACATTCAGTGTTTCTTTTCACTTACACAAAATTCCATTTCACTTAATGTAGTCTAAGATCCATGTGTTGGTCTCTTGGAAAGCATGTGGAAAAAAAGGTCTTTAGAAGAAAACCCACGATCATAGTTTGAAAACTGAATGTATCAATTTTTTTTCTTTTACTTTTTTTTTTTTTTTTTTTTTTAAGAATCCTCTTATGCCCTCTACAAGTTCATTTCTGAGCTGTCTTGCTGGTTTCGGTATGACATAACAGTCTATCAGTGCACTTGGACACGGCTGGAAGGATCATTTGATGTGCTCAAATACAGACTCATCAGAGGAGGACAGAGTCTGCATTCCTTTAAAAGGGGAATACTCAGCCTTGTTCTGATCCGCCTGTAATTTTGGATACAATAGTCCRGCGCAGAGGCGCAGATTTTCACTGTAAGAAGAGTGCTACTGTACATTTACAAACATTCTCTAAGTCTCTGGGTTGAGCCACAGGAGATAACCAAAGGAGGACACTCTTGCAGAATTCTTTAAATTTTTGAAGAATATTGATACATGAAGTTGAGGAAGTTGCCTTGAAAACGCTTTGTTTCCACAGAACTCCTTTTGAGTGAATGTCTTACTGCAAAGTTCTTTACCGTAGCACAGGTATCTTCAGCAGGAAAAATTCAATACATGACAGTAGTTTTCAAATAAAGTCTTCCATCTAAAATATGAAAAACAAACATTYCCTTTATATACTAATTTCTGTAATGAATCGAAAAGGAAAAAAGGAAAACACAAAATGTAAAACCTCAGCAAAACTAATCCTCCCRTAAAGCTGTAAAATGCCACCTATAAGACCTTATTTTTTAAATTAAAAAAGCATTATCAAAAAATCTGCTGAATATTACCATTGTGATTTCTCCTGATGGCAGTCAAATTAACTCCATTAACAGTTACATGCATTTTGCAAGTTCGGCACACTGCAGCACCTTTGAATGCTTTAATATATGCTGCACTCATATCAGTGCCAGGGCACTAAGAATGTAGGCGGAGTTTCTGTGCATGTGTTTTTACTGATATGCAAACTTAACTGAATAGTGCTAAACAGCAATTATTTCTTTCATGGTTGCGGAGCAAAAAATCTCCTTGCATGCAATCGTTAGTACTCCCATCACTAAAGGCATAGCTCATACTTTCTGATTTAGCTATGTTGTTAAATATACCATGTAATGTAACCATTGTGCACATTTGTAGCTATTTATATAGAACCCAGTATAGGATATTTAATCGGTATCAGTGAAGTATAGCTTCCTTCCCCCATAAATGTGATTAACTGAACAATTACTATGTTAAAGATGTAAGCACGTCTCTCTCAACCTTTTTTCCACCCAAGTGAGGAGCATATATTTAAGTGAGATATGTGTGGCAGAGAGGCAACATGAGAAACAATAAGTTTACCTAGCCAGTAACCTAGCCAGATCTAGAAAAACCTGAAAAGCTGGAGAACGTTCTGCCATGCAATGTTTTCATCTAATTTACAAATATAAAGCAAATCTTTCTTCAATGTGGACATGAATATTTTATACGTATCTATGCTCACAAAGATACCAAAGAGATCATCTTTTTAAACAGGAAACAGACAAAAAACCTGGTACATGCTTACTGTGCTGTCTTGTATGATAGAAAGTGTTCCTCCCTTGTGAGTAAAGCACATTATGAAGGATATTAATCCTGCACAGTGCATAATTATAAAGCACTACTTAAACATTCTACAGTACAATTCATATGGAAGTACAAGCACTATCCCCATTTGTGAAGTCCAAGTGAAATCCTCCTTTTGGCCTAAGTGCAATAGATCGGTAAATACTCCTAAGATTTCAGAGTTTCTTTGATTCTCTTACTTTAAGCATTTTATTCCAAATTAGTCTTTAAAATTCACATTAGAAAACAMAGAAATTGTGCAATTACGTGTGATGAAGCAGTACACCAGATCACTGTTTTTCACAGGCTTGACTATCCTGCAGCATCACTGACATGATCTTATCCGTGCGAGAAAGAAAAGTTTAACTCGAAAGTAGGCAAGTGTACATCCCATACAGCTGGCAAAATTCCTTCCTTCGGCACACCCCTTTCTAATTCTTATTGTCTAGTTTCTGTTACAACCACACAGGGAAAATGGGAAATGGTAGAATCTCTCACTCCATTCTCTTACAGTGATTCTTATCCATTTTCCCTTTGGTTTTCCTTTTCCACCACTTATCTTATTTTTTACGTTTTTGGGGAATACCTCTTTTTACTACTTCCCTGCCCCTTTTCCCTACCCAAGATCCAAGTTTTTTTCAGTGGGGTAGATAACTTTCCCACTGCTTCCTCTCAGAACCATTTCAGCATTTTCTTTGCTCTTTATGGTCTTTGTGCACTGAAGAGAGATAAAAAGAAATTGAGTAACTTACAGACTTTATTCTTCTTTGATGCATGAAGAGCAACCAAAATGCTTATGGGAATTCAGGAGAGAAAGAAGAATGAACCTTTGAAACTGAGCTTGGTAAAACTGAAGGCCTGGTAAACCACATTAAAAGAAAATCTGGCAAGTACAGGAGAGCCAGAGCTACTACTGGCTATAGTTGCATATAATTTGCCCACACATATTGAATAAACACAATAGACATTTACAGCACTAAAGTGGTCTAGTTACCTCTGCAGCAGAATTATCCTGTTGTATATACCGGCACTTTGGCTATCTTGAATGCACACTTGCTAATGAGCCCTAAAGCATAATTCCCATACCTAAACATTAAGATAACCTGCAGTCAGTAACTTGTGTTTTATTTTATTATATTAGGTCTCCATATACTTTTTAAAATAAAATATTTATTTAAACACATTCTCAATTAAAAATACAGCTTTAGGAAGCTGAATCCTTGTAGCAGGCAACAAAAGAGCAATAATCTGCAGAGAACAGCAGCACGTTTTCAAAAGTCAGCTCTATTTTACACTTCTTAAGGACCCAATCTGGCAGTGAAGCCCAAAGGAGGTTTTCCATTTTTAATGGAAGACACTGTCAGGTCCTGTATTCTGTCTCAATAGTCAACGTACAATAATAGAAATGGGCAGCTTTACAAAGCATCTCCCTTAAAAAGTAAAAATGTATTTGTTTATAAAATTTACCAATATTTATAATCGATATGTATAATAAACTTTCCCCTTCCTCTTCCTCAACTAACTGTATGATGGAACACAAAAAATGCAATAAAATAGCCTGCATTGATAGTGGACTTAAAATGCTATACAGGACCTAAGTAGCTGATCTAATAACATTGCTAGGCCTCTTATATACCAGATATATTCTCTATTAACTTTTTTGACGGATTCCCCTAACATATGGGCAAATGCAGCAAGCATTAAACATGTCACCTATAAAATATATCCTGCCACAGTATAATGTAGATAAAATAATTCCATGATTCAGTCATACTTAGTAAGAGTTCAAAGGTTGCTAAGAATTGTAAAATATTTTCTCAAGATTAGTCACGGGAAGAATGAGGTGCAAAATGAATAGTTTTTTCTTTAGAACCTACAGCACCAATGTGGAAAATGCCACAGTATCTATGGAGCTGCCTACCCCCCCTCTCAAAATAATGATGAATTTTGGAGAAGAAGAAAGAGACATTGTTTTGTATGTTTTATACTTTTCTTTGAGCATACCTGCTGTATGTAGCAAAGAATTTCATGTAACCACTCATAAAGAACATATAGCAGGCAAATAGCACTGCACTTTAGAAATATGAAGACTTCAAACTGCACTAGGAAAACCAGAGGGAACTGTTAACCACCACAGCTCTGAAAAGGAATGATAACCTCACACCATGATGTGATGACTTAATACAATACCTATATCTGATCTTTGTCTCTTTTATTTTTTTCAAACTAATATTCCTTCTCCCTAACTTAATTTCAGTCCCTGAATTCTGAACAATTTTTATTGTTCAGAACTTTGTCTGAAATGATCAGAACTTCTCAGTGTTGTTGTCAAGGCCACCTGAATTCCTACCTTCTGGTCACCTTTTATTTAACAGTGTTATATATGTGTGTTGTGTTGCTTTCTATTGTTAACAAATGCATAATTCATCTATATGCATTAAAAACAATATTATGTAAAACAAGTATGCAATATATAATTCACATACACCTACTAATATGCACACATATACATTTACTATACATATGTTATATGGTGTTCTCTAAATACGTTTACAAGGTTGGAATGTATTTTTATCTTACTGAAAATTGGTTCACAGTGGTAAAGCACCCAATATATACATACTGTTATATATAATATAAACACACAAAACTTCCTTTCACATTTACTGTTCAAGCAACGACACAAACTGGGAAAATACTGCTAAGCTGGTAAATAAAACTGTGTATGATTAGCAGATTGTCACTCTTGTTTTAATTGTTCCTTTGCAAATGGCAGCATTCAGCAAGATCATGCAAGCTCAATGTGAAAACACTATTACTTCTAGATCTCATTTGTTGTTGTTTGTGTACCAATATGACAGAAATTCTAGCCAGGGTGAGGGAGTATTTTTTTTAAATCAACCTTTTTTAATTAAGACTCATTTTGAGGGTTTTGAATGAACATGCCCAAATAGTTATAAGGTCATAAATGTTTGAAAAAACAAACAAGCAGATCTGACATAAAGTTTGCAATGCTGAAACAATTCATATGCCTTCAAATGCACTCCCATAGAGATGCCAGGTGGGGGATGCTTATATTCAGACTAGCATTCTGTGAGTAGCACATAGTATTTCCATGGGCCTAAAATTTTCTGAGCTAAAACTATAAACCCATTCAAATGTTATTCCTATTAGTATGGATCATTGTAAAGTGTTAAAAATCTACATGAAATTTTAAGTGTGGCTTTAGGTTGCAAACTAAATAAATCATTCTTTAGATGATAATGCGTGCATATCTGTCATTTAATGCAAGTCACACTGGAGCTGTTCACCATCCAAATCTATTGTATTTTAGTGTGTAGTCTGTGGGCTTCTTTAAAAATAAGCATAATAACAATGATCATTATGACTATCATAAGAGCATAGTGCACTCTTTCATTTACCAAAATCTGTGAATTATCATCAAAAGTGTGGTGTTACACTTGAATTCAGTCAATTGGTACCATAGAGAAGCCTACTGAGGAAACCTGTTCTTTAGTAATAGGATAAAGTGTACCCTATAGTGAGAAGCTTTGGGAAAAGGAAAAAAAACAAAAACAAAAAACAAGATTTGATAGCATGTCACCAGAAAGCTACAAGAAAGAAAACCACAGAGTCCAGGTTAAAAAAAAAGGGAGGGGGAAGGACAAAATAATGTATGAGAAGGAAAATGAATGAGAAAAACAGAAATCTCTGTGGGAGCTTTGGAAAGGCAGGATGCTGAGGTTTGGATATTTTTATGTTTATTGTTTTATTATTGCTGTTGTTTCTTATGACTGCAATTTGTGTGTTGTAGAGCAGTAGTGCCACCCAACAGTTTAGGAACCTTGATATCAAAGGATATCAAAGGATATTTGAATGGTGGATCTATTTGTCTGTCTGTGTTTTCAAAGTAACAAACACCTACTTGTAGATTGATTTCTCCGTCCTTAATCTGGCAGACAGACCCCTTAACTGAAAGGGAGCGGATTGGAATTGTAGTCCCAGCTTGGATTCCGAACTGATCCATGACTCTGGGTAACCATTTCACTTGTCGGCATTTCTGTCTTCTCCCTCATCCTTTCTCTCTCTTGCTTTCCCCCTTCTCTTTTTAGGCGGCAGAGATGTGGTGCAGTGACAGTTTCTCAGCCTGTTTTATATTGCCCCTAACAACCTACAGCAGTGCTAGCTGAGATCTCTAAGGAGTACCTTATCACAAAAATGAAAACATAAATTTACATGCACGTACTTGTTTAATTGAAACTACAGGCTTTCTGCTCAAAAAAATCCATCTTCACTAAGATGGAGTGCTGGGGTGGCTGAGCTGACCTGAGCTCAGAGGCCTCTTTTAAAACCAGATGCTACAACATAAAAGCCCCAGGACRAGCCCATGTGCTCATTGAAGGTAGCAGAAACTTCATACTTAAATTAAGTAAGTAAGTTTGCACTGTTGCCACATCCTACAGCCATTCAAAAATTGCTAACTTCAGTTCTAGCAAGCTGATGTAATTATGAAGCATTTCTCACTCTCTCTCTGCAAGAAAAAATGGTGTGGCAGGCAAATGAAATATCTTCTTGTTGTAAGTTAATGTAACACATATTTTGCAACTTAAGAATCATTACAGCTCTGTTCCTGAACATTTTTTAAGCTATAATATTAGAGTGAAAAATATCATGATCCATCCTCAGTCCAATAGATTAAAAGAAATAAAATATTTGTGACATAAAATGGGGTTACTTTTATCTAAATAAAAGAAAAGCTGATCACTTGTGCTAAAGAAAATAATAAATTGTGTTTCCTGTTAGGAAGTAGCTTTATTGAAAATGGCAGCTATTTTCTCAGAAGTTATTTCCAGGCACCTGTAATCTAATGAGGTTTGTCCCTTTCAAAGAACAGTTGTACGTGCATGCCCGAATGCACACAACCTCTTCAGCCCAGAGCTGATAAAAGCATCTGCAAGCCATAGCTCAAGCACATTTAAATTATATAACTGGTTGGTTTATTTGCTTTAATAAGATGGGGCAAACGTGAATCACAGTGTACTTCTAACGTTTCATTCAGCCTGATGTTTTAATCATTTGGAGGAAGAGAAACAAAACAAAAGAAAGGGATGGCAAACAAATGGTAATGATTCATGTRATATTTGATAAGACAGCAACGGGAAGTCAAAATAAAAGCAAACATATTGTGACAGATGCAAGGGATCTTAGTCAAATTGTAACCCTTCTTTGAAAAACTTAAAGGAAGCAGCTAATTAAGGATGAGATCTAATTTTGTATGCTCTTCATATATTTTATTCAAAATAGAGRCAAAAGAAGATTTATTTTCCACCAAAGCAGGAAGGCAAAAATGGGAGTCTAACTTTTTAATCATGGGAAAATCATTTATGATGAGGCTGATTCTTTTTCAGAGACTGCAGAGTACAACAGGGAACACAAACTCCAGGTTTTGTAAAATGTAGTCATGAAATCATCTGAACATAACTGCCCATAATTTTCCTTATAAAATGATAAACGATATTTCGTGAGGAGACGAGATTCCTCCTAGCGTACAAGGTAAATGAGAGCACTGAAGCTTTACAAATGGATGCTAAAGAGAGGAGAGAGAGGGATCTTTACTGTCCCAATACTGTTATTGATGGCAAAAGTAGATCACAGATTGAGGAACATGGTTCCACTGCTGTCTTCTCAAGCAGAATTAGAGAAGAGTAAAGGAGACGTAGGAAGGCTGTCTCAAAAGTTGAAACAGCTCTTAAATTTGAGCAATCTGTTCTTAAAAAAAAATGTTTATCCAGGTTTTACGCAAAGATGGATGATTTCACACTGCATGTTCAATAAAGTCATGCAAACATGAAGTATGCAAACATATTTGGCCAAACATTATCCTATTTTGCCCTTTGTATAACACCAATGAATTAGTTTCAAATTTGCATATTGTTATTAATGATACACCTTTCATTTCTCTACTTAACATTCATGTACAAATATATTTGTACTGATACTCGATGCAAATGTACAGGAGAATGAAATGTTCATACTTTTCTTCTTAAACTAATATTTCAAATTCAGGAGATTTTAATTCTACATCAGAGTTTCCAAACATAAAACCAAAACATGGATACACATAAAAAGAAGTGTCTAAACACCTTTTTTTTTTTTTTGCACTTATTTTAATCCTTGAATTTTCAGAATCTCCATTAAGTATTTTTCACGTATTTTAATCATGAATATTTTTTCATTATATCACTGAATACTGTGGGAAGAAGCTCAAGGTCAGCAATCTGGTCTTTAGTAAACTAACAAACCAAAAGACTATCTGAATATGTCACCTTCTATTATTTAAAGATCAGAACACACAGAGCTTGCCATTTTGAGCACTCAAAAGATTGAACTGGCAAGGTGAGAAATTCTTTGAAAGAAACAGATAAAATAAATCGCGCTGTCTCTTACTGTTGCCTTATGAACTTAGCCACCCCTGTTCTATTTGTAGAAACAGAACAAAAGCACATCCAGAAAAAAGACAAGAGAGCTAATTACTTAAAATCACTGAACCTGAGTCTCTAAGGCATTGTATTGTGGTCTCTGCTATTGATTTAAAAAAAAAAAAAAAAAAAAAACTTGAACTGAAGAATCATGTGGAAAAGTTATTAAAGGATGAAGTCACAGCTAAATACAATCTGCTTGCGAGCTTCCAGAGCTCATTGTGTCCAATGCTGTTTGTATCACGGTGGGGAGAATTTCTGTGCTGATCCGTTTCACAGAAGTTCAACCTGTCCTGCACTAAATAGGTTCAAATTCTGCATAAATACATACTTGCTTGCTATCACGTTCTCAAAAACACAAAAACACATTTTTTTTTTAGCAAGCCAGAAACAAGCAACCTTGAATTTGATATTATAAAATGGTGAAAGAGTTGAGATCTAAGTACTGGAATGGAGTTTCTGCCTGACACCTTCCTTTTTTGTCACGAAGTCTTGATGGAAACAGAAATTACTCTTCACCTTCTTAGTCTGATTGCTCCTCTCCCCACCTTTCTTCTCAGGTTTGCTTCCTTGTTCACTGCTTTGCTCAAATGGCCACTTTTTTACACTAAACATCATCAACAAAGTAATCTTAAATACAAAATGTCAGTCTAAATCTTGAAACTGTGTTAGAAAAAATATTTTTATCTCTGGAAAGGAATGCCCTATATAATAAAATATAAATATAAATGCCCTATATAATGCAATCTGAATAAAATATGGTAGAACAGCTTTTGATTTTGAACAGTTTCTGCTTCTGAACTGAAATCAAATTACAGAAAACATCTGTGCAAAAGCATATAAAAGTTAGCATTTCTTAAAAAAGGTGTGCCTCTCCCATATATACACGTGCACTCAAACACCCCCCACCACCACATTGCAAGAAGCTAATAGTATTAATATGATACATGTGTTTACATTTAGGGATGGCATGATAAAGTGTGGATTAATAAAGGTCTTGGCTTTGTGAAAGTCTGCAAAAGGTAATGAGGGTCATGATTGCACTACAGGTAATAGTTGTGGCCATGGTTAGTACTAGCAACCTATTCTTTCCATCACCAGCCAGTGTGATGCTTTCCTTAAGCATTTATCAACCACTTACTCAGATAAGCTCTTTTAAACTATTGTCTGTACCCCGGACTACTATTTAAAACACAAGGAAAGGCTTAACTAACAAATACTGCACATACAAAAAGCATCCCTTCTGATTCAGAGAATCACAAACTTACCTTACTCTTCTCTGCAAGCTACTTCTTTCCTAAACAAGTGATTTTCATTTGATGTAATAGACCATTAAGTATAGGATAGACTAGTGTTCTATTTTTTTTTTCCGATTAGACTTAAACCCCGCAATTAATACAAGAGTGTGATCTGGCTTTTCCTTATGCCTTACTGAGATGTCATTTCAAATGCTGCAAAGGTTCCTCCCCAGTTCAATGGAACATAGGGGCCACTGAAAGAAAGCATTTAACTTTATTACTTACATTAGCCTGCATACATCAATTCTGATGCATGGGATCCTATTCTAATATCAATATCTCATTAATACCACATTTTTCTTTAATATCCAGCCACCCTTATTCTCATTTCAGTGCTAAAATAGAATAACAGCCCACTGAAAAACATGAAGAAATAGTCACATGTAGAACAGGAGGGAATGAGGCTGTAAAACAGATAGATTGCATAGTGGCAAGCTTATGGAAAATCTATAAGGATGCATGGCATGTCAAAACATATGCAATATAAGCTTGCTGCTTTTAGGCATTTTGCATGAAAGCAAGCTTATGGAAGACAATGGCACCAAGTAGTCAGCTCCAGAACAAGAGTCAAGGTGACAGAAATCAAACCAGAAGTCATGCCCTAAGAAACAGGCAATGAACTGAAGTCACACATAATCCTAACTACCAAACAGAAATATGAATAGATCTTAATGAAGTTCCCAGAGCTTAGCATGAGCGACACAGCTACAAAACTGAAAAAACAGCTTATGTTAAATCTGATGAAAGCTTCAAGCTGGAAGATGTATATGTGGTTTAACCTAGTAGTTAGCCATTAAGCAATACTTGATGCTTCTAATCCTATAAGGAATGAAAAATACTAGCTTTTTAAACCACAAAGGAACTCTCTTTCTATGACGACAAGTGTTAAAGCTGGACCAGGTAGATTGTTTTTCAATTCATAATTCAAACTAGTTTTCCTAACTGACTATAAACTTCTTCTGTCTTGGGCATATCTTCATAGATGCATTTAAGTACTGTGGTGACAAGCCAACCTTTCCCATTCACTCTCAGTGGTAACATAATTTAAGACAGGTAGTTCAAAATTATTATTCTTCCCTTCCAGAAAAAACTCAATTAGCCTTAGGGCCAGGTGGTTTGAATTTGGCACTACTCTGTGTCTTTGCCAATAGAGATTCCTCAGAAAAAACAGCATGTCATGACAGACTGTGTCCTGGATGCACCCCCTACAGAAATCCCAGACCATATGGAAGCAGCATGCTTTCCCAGAGAGAACTTAGCACCATGGTCCATCATGAAAAAGTAAGCTAGAGAAAAGAGAATGGCTAAATTAAAACACAGAGCAGATTTAGTCAGTGACTCTAGAATCAAGTGACTGCCTTGGAGTCAGAAGAACTGACCTGCGCAGAATGTCTGAAGTGAAAAATATTCTTGCTTGGAAACATGATTTCATCAAAATGGGAAATAAAAAATATTACTTCATGGATGCTTTCTCTTTTTTTCTGTTTTTTCTCTTAAGGTGGCTATTTTTGATAACAATATATGAATGGCATTGTACAAGGCACTGGTGGGACCTCCCCTGGAATACAGTTTAGGATGCAGGTTACACATGCTGGAGATGAATTCAAATGGGAATAATTTCAGAAAAGGCTACTAGTATGATACAAGGAAAAGAGAAGAACAACATGAGAAGAAAGAAAAAAGGAAAAAAGAAAGCATTGATTTGCTTATCATAGAAAAACAACTGATTATTCTTTGTAAATATATTAAATAGTAGGAGGACACACAGAACAGCTCTGTTTTCTATTGGATAAATTGGTTCTGGTACAGCCTTCCAAGATGATAGATGTATTAAAATGGTCCTTAAGATGGTATTTATGAGATGATTGCCTGCAACTGCAGGATATAAAGCCCATCTAGTCCTATCCGTAATGCTATCCCATTTTAGTAGAAAGAGAGGCAAGAACTGAATATATCCTAATATCAGATCCAGTAGAATAGACTAGACTGTAATGTTAGTTTTAGGTGGAATATACGAGAGTGTCAAAGGTCTTGCAATAATAATAAAAAAAACCTACAGCAAAACCTTAGCTTCCGGTTCCTAAACTTTGGATTCTTGTGTACTGAATGTTTAAGATCAAACTTTGGAACTATTGTCSATTTGGAACTGAATAAGTATCAAAATAGAACCGATCTGTGCAAGTTCTAATAGCGTTTGAGCATTTCAGTGTTTAGCATTTGGAACCAGATTGCTTAAGATGATATCTTTCCCTACAGTTACTTCTATGATAGTCACTGTGATTGTACCACAAATTTGATAATAAGTTTGAAAATGGAACTGATCCTCCAGTCAGTTATAGCACTTTCACAATGTTCCCAGTGAAACCAAGGAGTCTGATCCAACCACAGTATTTTTACTTTCAATTCATTAATGCACAGATGTACTGTATTCTCTTCAGTGGCTAAGAGCGTATATCTTTGAGTTAAAGCGTAAAGCTAAAAATGAGAGTAAATTATTGCTGCTTTTTATTTTATGTTTGTATTCAATATAGCTTGATTACTTGAAAGGACTTGTAGCCAACATATTGCAATATGAAACAATATCATGAAAAATACATATCTTTTAATGCAAGGGTTGCACTGACAGTTTGTCACAGGCAAAATCTGCAGAATCAACAGAGAGACTAAATAAACAAGTCAAAACTTGAATTATCTAATGTAGCATTGTATATTTTTAACAATCTCTATTCTAATTTCATGTACATAAACCAGCACTGTAAATATTTTAGTCCTGACTTAATAACACTGTTTCCAAGGCCAGTTGTAGCACTTTGTGATCTATCCTTTCTAACATCCGTGACAAAACACACTATTATGCTATTGCTGCTTTTCCTAGGCTATTAGAGACTGCATCACTTTTAAAAAATAAGGCTGACAAGAATATAACAGAAAAAATGATCCTTTTACCATTAGTGATACACACTTTATGTTTCCCAACTAGGAAAAACAAAATGACATCACATTATCATTATATATGCTTCTGTCTCCCAGGATGTCCTTCAGGTGTTATGGAACCTTACAGTGACCAGAATACTTCCTGTGAAGGGCTGAGAAGCTGGAAATTTTTTTTAAAGCTAGCTGTCTATTCTATAGAATAGATTTTCCTCTTTACAAGCCAGCTGGCAGTTCACTAAAAGAATACTTACTATAGATATATGCTGACAGCAAATTTTAGCTAGCAATGGAATGTGATGCTGGCTAAGTATTCCTTCCAAATGTGTTAATTTTAGTTCCACTTCCCTTATAGTTACTTTTATTAGATGATTTATTTCTTTTCTTCTGTTATAGGAACTTCAGATACTAATAGAGATGGGTCAAGCTCCAAATCAAATACATGGGAAAGCTGAACATATGAATTATATTAAGCCTAAATTGTTTTCTCCTATCATTTTTAATTATATTAGTATAAAAATAAGCACTTTTAGAAAACACTACTTTTAGAATTAAGACAGATTTGGCATAATAATTGCCTGGTTTTCTGGTTCACAATGTGACATTTATATGAAAATTACAGACATATTAAGAATTTGTTTATCTTAAAATAAAACTCATAAATAAGAGAGAAAATATTTCCAAAGTGCATGAAAACATTTTCACTTTTTTTCTGTCATGCTGGGAAAGAGGGAAATGATGAAGACTAAAATATTTGGTCACTTTAAAAATAAACAAAAAGACCTTCAGCTCATCTAAATTAGTATGTTGCTTCATTATACTGTTGCTTCATTGATGGCAACAGTATCTTTCTTTTTTAACCGATATTAAGTCTAAAAGAGCAATTCAACAGAAGTGATATTTCAGGCAGGTGGTTGCCTTCGTAACTCTTAACTCAGTTCAAAGGACTGCTTGCCTGATAAATTCACAAAATACATTTTTATTTACACTTTAAGGCTTACTGCTTTTTGTCTCTTGAATACATTAACTGAATACGGAACTCTCATTCATAATAACAGGACTTCGGTGCATACAGTTAGTTTAAGAGTATAAAAGAGAGACTGTCACCTATTACACCAAAATGCTGCCACTCACTAATACACCACTTTTGATCTATCATAGAAGAGTTAAGGTAAACCAGTCTATTAAAATTTTTTCATATTAAAATCCAGGCAGGTTGCATTTACACAAAATTATGACTAAGAAGTTTTTTCTTACTAAATCTCATAAAATATTTCCCCTATTTTTCCTGTGCTAGATGTGAAACTAACTATAATTAGTTGATAATAGTTGTAAATTGCTGTATTTTGCATCACCTCTCTTTGACACCTTTTAATCCCTGGGTATCTGATCAGTCATCAAAGAAAATACAAAAAGAAAAGTTAATAAAATAGCTGAACTTCTATTGTGCCTTTCATCCAAGATCCAGAATACTTTACAAACATTAATTAAGTTTCACACACCTTTGTAAGATACCAAAGCATCAGTGCTGCCATCAAGAAATCAGTATATACAGAGTACATACAGGTTTGGTTCTGGTTTAAGGAATTGATTGAAAATGCAATAAAGTATGCAGAATGAGCTATTGCTTTACCATATCATTCAACAGCAAAACATCGGACCTAAAGCATATAAGCAACCCAAACAAAAGCCATCATTTAAATCTGAAATTGAAATTATCCACTTGCTTCTTTTCCACTGCAAAAACTGAAGTGAGCAAAGACAGTATCTCCTTAGCATTTACTTCTGGTGACTGTGCCACGTGCTACAGTCTTTGCAATTAGACTACATTGGGGTAAAATTATAGCCCCAGCAACAAAGACGATTTGTGGTACAGAAAAATAAAATCCACACAAAGAAAGTGTTGGAGGGGAATTACTTTCTTGCCTGCAGAAACAGAATCCAGGATTTCTGGAATGTGAATGAGTTAGTTTACTTAATATTTTTATAAGTGTCTACACCAGAATTACTCTGCCCATTCTCTTTCAATAGACAAAGCAGAAATGTATATGCCTATTCTAAGAAGCAATGATGCATTCTAGACTTTCCTGCTTCTCTCCACTCCCTCCAAGGAGGGTTGAGGGTGACAAGCACAGCTGTAGATATCTACATTGTAGACTTCCACATTTCATGAGATTAATTCCAGCCTGTGTCTCTTTTGCAAACAAAACTACATTTTAATGGAGAAACATTTACTGTTAGTCCATTACAAATTAGTAACGTAACAGTAATACTAGTAATACAATACCATTTTCCTTCCTGGAGTTGTGTGATACTGCATCTATCCCTYTTCCCACCTTCTATTTTTTTTCCCATAACTTTTTTTTTTTCTTATTTCTGAGTGTTTGGGTGGTTAGAATGCTTCTTTTGATTCCTCTTCCTCTGGCTTTGTGCATTGTGCCTCACACGGTAGCATCCCATTGAAATAAACAATGCAAATCTTCAGAAACAATGCAGAATTCAAGCTATCCTTTCTACATTTGAGGGTCATGCTTCACACAGTGTATTTCAGACCTATACAGTCTGCAGTATGGCAACATTATAGAATTAGATCAAGCAGAAAAGGAATTGTCATGCACTGATATTTTTCCAGAACTGATGCACAGTTACTCACTTCCACCATCAGCAGCAAGAACTGGCAAAAATTCAGTTGCCTTTAGTCTGTTTACGATCACTAGTAATGCTGGCAAGCAAAAAAGGACGCTACACGAGAGATGGGATTCATCACAATAACTTCAGACACCTACGATGTAGATGGCTGCGTTTGAGCTAGTTTTGTAGACTCCCTTTATAATCAATGAAGAGACCTGGAAGGTATGATTCATTTTCTTCAGAGGCAGAGATGTGTCAATTACTCTTCATTGACTTTAATAGGAGTCCAGTCAACTAGCTCAGATAAAGACATCTACACTGCAAATGTGTAAAGTTAGATTAAATATACCCCTCCCACTGATATTGTTTGGGTAATTTATAGATAATTGCATTGTTTCAGCAGCAATTCTATAAGCTCCACACCTTCAAGATATATTGAAATATCTATACTGTCACATGATATCAACAAAGTTACACTATAGCTTATTATTTGAAAAATGTGTAGGATAATATAGCAAAAAATATATGACTTCATATACAGTCTCAATAACTTAAAACTCCTGTTTCTTTATTTCTGAGACCTTTCATATAACAAGTGCTGAATTTTAAAGGACACTTAAACAGTTCCTACTTTTTTATTTCTACCAAACTGGCTTTCAAGGTAGCACATGTCTAAAATGAATTCAAACGCATTAATGTGTTTATAAACTCCTTGTGCAAGGGTTTAAGCATATGCAGGCATATTGAAAATGAGTATAAATTCCATTGTGCTGTTTCATTGCGCAAATATAGTTTCTTTATAATCTAAATCCCCAATCACTTCCCTATTTCAAGTGTACTTTTATTATTCCAGTAATATTGTACTTATCCTTGAAAAAAAAACCCTGAAACTCCATTTCACAAATCTTATTATGTATAATGTTAAGATTTTGTATAGAAGCTACTTTATTGTAACCATACTTTGCTATTCTTCCTCCACAGACACTTTTTCCAACAATATTAAGTAGCTGATACATTACCTAGGGATTCTAGGTGGTCCCCTTCTTAAGTAATAGCCTTCACCTTTGTCCCTGAAAAACTAATCATCGTCCTCTTAGACCTATTCTTTTTACAGAAATAGCTTTCTGCAAAGTACTTCATTTCTTTTCATCTCCTAACACTTCTATATTCAGATTTTGCAAAAAAACTTTAACATGGATTTTTTTTTTTTTTGCCTTACATATTCTCTTTCTCAAAGGCTTTCTATTTTGGATACTGTCTCAAAGTTGCTGATCACCACAGCCTGTCATTTAACTAGGTCCTTTCCTTATAACTATTACTGTCATCAGTCTTACTCCATGTTCAATCATTAAATATCAGGCAGTAACTCACATAACTGGTTTTCCTCAACTTTTAGTCTTGTAGAGTATAAACTAACCACACATCATACACAAACTCCTGCAGTATTTTAAGTCCTGATGTTGGTCTGTTTTTCTGTATACCACTTTTGTTCTATAAAAGCCACTACGTACCACAGGATGGCAATGATAAAAATAGGAAAATGTTTACCTTCTCATCCCCACTTGTAACATTTAAAACAAACTCAGAAACTAATGTGAAATTGAACTCATTAAAAAGCCCTTGAAACTTTTGGTAAAGTGAATAGAGTTTCTCAAATTTTAAATGTTGTGGAAGTCAAAATGACACAGAATGTACAATAATGTGTTTGTTTTTCAGATACTGTAGGTCTGAAGAGATTTTTTGTATACTTCAATTATAAAAACATTTAAAACATACAAACTTGTGCAATTTTTATTTTAATGAAGATGAGAAGTTCATTAACGAAGATAAATATTTCATTAGATGTTAAATAAAACAAAGAGATTTTTTGGCTTCTCTCAGCACAAAATTCCTTTGAAAGATTAATTAATACATGCAAATTATGCAAATTAGACCCATGCAAATATTTTATGAAGACAATTAAGGGAACCATTAATTACTGCTTTTTTTGCTTCAGTGAGATTCATTCATTTAATTTTAATTTCACTTTAACTGTTTTGATGTATAATCTTGCAGCTAAGAACTTTATCTTTCCTAGTGGGTCACTTAAACTTATAAATTTCATCAAGTGAGCAGCAACAGAAATCTGTAAAGATATTCTCTGGGCTATGTTTAGTACCAAGAGAAAATTTTGACACAATGCACTCCTAGAAACTGCAAAACTGGAAGGGAATGTGAGCTCATTCTTGGACAAGGTTCAACTGCTGGAAAAGCAATTAATTTGCTTTGGCTGTGCTAATATAGGGGAATTAGAAAGTGTGACACAAGACAAATAGAAATAATTAGTTCTCCAAAATGATGTTCTCATTAATATGGTTTGAACAGTAGAAATAAAAAACATTATTGTGGCATGTCTGCGTTCTGTCCTTAGCCACAGGAGGTAGAAAAATGCAAGATACAGCATTTTTCCACCTTTGTAGTTTACATGATTGGGGCATTTATTTTTATTTTTTACTGAAGGATTTAAGAAAAGCCAATTGTGGGCCTGATCCTTTTATCTAAAACCGACTGAACTTGCATAAAGCACGAGGGATCCCTAGGTGTCTAAACTTTGTTCTTCCTGAGAAAATATGAAGCTGTAAATGTAATTGAGTAGGCTTTGCACAGCAATACCCTCAAGGTGCTGAATTGAAACTTTGATTTCAATATTGTTCATTTAAATCACATTTTATGATATGCAGTACACACTGTGTATAACGTTTACACTGCAGCTTCAGCCACTACAGCAAAAGATCGCTCTATCAAAAGATTTTATGACCAAATTTGATACCAGAAAAAAGTTCGCTTTCTCTGTAACATGCATACCCATGCATGCATTTGACTAGGTATAGGGAAGTAAAAATTCTGTTGCTCTCATTTCTGACACTTCTACCAGTTCATACCAAGTTTTTCTGCAAGCAGTGAAAATCACTAGCTGGTACTTTTCATAGAAACAGGCTGCAGAGAAGCTGTTACAAACATACCCTGTACTTCTTCAGACTTTGCAGGATTAAAAGTAATATAACATTATGTGTTACCCCCTGAAAATATTATACAGGCTTTTTTCCCCACAGGTGATATTGCTTACAGCTTGTGGACCAAGTCCCCACTTAAGGCACCTCCCTTTCAAAGTTTTCCTGTGTACATTCTTTTTATCTGAAGCCGGGTATTAAACTGTAATGATTTTAATTTATTTCTTATTTAAGTTAGGTAGCAGACCATAACATCTGACTGAAATGGAGAGTTTTCTTTTAATGTTTGTGGCCATGCCTACCTTGATGTTTTTTTGATGTTAACATGATTACTATCATCAAGAAAATTCTCAAGTGCCATTACGACAGAGGTTAACCAAAAATATCCAAGAAAATTTCTAGAACTCACACTGTAATAACTCTGTGTAAACAGTATCCTGCCTTCAGGGGAATAGTTGATAAGGGAAAACGCAAAGAAGGATTTTAATTTGAAGAAGTTTAAACCTCTGAAATTCTTTTATTCTTTGAAAGGTCATTTATTCTTTAAAAAAGTAGATAAAATACTTGCATGTTCCTAATTTGGTAGGTATGTACCAGTTAAACACATGGTGAATGACCATAAAAGTTGTAAAACACTGGGAAGTATGTTCTCCCTCGACCATCAATTCTTTTAGTAGTTGGCTTGTTTGCAGACCTTTTAGTAAATGTGTTTGTGCTTAATGACCTCTTTCTGGCCAAATCTTAGAATTCTCCTTATGAATGTTTAGTGACTATGACAATCTCAGGTTGGGAAAACAGATCTGTTAATCTTTCACCGTCAGAATCCTCCTCCCCACCGGTCTTCTTCTTAGTCACAATKGGCCACTCTTTTTATCTGGTCTGTTAGTGAAGTCCAAAGTCAAGGTGTCCTGCTCATTTGTTACTTCTGTCTCTTCATTACCACATTGTGTCTAAATTTCACAGATTCTTTAATATAAAATCTCTGGCCTTTATTTTCCTACCCCTTTTTTTAGCTATAAATTCATATTCAAGGTGTCCTCACATCTTACCTACTAAAACCTACTTCTGTCTGAGTTGTACATTTATATGACAAAAATATTTTCCTAGTCTGCTTCTTTGAATTGCCAATCCCTCCTAATTCTTTCATTGGCTCTTCCCTTTCAATACAAAAACTTGAAAAACTTGAAAACTTGAAAGGTTTTGCCTTACCTTCCACCTCATGCATTAATACTTTTCAAAATGCTTCAGACTGGAGTGATGCTTCCAAATAAGCATCCTCATAGGTTTTTTTTTTTCCTATTGCTCTCTGCAGTTAAGAAGAACACCACGTAATGTTCACAAAACTAASTCACTACTATACTGGATATCCTGATATACAGGTTTGATACCTGAATTTGTAGGTGAAGCTGACAGCAAGTCCTTCTGAGATCAGCAACTGGACCTGAATCAGGAATATGATCAAGAATATGGGACCATGAATATACATAATTTCCCACATCATTGAAGAAGAAGTTATTTACCAGCATGATCACTGTCATTTCAGAGCCATCATCTCATAAAGAAAAATCTGTGTGAAGCTTTAAGGGAAATGAGATTACCTGGCTATGTTTCTTTACTAATTTTTGGGTTGCTTCGGTCATTGAAAAATTTCTGTTGTAAAACAGTTTTACTTCATAGAAAAAACTGAATACTCTTCTGTGTTAATGACTGAAACATCCTTTGCTTTTTGCTGTTGCCAAAATATACCTGGAGACAGATCTGCATTTTATGCCTCAAGTTTCATTAAATTTGACATCTTGTTTGTGAATTGACCAAAAAAATGAAAAGAAAAGCAAGTACTAATTGTATGCTTAGTCTTTGGTTTCTGAGGTACAGAAAGCTGCTACTGGTTTRTCTTCACCTCTGTGGGTAGAAGAGTATAGTAGATCTTAAGTCTGTGTACCAGGAAGCTAAGGAATGAAGTTAAATGGARCTTTGGGTTAGGAAGGTGGCAGAACCAAGATAAATTAAATAATCCATTCCCCATTACTTATCTGTGAGAAATTAAACTTCATTCATTATTACTCTAGCTTCAAATCTTTTAAATGTCATTATCCAAGATATTTAACCAAACTTATTATGTTTATGCAGCTAGAAGTAACAGAAACTAAAGTTTATATTCTTTTTTATAAAAGCTAAATACATAGGGCCAGTTTGATATGTGAGGGATAATCATATCAAATCAAATAATAATCAAACAATGCTGACCAACATATGTTGGTGTATTTTCAAAGCTATGCCTACCAAAGAAAAGACTTGAAAAGACTTGACACTAGGTGCACGTTGTCATTACCCTGCTATTCACAGAGGTTGGCCATCAGTCTGAGCAAGTGCAGAGCAAGCACAGATGATGTGTTGCATGTATTCCTTTAGCATGCAGTCTTGGGATGTAAATCATAGCACCAATATTTAAGTGAGTAAATTCTATCTAATTTTGCATATGTCTATATAATGAGAGAGCATGTAGGAACATATAAAAGGGAGAGCAAAGACAAGAAGGGTAGAGTGAAAACATTTGCTGTGGGAAGATTTAAGTTCGGTCCCCTGATCTACCACAGATTTCCAACATATCCTTGATCAAGCTCCTTAGCCCCTCTATAATACAAAGATAATTGCTTTGTTCTGCATCACAGGAGTATTTTCTGATGTGAAGATTAAATCCATTAAAGACTGTAAAGTTGTTCAGATATTATAACTATAACATTTCTTCTAGCTTTTCAGTTACTCCTGACATAGCTCAAAATAATTTATCTGAGACAGAACACAAGGCTGAAAACTGGACTTTTTAAAAAAGATAAGGAATTCTGTTCTCCAAAACATACATTCATGCAGAAATAGATTATGATAAATCAAGTGCCCTCTGAAAATAAGTAGCAGCAATTTAAGGACTATTTTAGGACTACCTAATTTTGGTAACTTTACAAAATTACGGCTTTCTCATGGATAATCTGTCCCTAAACAGTTTCTCAGAAGTATTATGCACAAACTTGCTTTCCTTCAGCTTGATGCCTGATTTTTTTTCTGCTTAAATACACATATTTACTCTAACAATTGCTAAGAATCATATGATCTTAATAAATGATTTCTCTTGAATCTCTGTTAAAGATCCACCTTATTTCTTTAGATATTTCTTCATATTATTACTCTTGAAAGCTTCACAGAGAAATTGAATTTATATTTCAAAAAAGGAAAAAGGTAGGTTTTATGTTAAGATTTCAGTACTGAAAGTTGTGTAGCAATAGAAGACAAAGACATTCCAAAGAAGAGAGAAAGTACAGGAATATTCTAACATATGAAAACACTAAAAAAAAAAAAAAAAAAAAAGGCCTAGCATAACGAGGTCCAGTTCTACACTTGGCCAAAGGGCTACTGTCTGAGTGTAGGTTAGTCACATATGGCAGAAAGTATCACAAGATCTTAAGTTTTTTTGAAAGTCTGTGAGTTTGGGTTTCTTTTAAAGAATACATTTTTTTTTCCTTTTTTTTTTCCTGCCAGTATTGGTTTCACATCTCAGACAAGCGTTATGAAATATAGAAGGTAGTTATTCATAGATAACAGGACAGAGACACCTACAGAAATTGTCTCATGAACATTTATGTGACACCACTAAAAATGTTAGTGGAAGAGTGGCATGGCCTTTCCTCTTGACATTAGTATAATAGTAATTATATATATATATTTATTTATAATGTATAATTAAGCCATAAATCGCCATAGAATACAACCCAAGTCAAGAATGTAGTATATTCAAAGTATTCTCTATGAGCATAAAGCACTTGATTCAACATCTGCTATGACTTCAGTCAGCCTTAAGTATCCTGCCTGGCTTCCAACTGCCACTCCAGAAAGGCCTGGATCTTCCATAGACCTGATAACACTGTGCAGATGTCTCAGATACCCTGAAGGTACTAGATATCTACTTGTGGGAAACTGAATCACTTTTTAAAAGGCATAAGAATTAATGTTAATATATATAACAAGATATAATTAATATAATTAATATATAAAATATATAAAATCTCTTTTCAGAATTTTAAATGATATACAGGAATAAGCTGAGGACTAGACCCTCCTTGGTAGATTATCTCACATGGCTTGCTATGAAAACTTCTTTTCTTCTTTTGATGCAGTTGGTGGCTGAGGCAGTCAGAAAGGCCCACTGAATAGGATGAGTCCTGTCCACATTTAAAGTTTTAAATTAAACTGAATTCAAAATTTGAAAGATTTGAAATCTGATCCATATTGATAACTCTTTTTACTTAYCCTAGTTGTAGTACTTTCCAGGAAGGAGATTTTGCTCTCCTGGTCTAACAGATTTCCTCCTGTATGTGCTAACTGGATAAAGTAACTTACTAAATACTGGTTTGTATTAGTAGTCCTCTAAAGCACAGTATTTTTAGCAGAATTGAAAATTATTGCTGTTAATTTGGCATAAAAGTTGTCTCACACTTGCTTTACATAAAAAGTCATAACAAGGGAAACGTAAGCCTTAGAAAAAAACTCAGAGCATGAATTATTTTGAGATCTGTTGACCGTGCAGTCTTAAGGATTTCACAGAAGAATGCAACACTAACATTGGCGGTGAAACTCCTTTATGAGAGGATGTTGCACACACAAACATCAGGTTTTTTTTTTTAATTCTCCTTAGTAGTTTCAAAAATGAACACCAAGAAACACTGTTCGTTATTGTATGCATTACAGCTGACAGGATACCACTTTCCAGCGGGGCCTAAGAAGTAGCAAGTGTGGCTGAGGGGGAAAAAAAAGTGATGGCCCTTTACACAGGGTAGAGGCTAACACTGTTAAACAGAGTTACAGTCAGCAGAAAATCTTAGCTCCCCAACAAACCTACAGAGGCACAGGATTATAGCTAAATTGTGAATGGATTAGAAATCTACTTTGTTTGTATTTGTTCCACGATAGGCTATATAAACACCATTTCACTGAAAAGAGACTTTTAGCCTGGTTTAAAAAAAAAAACAAACAAACAAGAAAAGTCTTTCATTCTTTCTTTAGAAGGGATTTGTTTTTCAGCTGAAAAGGCTATACTGGAAATATGTGTTTTACCATCTGTTTAGGCTTCAGTTGCCTTCTGAGGGGAATGGAGTACTTATGGGAAAAACAAGTAGGCAGGATGGTGGCGTGGCATGCCCATCTTTCCCAGGTAGTGAGACAACTGGGCTGATTTCAGAAGTTTTTGTATTAGGTAAGAATTCATCCATCCCATCCTTCCTTCTTTGAATACCATAAACTTGGAGGAGGGAGGAAGGAAGAAATGAATGAAAATAATACAAGTAAAAAAAAAAATTCTAAACAGAGTCTTAATAGTCTCTTTGGCGCACAACATGTTTTATTTAATGTTCTTATTGTCCTTAGTTTTCCCACTTGACTCTGTTCATGCTTAGTCATTAATTTTACACATAGATGTTTTAAAACTGTACTAAAGTACCATGTTGGAAGAATGCCTCTGATTGATTAATCATTCATCTCAGTAGAAAAGCCATGAACACATTTGATTTCCAGCTACTTCATATATACAGCTATAAAACAAGATGTAAATTGCAATAGATAGCAATTTCAAAGGAAATGTGAAAAAGTTTGTCTGTGAGTGTGAATGAGGGAGCTAAGAATGCTTTGCAACATATATGTAACAGTTTATTAACTATGTACCCCTCATTTGCTTTGTTTAGTGATAAATAACAGGATTATGTAGCTAAAAGTTTAAAGGTATAAGTAACAATGACCTATGAAAGCTATGAAACAACAGTCTGTTTATAGTTTGCTGCCTGCAATCAATACCACCTTCTGTTTAAGTTAATCAATGTTGTCTTTAATTGACTAGCTTGGCTTGAAAACCTGCCAAAGTACTGGACTCCTGGGCTGGGGGATAGGGAACGTTATTGTTTGCTTTCTATGTATTGTAAGATAATCTCGCATTTATTTGTGGTCAAGAAAATATGAGGCAAAATAAATCTTTATTGGAAGTTTCCTCATTGGGTATTCAAGTATTAATTACAAAAGACAGACAAACTAGCAAGAGATGTTATAAATGTCTCATGTACAATCTAGGTACAAAATCTGAACTGTACTGGGTTGTCTATCACAGCCAAAAAATTTCAGAAAAACAAATTTCTTTAAAACCTGTGAGCTGATAAAGCTAGTAAGGCTCATTCTTCACAGGGAAAATAAAAGCAAAWATTTAAATTAGAGTACAGGGAGAGAGCCTTGCTCTTTCTAAAATGTATAAAAATTAGAGCATCTAGTTGTCGAGTTATTCCTTCTGCAACAGTAATGAAATTCAAGGTGCTGCACACAGATTAATGTTGTTATTTATTATTATGTATATAATTTCATTGAAGTGCAGAGCACTGTACAGATGAATAATAAGTGCATGACCCTGACGTTAATACAAGGTGCTGCACACTGCAGTCAAAAAGCAGCTGAAGTTTAAGGCCCTAATCAGAAGGAAAGCAAAACACTATATGTATGCGTTACTGGATTAGGAACAATGTTTAACCAACAAATATTTTAGGAAGACCAAGCAAAAATAAAATAACACAGAGTGGACTATAAAAGGGAGTTAGGACAGCCGCTCCACTAAATGTCAGTGAGGGTTAGACACTAAACTTCTAACACCTTCTTCCTTTGACAACAGCACTGCATTTGAAAATATCTTTTCTTGAGAATTTGAAAGACAAAAGAGAGAAGTGGGGAAAACATGCTATCCTTCAGCTTCTAAAATTTAATGGTGTATGTGCGTATGTTTTCACAAATGTACCAATTTGTTTGACAAACTCTGGCATGCACAAAAGGATCAGTAACAAGACAGCAGACATCACTCCCTGGTGGGTCACTACAACAGTTCTGCTCCATTCTGTTGCCTTTTTCACACTTTTCTGGTAGCTCAGCTCACTACTCTTACCTAGAGGTGCTAGAATAACACTGGAGATGGCAATCACATTACAGAGACAGTCCTATCGTATGTTTGCAGTCAACCAAAGCTGTAGACACTGAAATCAGTTGTCTTACTGAACTTCAGAAATCTTAAGAGTGGAAAACTTAAGGAGGAAACCTGATAATCAGTCAGGAAAAAAAAAAAAGAAAAAAAAGGAAAACCATAAATCCCTCTATGTCACCTTGCTGAAAGCCCCACTCTCACAAGACATGATACTTCGTAAATATAGACAGACCTTCTTACTGATTGATGAATCCTAAGCTGAAAAAAACTGCTTCTGGGTTGTTGTCCTTGACAAAATAACTTGAAGTTATTATATCCTTTTTTTTTTTAAATCTGACCTAATGGAATAACAGATCGAGTAGCCCCAAATTCACAGACGAACTTCAGAGGAAAGTTAATCGCTAGAGAAAAGAAGTCCATTGTTTTGTCAGTGCTGCTTTAGAAGACCTTTTTATATGTGTGTGGGTCTAGAATAGTCAGCTGTTTGTTTCCATAAGCAGCCTAGCTAAGTAGCAGATGTTTCCTTGGGCAGTTATTCAATATATCTAGAAAAAAAAATCTCTTTGCCTTCCAGGCTTCTGACAGCTTTGTTTCCAGCTCCTGACTTCTTTTCCCTGCTGAAATGTCCAACCTTTATAGCAGGCCTGCGCAACAGGTGGGCCGTGGGTCTCTTGCAGCTTGAAAAACCATTTGTTTGGCCCATCAGCTGCTGAGAAGCATCATGTACTGTTTGATTTGTCCAGCTGCCAAGAGGCAGCAACAAGATGTCCAGCAGAAAATGCTTATCTCCTAGCTTGTCACAGATCCCTTGGAATGCATGCATCTCCCAGTCAGCCACCTGGTCAACCAGCAGACACATACCTCCAGATCATACACGCACACTGCCTCATGCCCAATCAGCAGGTCAGGCAAGTGGAGTAATGCAAAGGATTTGGGCTATTCAGAAGTAATATCTAAGGCAGGGGGAGGGGGGTGATCAAGAGGAAAATGGGAGTTTAGCAATATGAGGGAAGCTGAAACAGTGAGGAAACGGTTTGGTGGAGAATGAGGAATATTGCATAGGAAAGTGAAAATGTATTTTCATTCTGAAAATGACCTGATAAATCCATTTGAGCATCCTGGCTTTACAGTAACCCCAAACCTCTTTCTGCTATAAGTCCCATGCAGTAATGATAACAACAAATCCATAGTACTTATTAAGTAGCAATAAAAATAGAATAACTGATGAACAAGTGTCAATTGAATCAAAATGAAGAATTTAAAAGTGATTTAGTTTAGATGTATATTTAATATTTCTAAGATATCTTAGTAAGAGAAAAGGCAAGAAAAACACTTGGTAAAATGTATAAAGGATCAGGTGTTTTTTCTCCTGAGTTTAATTAATTTATACTATAGCAAATATATGACTATTGGTTTACAAGGCACTATACAGATGGATGACCTTCAAGGAACTATTGGAGCAAATGGAATTCCTTCTGATTTGTAAGAGGAGGAGGAACACTGACAGGAATGGACAGAAATGCAAAGACAGAAGGAAGAAGACCTGGAAAAAAGATACAATTATTGGAGGGACTCTATAAACAGATAGTGGATAAGTAGAAATAGACTTGATTCTAGTCACCACAGTCAACATCACGGGCAAAATAAATGAAGGGAAGACCTTAAGAAAAGACATTTTAGTTAAGTATGCTGCAGAGAGAACTAATCTCTCCAGAAAAGAAATAGATGCCCCATCATCTGAGGAGATTGAAAACTAGTTTTAAAAAATCATTAGTTAATTTGAGGGTAGTCTTGCACTAGAAAATGTGTCCTTATCTATCACAATAATTTTCTCTAAGTCTACAACCATAAGCACATGTAAAACTTAAGATTTAAAGAAATTAGAAGAAGCCTGATGCAGCTGGACTTGGAAGTAAAGAGAGAAAATGGGACTTGGGGGGATGACAGGAACTGGTTGAACAAGCAGATAAAAAATAGGCACTGGAAAAGCTGTGAGAGGGAGTCAGTAACAAGAAACAGCTGGCTGACAAAACTGTGACTGAAGCTGAGTGACCAGGTGATTTGGACTGACTAGACAAGAAAAGGACCCAGCGGTTAAGAACAGAATAAAAAACAGAGGAGAGGACACAGATATGGCAACAAAGTCAGATAAAGCAATCTGAATATATATAAAAAAGTCTCTTAAAAGGAGAAATCTTGACAAGCAACTGGATATGTGGCAAATGGATGCTGTACTATGGAGACATCTGAAACTTGCTTAACAAGGATATTAGGTGCAAGAAGTTGAGTTGAGAGGTTGGAATTATGACTAGATATGAATAGAAATGTGCATTAAAAAGCCTGATTTGTACGAGATAAAAAAGAGAGAAGAAAAGAGATTGTAAGACTTGGAAATGGGTATTAGGTCTGACACAAAAGCCAGAGGTGAGAAAGAAACATGAGTAAGACAGCTTGATGGGGACGCTGTTAAAAGGCATACATTTTGCAAGAAAAATGAAAGGACTTTTCTATGCCCAAGAGTACAAAATGTAACCCAAGATTGTCTTTTATTTAATATCTCAACAAATATCTTTAAAACTCAAATGACAAAATGGTCATTCCTTTGATCACACAGCTCATAACAATGCATTACCATTTATCAATTACTATGTTAGTTTTATCACAGTGAATCTAAGATTCAAGTTTTACTTGATCTGTAAGGTTGTCACATGTCACTTCACGGTGAAACTTCAGATTGCTTAGTTTACTGTTTGAAAGGAATGCCCTAGAAAATGGTTACCTATCACCTAGGACATTACTGAAATTGTTAAGCTAAACAGTCAACTATTAGGAAATGCCAAAATTAAGATTTAACATATGAAAGAAATTGAGATAATGATTCACGCCTTTTCTGTAAAGCATGCTGTCTAATGATGAAAGTATTATACGTGAAGCAGGTATTATATAAAGCATGAGGACACACACTGAGCACTAAAGATAAAGAAAATATTGGATATATATCCATTAATTCAACTATACCCTCACCCCCTGAACTGAATGAGGCAGGGTACTGTGAAAAATACAGTATCTAATCATATAATTAAAGATTATATCATGATGCATACACAAAGAAGGCTGAACAAAGGTAAGGAAGACAACCTTAATTCTACCATTTCCTAATTTTGGAATGCTTGACTTTAAAGCCTTGATAATAGCCTTCTCCAATAAACTTTTTGATCTCATAAAAAATATTGTCACACATTTAGACATGCTTTTGTCCAAGATTTTTACATCAGAAACAAAACTGCGTGCAAAGGCTTCACAGAACCACTAAAAACGCCCTTTCAGTGTGTAGTTCCTAAGATAGGTATCTTTCAAACACAAATATAGCAAGAAAGACTCAAAGACTATCATTTGCTGAGATTATTACACTGACTTTACTTGTTGAAAAATAGATTAAACAAGTTTCAAATCAAGGCAGAAAACAATTTAGGTTATGTTTTCAGACAAATGATTGAAGATACATCTAAGCAATTCTTACTTCTGTGGAGGGCAGCTGCGGGGCAGCTTTTGCTTAATGCCTGGACAGCAAAAAGCACACATTAAGTAAATGCAAAGTTAAATCATGATTTCTTTCTCACTCTTTCTCCATAGCCCTCAAAGGCTTTAAAAGAAGTAATCATATGGGACTACACAGGCAGTGCGCTAAGTTGCAGTTGCTCTTTTTCTCTATTTCTCAAACTGTCCAACAACTCCATTTTCTGCCTGATCCTTTCTGGGAGGAAAATAGACCCTCTGCTTGCTTGCTGCCAAGGTCAAAAGAGCTTGAGAGAGGCTGTGAACACAGTACGACAGGTGGTCCTGGAAGCTTTTATATGCATGGTAGCAGAGCGGCTCTTTTTCTTATATCAGGAAAGAATAGTTTGAAGCCATTTAGCATTACATGTAACTGTGCTGTTAGTATGAGCCTACAGTCAAGGTGGAAAACTAGGATAAAGGCCAGAAGAAACAGTCTGTGGGAAAGGGCTTAGAAAGCATAAGTTCATTTTGCTGAGGGACAGGGAGAGTAGAAAAGTGACAGATTCATACGGAGAAAGGCTGATAATCTGCTATAAGGGAAAAATATATGCATATATTTGCAGCAGAATAAGGACCTGAGATATGAAATTCTGATTGTTGGTCAAAGAGAACAAATACTGGGCTACAGAAGAATACACAGGAGGGGAACATTGATGGAGAGAGTGGAGCGGGACAAGAAAAAATTTCTGAATGGGCAAAGGGCAAATTATCTCTTGGAACACAAAGAAACTTTTTTTTTTTTTGGGGGGGGGGGGGGACAAAAAAATATATAATAGGCCTGAGAATTCAATGAAGCTGGACAGGGTGAGAAGAAAAAACTGTTAGTGGAGAGTGACGGAGCTGGTTTCAGAAGAAGCTGGAATGAAGGGATGTGGAAGTTGGAAATGAGCTGAAAGAGAGTGGAAAAGAGATAGAGTGTTACTAGAAAATAAGAAAGAAATGGGGTAGATAAGCAAAATAGCAGCCTGAGGACAGATAATTTGGTTAAGCTTCCTGTTCTCATAAGGACATTTTTGGGAAAAAAGCACAAAAAACATGAAAATGAGGTTGGGAAAAGGAAGACATGAGAGAGACATCATGTGAAAAGAAAAGACTAGTCAATAGGGAAGACAGTGCAGAAGTAGAAAATTTTTAGTGAGTTTAGATAATGTGTAAAGGAAGCGGTGATTAAATGGAATGAAGATTATGCATATACAGGATTTGGGAGGGAAAACTCTTGGGAGACAGAACATTAGGAATGTGAGATTTATAGAGGAAAAGAAAAACTAATGATATAGGCAGACAAATAAATGATAGATAAGCAGATGGAGAAGAAAAAGCCAATAGAAAAAAGGCAGAAAATAAGAGTGGCGGTAAATGTCATTGTTCTAGTGCTTAATAAGAGGTCTTGTAATAAAACAGTAAAAGTCAAACATTTTCTTGTATGGTACCTTTTTGTGGGGGATGAGGGGGTCTTGGGAAACCGGATTGGGAGCTAGGCATAGGCATCTAGTGAACCTACAATATGTATGGAGAAGAGGATAATCTGCTTTATTGTTATTTCAAACAGAAGCAAGAAAGAAAACATTTAAAACTAGTGTCTACACCAGTTCCTAATAATAACTTAGTATCTGCTTGGATCTGTTAAAATATATGTAACTATGTTTGAGTCCCACATTTGGATTTTTTTATTATGATTATTTGTTAGCATTTTATGGATAATCCAGTAAACTGTTATCTACCTCGTATTCTAAAAAATGAACTAAAATACCCTTATTGCTTCTTTTTATAGCCTCATATTCAAATTCCTTTTTTATATATCTTTCCCATTTTAAAAAAGACTTTACATAAACTAAAATGTTATTTTGAATGAGTGCTGCATCACAAAAAAAAAAGAATAGAACATACTCCACTTATTGACAAATGCAATTATCTTTTACACTTAAATTAGTCCCATTCCTTACTCATAAAACTGATATTTAAAAATATCAATATTAAATATAATTTCAAGTTGACAGGAATCTTTTTTATTTATGATAAATAGCAGATAAAATCCTTATTTTTAATCATTATTTCCTTGCATAATATTTTATTAAATACTGAAATTACACTTGCTAGTTCAATTATTTCACTTCCCCACAGAATACTGAAGCTCTCCTACATTTATTTGCTTAGTTATAGAACTGCATAGCATGTTCAATACAGTAAATTTAAAAGATTAATGACTGTGGTTAAAGACACTACTATCCCAGCCATACTTTGATATACTGATACAGATAGATAAAGGCATAGATATACTTTTGAGCGGAATAACAAAGGCATAAGTATTTCCCGAGTAAATATTTCTTCCAGAAACTAAAAGCATGAAAGATATAGTATTACATTCTATATTGTAGAATATATTCTAAATTCTATGGAATAATTCTTCTACAGTGTATAGTACAGTATATAACATATCATTTACAGATACAGAAACACAATCTAAGTATACAGTTGAACTCTGAAAAAAATTGGAGGGATGTGCTTTTTGTTGCCCCTGTGAAAACTGGAAAAAGCTTTGGAAAAATCCCAGCCTCAGCCATTGAAAATAATTTGTAGAGTTTTGCAGCTAAATTCACTAATGAATCCATCTCTACTGAGCATACTTTATGCTAGGGCTGCAGGAATCAAGCATTTCTTTCCCTGCAGCTGCCTCTCCTCATTTCTGCAAACCATTTCTGTGTTAAATACTGAAATAAGAATACAGAGGTTATCTTTGCTTTTCTCTCAGTGCTCCCTTTCCTGATATCGAGGCTGATGCAGAAGAAGACACAGAATGTGTACTGAAAGCAGGAGGGGACCTGAGCTTGATTGGGGGAACTGGAGGAGACAGACTGCAATGTGGTACCAAGCAGGAAAGGAGGATAAGGGGGATGTCAATGGTGTGTGGATTCCTGAAATGGCTGGACAAGCAGAGTAGGCGACAGGAAGGGTCAAACAGAGATGGTGGCTAGTGCCTGAGGTCACTGAGAACAGAAGGTGCTTGTAGTTGAAGAAACAACCAGGGTGGCATGAAACTGAGTCCAGAGAGAAGGCTTGAAGAATGGGTATCTAGGCATTATGAGATTAGGAGAAAAAAAAATGTAGAGACAGGAAAGAGACTGACATTAGCTGTTGATGAAAACTGGAACTGAAACAAGGAAAACGCACCCAGGAGGAACCGGGACAGAGAGATACAGTAGCAGCAGGAACGCACACTAAAGGGGGCACAGAGGAAAGGGAGCTCTTGGGGAACCTCCAATACTGGAAGTGAACACGAAGAGGCCTGACATTTAGCATTACTCTTCCATTAATAACTATTTCTGAAACTTGTCACCTTTATTATGGCTGATCCACAAAGACAATAGCCTCCTACTGTTTTATTTGTTTCATAGAGCTACACATGTTACACAGTTCTGTGTGGTAGTTCTAAAAGTTACAAGCTGCTTTATAAGATGGTTAAGCTGAATATATTAAACTAAGAAATTATTAAGTCTATTTCTTGCTTCTTTTTCCTCCCTAAAACCTGCTTTACTTGTATGTTAAGACTGCAAAGTACAGACAGAAAAATGTCAGAATTAAGGTTGCCTTTGCAATGTGATCCAGTATCATGATCAAAATATATTATGGTCCAGTCTTTAATTAAATAATATATTTGTTTGTTTGTTTTGCTTGTTTGCTTTTCCTTGCATTTCCTTGGACAGAAGAATAATGGAAAAATCATCATTAATGGTAATGTTGCCTGTAGGACTTTGATTTCATTTGTTGTAGAAATTGTAATATATATGATGAGCATAAATAGGCAGAGGATAGCTGGAAGAGAAAGGATAATCATGGTTAAAAAACCTAAATGTTGTTCCCATGTAATTTGGGATTGGGTTCTTTAAAATAGATACTTCCAGAATACTTAGTAGTTCTTTGTTGCTGATTTTATGAATATCCATCTTGGCATATCAGCTCACAATTGAAACTAAATTCAACAGGAACAGTGATCTGAATACGTATGTGCTAAAAACACAAAGTATCCTGAAGTAGGAAATCCTTGTTACTTGAAAGTTAAACAACTTGTCACCTTAATCTTTCTGTGACTCAGTTTCTCATCGTTAAAATGGGACTACTCCAAACTTGACTTCCCTGTAGGAATGTTCTGAAGATAAAGTAATTAATTTTTGCAAAGAGCTCAGATACCACCGTGACTAGCGTAACAGAAAGGCTTCCAATGAAATTAGAAGTCTGTCTTCTCACCAGTGTTTTTGTAGCAAAAAAAGGCATGGGGCAGCAAAAAAGTGTGACAAAATAACATAATGACTGGATTCTTATTAAATGAATTCCATCAAACGGTGCTTTGAATAAGACATACATTTTATGGGAGGAAAAACATGATTCTGGAACAAAAAACATCATGACATATACCCACTTCGCAGGCAACTTTTAATCTGGCATAACCTGTCTTCTGAGTTATTGACTTTGCAGACATAACTTGCTTTATACATAAATGTTTGTGTGTATATGCATGTGTGCTTCTCTTACATAAGAACTTACTGCCTTTTTTGTATTTGTTTTGTATACTCAATACATTAAAAGCTCACTGATTTTTTATTTTGTTGTTACAGCTTCCTTGTGGCACACCAGTAACAACTCTTTAAGAGTTAGAAAAAGTGATTAAATAACACACACAAGACATCAAATGATACTGTTAGGATGATTGACTTCAAAATGCAAAATAAAGGCAATTGAGAGTGATTACTGGAGCTAATCATTTTAAGCTTGCCTTTGAAAATTGCACCTTCATTTACAATTGAAAACAAATGCTATTTTTGCTGTTTAGTATTCATGTAGGTAGATTTAGCTTGTTGACTGGAGAAGACATTATAACATAAATGTTATCTTAAAAATTTGTTCTTTACTATTATCTCAGTGTTTGCAATATATATACATTTAGATTCACAGGGGAAGTAATATGATTTCCTTTAGTATTTCAGGTATAAATTTACTCAGCAGATTTGCTTTATTAAAATGTAAATAATGGGATATAGAACATTTGGTAAATGAAAAATCCAAGAAGGGAATAAACAGTTTATTTATCGTTAGCGTTTAAAGTAGCTTACTGAAGCACACCTTTCAGTAACTGCCACTGGACATTAGCTATGAAGTTCTCACCAGGCCTTGAATGTTACCCATTAGGTTTAGCCATTTATATAGTTAAAAGGCTGAAAATGTTTCAAATATACCTTTAAAAACATTGTTATCTTAAATCTAACTACATATACTCACAAAAACTGCATTCAGCATGTCTAAGATTCAACCCAACATTGCTTCAAATTAATTATTCTTCTTTAATTGCTTTGTATAAACAGAAATGACCTATTAATTTAAAGAAAATCTATCAGCACAGAATGTATTCTCTCTTATAAACAAGCAAGATGAACTTGACCTTGTTTGAACTTGTTTTGATGTGGCCCAGATGGTAGGCTACATGCTTGAATAGCAGTCTAAAGCTGAGGAAAAACTCATATAGCAAGATCTAGATTTATAGCCTTTTGCAAATTCCTACCTTGTATTGTCCTTTCAGCATCTGTTCTGCCCCCGCTGCGGTCAGCTTCTATCTCTGGGGTCAGAGAGTCTAGAAGCACAGAAAGGTAAGACTGACACATATTTCATTTGATTCTTATAGCCCTTTTTACAACCTGTTACTCCAATGCTGAATTACAATACAATCAACCTTTGTCAGTTTTTTAATGTTGAACAATGACTGGAGGCCAGCACAATTTTTTTTTGTTAGACTAGGAAGATTAATGAGCAATAGATTTTTCAAGCTTAAAAGAGGTGGGAGGGGAGGCGGGGGGGGGGGAGAAAAAAAATTGACTTCTCAAGCTAATAATAGAAAATTGTACTAGTTTGGACATTCTCTTCAGTTAATTTATTTGCACATGATATACATAATCACAGAAAAACAAAGAGAGAAAAGAGACTGTTTCCCCCCCCCACACACATCATGTTATAAATTATCAATATTATAAACTGCTTTTGGCGCTTAAATTAAACGTTAATGACACAAAGGCAAAAACTGGCTTCTTACCATTTAGGACCCTGAGACTATCTGTTGAAGCTGCCTGTTTCAGCGTCTGTTCTGCTTGCTCCCGTCGTTTAGTCTCAAACTCAAGTGCTTCCTGCAATTTCCTCTTTGCCTTCTTTTCCTTCTTTAACCTTTTCTGAATTATTGCTGGGAAAAAATAAAATCAGTATACTCACATTTGGATTTGAAACTCGGTTACATGATTAGCTATTAAGAGTTCCCAGAAATGACACAACTGCATAAGTTCATATAAATTGTTTAATTTTACAGCACTGATTTAAAATGCTTGATGTTTGCTGGAATCACAATGGGACATTTTAAGAGCTACTGTTCTATACCATGCTATTGAAAATCGAATATTCAGCTATAGCATTTTTTTAGAAACAGAGATGAGGATCTGTGAACGCCCAAATCAGCAGGCCCTGGACCTGGCCATCAGATTTACTTTTCGCGCCCCTCTGATGCAGATACACTGCTGCCTCCGGAGGTCAAGAGTTTCTGGGACGAATCCCACCATTTTGTTGCCTTCCTCGGCGCCCAGCTGGTGTTTGCACAGCACTCGCGGTCGCCTGCCTGCCTGCCTGCCGCTTCGCTCCCACAAGAGGGAGACCTGACCGCTGCCGGGGCCCGGCGGCCGCCAGCTCTCAAAGAGCAGGATCAAAGTGGATCGCACGAGTGGTGTTTTTAAAGAAATTTTAATTGTTTTTTTTTTTTTAACTATGTTATCAGTGAGTTTCTTCCACCGTGCAGCCACAGGAGTAAAACTTGCATAGTCCCTAATAACTGAAGGAACATATCACAGTTATATCCCTGATGGAAAAGAATAAGGCCAACCAATTTTTGCTAGTCGGTGAAAACCAAACCGAGCCTCAAAATAAAGCACATTATGTTCCAGAGCACATCATTTTCTTCCCCATCACATCCCAGCCCTTCTAACCAGGCACATTCAGGGCTGTGCACATACACTAGAAAAAGGGGGGCTTATTTTCCATAAGATCTCCCTGGATAACCCTCTTCTAGAGGGCTTCTTATTGTTAGACTAACTGCAAAGGAACTACCATTAACCAAACCATGATGCTGGCATCTTTCACAAATTACAAATAAAACAATACAAATGAAACTTTTAAAGTGAACCATCATCGTTATTACTATTTAACGTCTATTCTAAGAATGACCACTTTTGGGGTGATCTTGGATATTTTGTGTTGCTACACAGAGCAGTCAGACACAAAATGAATATAAATACATACCCTGTAGTCAAAATAGTTAAGTCATTTACATCCAAGACATTGGAATTTTGGCTCTTTTTCGTTTTGTATAGTACCGACTATTTTGTACATTTATTAACTTATACTATGAAAGAACATGCATCTGTACAAAGGCTAAACTAAATACATTTTGAACGATTGCATGGTTTTAATGTTTTCATTGCAAGTACTTTGGAAGTGATTGCAATAAATGAGAAGGAAACATATGTTGCTTTCTGAATTAAAATGTCATCATGGCTGACACGTTGTAGATGTGACTACAGCAGTCAGAGCCAGAATTAGCAAGCCCTTACTGTGTAGCTGCTCACAGAAGAGATATTATCCTACTTTCACTACTTGATGAGACACATCCTAAAGTCTTAGGAATCACTAATTGGAATATACACAAAGAAAGAAAGAAGTAGTGCAGTAAATAGGCAGCACTGTAGAAGATACTGCAGCAGCAGTGAATTTAATATTCCCAGAAATGGCTAAAATATTCAGATGATCTGCCACCAAGAAAAAGATATTTGACTTATTTTAAGATGACCAGCAACAGATAGACATTGATATAGGTTGCCTAATGCTGAAGATCAGGGAAAGAGTTTTCATCTAATGGGATTTGACCTGTATGTGACACAGTGCATATGTCTATATGCCATAGTATTTAAGTGCATTTCAGTTTTTTCACAGTAAAGCTCTTAACTTAATAAGGCTATGGTACACTCCTCTCAGTTTGCTCATGGTTCCATTAAGACATGCGAAACATTCTTTAAAGTATGACAGTTGCTAAACTAATAGTAGGTAAAGCCCCCTATGTATTTTTCTATGTTTAACTGAAGAAATGAATTCTCAATGTAATCATAATCTGGCCTTATTTTTCTCTCATATTTGGCTCTGTCCATTTTAAAGAATAATGTATTATTTCTGTTTGTTTTGCACAGAAGTACCCACTAGCGAAGATAGTCATCCTCATTATATTTACTTTATTGCATACCACTATTAAGTGCTCAACTCCATTCCTCTTTGCTCTGACTCTTTTACCAGTGCAATATCATCATTAGAGGGATACATGTAAAAAAGCAAGTAATGCATAGTGCTGAAAATAACACTGGCAATTTCAGTATCCTGCATAAAATAAGYTCCTCCTTGACTTACGGGTTTGAGTGAAATTCCATTTGCCTAATTTTAGCTGTTGAAAACATATGTGTCTAGTCCAGTCTAGTCAACTATATTCCCTTTAGAGCTAACACGGAGAAAAATAATTCTCCACAATGTAACTCGTCCCACTTACCTGGCTGAGAACAGGATGCAGGAATCTATCTTTCTTTATTGACTAGAAACAGAACTTATATTCTTAGCTTAAACTAGGTGCTTAACTTCTAGGTGAGTTAGCTTAAGTAAGGTCAGATGGGTCCCTACTTTTACCCTTTCTGCAGCGCATACGGTTGCCTGAGTTTAAAAAGGAAGATATGATCGAGTTGTTGGGAGACACAGAATTTGATAAGGCTGTGGAGAATTAGCGAGCTTTGTTAGAAAACTATTTTAAAAGTATAAGTAGTGCAACTGTACTGAGCAAAATAGGCAACTTGCGGACAATGGGATGATTCATTGCACAGCTTTGATAATTATTAATAGTAATTGTCTTTAATAATGTATTCTCATAAGTTTAAAAAGGGAAATTAATGGTGTGACAGTCATAACCTTTAATGGGTCAAGGTATGAAATAGGATTACATCACTTGCTTACTGAGAGAATGTTGTTTAGATAAAGGTATAATGATACTGGGTTTGAATCCCAGTGTTCTCAGTTTGAGCACCTATATAAGAATTTCTTGTTTAGCTGTTTCAGAGAAAATTAAACTGGGCAAGAAAAGAGTTACAATTCTAGCCTTCCAAAAATATATGTCTCACTTGTCAAGATCTATGTTAAACAACTAGTGAACCCCAAAGGTTAACTGTCCCTTGAAAAGTAATTAGACATTATTAAAAGGCAAGACACGCACATATAGAAAGGTAGAACCATAAAGAAAGAAGTGAACATGCTTGTAATGCAAACAGTTAATGCAAATTACTGTAAACTGCCTTACCTATATTATGACTATTTTAGAATGGTATATTGAAACAATATAAAGAAATTATTAAAAAATGTTTAGCGTATTGTTTACATATGTTTTACATGGGTTAATTTCTGAAATGCTACTAATATTGCCTTATCAAGAAGAACCACAGCTGTTCCTCTTATAAGGAACATATAAACAAGTGTTTAACCTACTGTGCATTAAAAAAGGCTTAAATATTACTATTATCTTTATATCTATTATATACTGATTACCTAAATGTGCAATATATGACCCTAGCACATAAGAGCAGAGACAGGAGCTCATCAAATCTTGCAGATTCTTAAATTTGATATAAGCTGTGTTTGGATTAAGAAGCTATCCCTTTTTGGTAGGGGATAATAACCTGCCAAAGTCCATAACTGTAGCTATGCTATTTAAAATTGCATTGTATATTACTGATATATTGTAACAAGTAATACTGAAGAAAAAAATAAGAAAAAGGAAGGTCCTCATTCTAAATCTCATGAAGGTACCACACAGAATCAGGCAGTTTGTATAAATTCCTGCATTGCTGTCAGCCTGGCTATAACATGAGGTAAGAGGAAGAGTTTTGATCAAAATCTGGTCTTTGATTAAAATGAGGTTTCCTAAGTAAATAGATTACAAAGGTATTATGTCTGCTTAAGTGTGTGTAAGATACCTCTGTTCTTCTGCTCCACAGCCAACTGTTTTTCAAGTGTTTCCCTCAGTTCTCGTTCCCTGAAGAGCTCCATCTTCAGCTCTGTCTTTTCCAGTTGGACCTGTTTCTCTTGAGCTCTGGCATTGTCTATAGCAACCTTTAGCAGACCCTGTTTAAAGATAAAGTTGGATATTGTAATGTTTGAAGAATGTTAGAACAGCTGACATAATAATAATAATAAAAAAAAAACTTCTGTTGTTTTTCCTTCATTAGTCATGTGATATTTTACAAATGAAATAATCCTGCTACCAATTCAGAGCATAACAATTATCATTAGCAATTTTTTACTGGAATGAATTTTAGCAAGTGGACAAATCTGTAAAAAGACAGGGAGTCAAGTTTCCAAAGAAGACTCAAGGTGGCCGTTGTCTATGCACAGGGATAAAACCCTACAGGGATAGCTTTATTCTTTGTAAGAGATAGGAGTGCAACAGACAAGTCTACACTAGGTGCTTGTCTGTGACCAAAGTAAAAAGATGTCTCACTGAAAAAGAATTGGTAGTCTCACTATTTATCATCCATAGAATGGCAAATTCAATTGCTATTACAACTCAAGCCAATGGAAATTACCAAAGGGATCTATTTAAGAAAGGCTCTTTTAAAACCTTGCCATTTTGTTCATTGTTTTTGTTAATTATTATTATTTTTAAATATTATCATCTTTCCTATAATTTCATAGTAAGAGTACAGTAACAGAGCAGGAAGATATCTGTCTTGAAATGTCTGTTCCCTGAATATCTCACAGTAGAGGTCAACATGCAATCATCTCTCACTTTCTTGGCCTGGGATTGCTGAAATAAACTCTAACTTCTTTGTTGCTATTGTATCAGTACATAATGTTTCATCCTATTCTAAACTTTTCTTGAGAATTCCTTCTTTTTGCCAAGGAAACAGAAAGATCCCAGCATAGCCATTAGCTAGATAGTTCAGACACTGAGGCAGGGTATGAAAAAGCGAAGAAATGAGATTGAGAGAAATGAACATGGAAAGCAGAAAGATTTCCTTTTCCATATTCCAGAAGCCTGGCCATCAGGCTCTTGGGATTATAGCTAAATCTCTCCTTGAAGCTATCATGCTAAAGGTAGATAATTAAGTATGGAGCATGGATAGGAACCTGACTCTTCTATATCCCAGGCAGGTCTCCTGACAACTTAACTGTTGAGATAATTTGACCCAACGGAGATTTAATTACTGATATAAAACAAAACAATGCCAACAAGAGAGACTGAAGAATACTCCTCAATGGCTGTATCAGGGGAGCATTCAGCTAACAGGTAAGAGGTTCATGATCAAGACTCTTTCAAAACAAGCATACTAAGGTCTTGAAATCATGTCCCCCAGCTCCCAAATGAGCTCCCTCTCTGCTCAGGCAAGTTTCCTAACTTAGATTCTGGGTCGCATGTTTTTTCACTAAAACTCTTTAAAATATGCCCCAAAGGAATGACAAAATATTCAACATCATAATACTTGAAAATGGAAAAAAGTATTTTTCATGAGTGTTACTCTGCACATTTCTTCTCTTAGCTTTCCCAATGTCAACGCCTGCTTTGAAATTTGTGTCCTTCAAGGTCCTTTTAAGTCTAGTCGTTTTGAGAGCCTATTATTTTCAGTATTCCTCATCCTCATTCTTAACTAAATTGTTGCCTCAAGTGTTGTCTAATTCAGAGCTTAATGCTTTGCAGTTCTATTACACTTCAATCTATTAAAGTCCACAGGAGCTGAAAGAGCCCAACACCTTCAGACTGCAAGGCCCAGATGGTCACTAAAACACAATACACTATAGGTGAGGGAGGTATGATATTTATGTTCATGCGTATGGAATCACATTTGAAAATATCTATCAACCTCAGCACAACAAATTTGATTACAAATATGTTTATGGTTTTAGCAGTTTTCTTTAAAAGAACTGAAAGCTATTCTAAAATATCTAAAACACCAAAGTATTTTGTCTTGAATTTTAAACTTGGGTGACTACTAAAGAGAAACATGTAAAGCTAAATAAAAAGCCCTACAGACATATTCAAAGTAAAATACAATTTAAAATATTTTTAAAGTCTTTCCAATCTATTTTTTTAATATTCTAAAATTCTGATCCCACCATTATTAAAAAAAAAAATCCTCTATGTTTACAATCATCACAAACTATATTTTCTATACAGGATGCTACTAAAATAGTTAGACATTCAAGTGATATGGTCTGTAGGAGTTTATCAATACCTGACTTTGGCTTATGCTTGAACTCTAAAATACTATAAATTCCTCTAATTTGTCACATACTGGAACATGTGATTCATCCAAATCACTAATAAACCAAACCAAGTGAAGCTATATGAACATGTATTCTTTTATGCAAAATAAATTGTCAAATAATTTTAAAGATGCAAACTCCTTCCCCCCAAATTCTGACAATCCATCTTGTTTAACAATAAAATCGAGCTGCTAAGGCAACTGCCATCTTTACTCAATTCAACTACATTCATGTGCATGTTTCTTCTTCATCAGGAACAAACAATTAGTAACAAATGAAAGAGATCATTACATCAAGTGCCCTTTTAGATCACCCCAATTAAAACTTTAGTTTAGCTGTATTTTAATTCTAAGATACCAAATTCTAATTTTCTGCTCTGATTGCTCTTGTTGACTTATCTTTGAAAGATGTACTCTCAGTGCAAAGCCTAGAGATTATTTAGCAAGATGCCAATGTTGGCACCACTTAATGTGTTGATTGGTTGTATTATCAGTAGCAGTTTAAAATAAATTACTATTAAACTATTATTGTCCTTGGCTGACAAAACACAATATTTTGGTGTTCTTTAAATATGAAACAATCATTATGAATAAACATGGAGAATAATGCTACAGTTTAATGCTGATGTGTGTAATTTTATATTAAGAATTGCTGCAAAATATGAAGCTCCTAACAGCATATTATATTTTCTATTGAATTTCTACACCATACTTCCTCCCTCAACCTTTCCTTTTTTTATACTTGCTGCTAACATAGCTAATGGTAATACATTACCTATTGCTGCTGATTATGTCTGAAAAATATTAGCTTTTTGGAGCCAAGACCCACTAGGGACTACTTATAAGCTACACAAAATTAAGTTTCATTTTTAGAAGTTAAATCAGTGCACATCAGTAGGTGTCCAATGTGAAAAAAAATCTGCACTAGAGCCAAACTGATGCATATGCAAAAGTGCTGTTGCTGCCAATGACAGCTCTAATGCAAAAATACTGGAAACATTCAATATCTCCCTGTATTCAGTGCAGAAGGGGGTAAGAAAATCAACGAAAAAGTACATCTAAAAATCATCAGTGCACCTTGGAACAGGGATAGCAAACGAATGAAATTCTATTAATTCTCCCAGTGGATCATCTGTAAGAGATTATACAAAATACAGTATGTCCAACTTGTATCTGCTATGGCTAATCCTCTAACCTGATATTAAATCAATATGCTGCCAATGACAATGGGAAATGCAGTGCAACTCACAACATTAACAAAAAGAAAATATTTCCCTTTAGGGAAGGTCAGATGTTATGGAGGCTGGATAATGATAGTTGTAGTGAACATGCTCAGGTTCCAGATTTGTTTTTAATACAGTATGGCTCTATCTGGAGCCAGGTTTTATGCATGGCATGCCATTTTTCCCCTGTTTGTCACTGTTAATAAAATTTCTTGATTTCAAAATAATGTAAAAAGTTGACATTTCTCCCCTGGAGATTTATAGACCACTGTGATATGGTTTGTTTATTTTACTGTACTTGTTTTAATATTTTCCATTGATAAATTCTTCAGAAATGCGTCCCCACTCCCACAAAAGTCAGGTTGATGTTTCTTCCCATTCACTGACTACTATAATTCTCCCACGCATCTCAAAATACCATCTTGTTAGGACAGTCTACCGATTCTTTAGAAATTAGGCATAAAACAAGACTTCATCTCAGCTTTAAAGTCAATATCACTCATAATTTATTTAAAAAAAAATACAAACAATATGTTGCCTATTTTGAAAGGGGAAAAGAAATCCAAAACGTACTTAGAAGCTTTTTCTGTTTAATCTAGTTACATCGACAGTGTGTTCCACATAATACACTTTAGTTAGATATATACTTATACATGACATAAGAATGGCCATACTAGTTAGCCTGGAGGTCTATCTAGCAGACCATGACCTGCTTCCATCAATGGCCAGTAAGGGGTGAGTAAGGAAAACTGCAAGAACAGGACATGCACGCAGCAAAACTTTCCCAGGCAAACCTCCCTCTCAGCTTGCAGAGAATTGTAGCTCAGGGTCATCCTTTTGCAGTATTTACTATTCGTGGTGAAAACATTTTCAAATAACATTGCCTGCCTTTTAGTCAGGAAATTACATATAAATTGTGTGCTTTCCTTATCAAATCCATCCAGTGAATGACTTGCAAAACATGCATCTATATATCTATACCTATATCTATATTTACACATTTTTAGCTAACTTCCCTAACAGCTACAATTTTGAGTATTTGCTATTTGTAACTGACTTAGTAACATAAGCAATCACATAACACAACTTCTTGATTATCTCAACAAATTACTCCAGAAAGACTTTTTTTTTGCAATACCTCTGATTGAATACCTCCATCATAGGCAAAGGCATATTGCACAAATATAAATGACATTTTTCCATTAACATTTTCTGTGAAAAATAAAATCATTCCCTTGAATTTTAACAGAAGACAAAATAACATGAAGTAAAACTGTGACTTATAGTTTATCCAATGTTGCAATATTTTTCTCCTGTGCGTTTAGCCATAGATGGTAACAGTGCAGGAGACTCACTGCAGTAAAGCCAGTTGTTTGCTTTGTTTTCTTAGGGGGATTTAGTTTGTAATCATGCATTTCTTTTATTAAAATCAATGGGATACTTGCAACTTACTTTACATATCTCTTTAAAAAATACTTAGCAACAACGTTATGTCAGTATAACACAGTCCTGATAGAAAAAATATAGCTATCAGGGTGCAGTTAATTCATCCCTTAGATATTAATGAAAATTTAGCTCAGGGACAGTACAGATTCAGACTCTAAAAGCTTAAAATAACATTACCATTACCCAAGAATATTGCAGTATCACGAAAGGCTAAGGCTGTAACATACTTTGGCATAATTGGGCCATGACTCTAAAAAGGTGAACTTATGTGAGAGGTGCAGAAACATCTTTAGCCTTCTCACTAGCACCCACACAGCGCTTTGCTGTGAGCCACCTTCCATCCCCCTTCATCCTCTCTGCAGCTGCACACAGACTTCCAGCATTTAATCTGGAAGAAATCAACAAAGGTACATGGAGAAGGAAGAGACATATCACTTAATTTAACTGTCTGGGGAAATTTATTTTCTATTCCTTTTTGTTGGATAGATATACATCTGAATATGAAAATATGTCCTCGATCTGGTTTATTTATTTTACGTGTGTATTTGTTTAATTATATTTTGTTACAGTTTCTTATTTGCATTTCAGCAGTCCCCTGCCAGAATTAAACCCCAAATGTTCTGGGTACTGTGTAGTTATTATCTCCTCTGCAAAGGCACAAATAATTAAACATTTTACTTTTGTTTCAATACGCATTTATGGAGAAGTAAGAAAATATATATATATTTGATTTTAAAAAGGAAATAAACCAAACTGGTAGCTATTGAAGAAAGATATAGTAAATAGATCTGCCCTACATTGGCCTAAAATTATGGTTTAATGATTATGGACTATTCATTTAACTGTAGTATGGAAGACACGGACTCATCTTGTGTTTAGGGGCCAATTTCAAAGGATGACTCAGTCTTCTAAAACGGAAGAAGGTGGACTTAGGCACCAAGTCCAAGTGACAGCCATGGCCTAAATGCTTCAGCACCCGCAAGGCTTTTAGTACTTTTTGGTTTCAGTTATCCAGAGTGTCTACACATTTTCTACTTACATACCCAAAAGCACTGTTCCCATGGCCAGGTTTAGTACCCTCCTCACCCCGACAGAATTCAAAGTGAGAGCTCCTACTGCCCGGAGACTACCCTAGTCTATGTTGTGTTTCAAAAGCACCTCAGTACCAGAGGCAGGGGATGGATAGCAGGCCAGACGATTTTTTCTAGAAAGTTAGTTGCATTGCTGGCGACCTCTGTCCTTAATGCTAGTGAAGCCAGAATAACAAAATGGTGAAGGGAGGTTACTGCTCCACCTCTCCTTTGAATCCAGCTCCTGTACTGAAATGGATGCAAAATTTACCTGGACAGAAGGAGAGTAAAAATGAATTTACCCATTGACAAGAGTGCGGCTGGCTCACGTATGATAGGCATCATGGGTTTTAGGTAGCACTTACTTCCTAAGAGAGTCATAAATAATGCTGGGAGCAGGGACCGTAACACAGCATTTCCTCTTTCCACAAAACCTGTTACGGAGTTTGAACTTCTAGTCAGATACTTAAAACTTAGTTCTGAAAGTGTCAGTATCAGGGTACCCAACTCTTCTGCGAGTCTGGGGTGGCCCCCTCTCRTACAATTATCACTGAAAATGAGAACTATTTTTTAGATGGCACTGATTAGAGTAACTGCCACTATTGTGGACAGGTTATTTTAATAGTCTCTATTGCTTTAAAGAAAATACGTAGCTTTTTATACAAAGCTGGGAAAATTAAGCTAACTACATTTTTAATTATCTTTAAATGATTTTCTATTGTAGTCCTGATATAGATACTCAGCATTTAGGTTGGGGGGCGGGGGGGGAAGATGTCTTGATGGTATGTGAAAAGATTCCCAGTGATCTGTGGAAACCATGCAGTGAGACATGGCAACATACTGAAAAAATCCAATGGGATTTATGTCCCACCTGTTAACCCTGATAGGCGATTTGTCACGATGTAGAAACTAAAGGTAAGGAGTAGTAAGTAGAATACCACAATTAGAAAAGGCATAAAGAAGTCTCTGATTTCTTTACACTGTTGCCTCTTATTTTAGCAGTTCACCATAGATAAGATTAGTTAAAAAAAAAAAAAAACAGGCACAATGACTGAATTTCACATTCACATTTTCTGTAAAACACAAYTGAACGCATTCTTGGCAAATTAATCCTGGTCATTTATCCTGAAGTAGTGCTACACTCTCATATTCAATCACAAGATTAGCTAACCTGTTGATGCTGAATGCTTTGCTCATTAGGTTGCTGTCTAGAGACATTGAGTGCACACATTTGTCAAAGAATTACTAAGAACTCTCCTATACATGCATGCACAGCTATAACATTACTAACTGTATTTCTTCCTTTGGAAAAAAAACATTCTCTACAGATCATAGCAGATCTGCTAGAGGAATGTTAACTATTACAGTAATACCTTGTTTTTTTGATGTAAATATTTAAAATCCAAAATTTTAGAACCACAAAAAGCAAGCACAAATATGCTCTTTCAGATCAGTCAACTATAGCAGTATTTAATTCTTAAACAGCAGCATTTTTCATTATTATATCTTGAAACATCACTAAAGAATGGATCATTTACGTTTCAGCAAACAAGCCTGAAGTTCCATAAGCTTTATTGAGATTATTTAAGAAAGTAAAATGAGCAGAATTTGGCCCTACTTTATTGTAGCCTTTGCTGAATAGAATACAATTGATTTGATTAATTTTCAGGAATGAGCAGGGAAAAATATTGTGAAAAATACCCTAGAGGTTAGTAGTTGCACAGACAAGGCATGTCTTCAGTGAGTACAATACAGCTGCACTACCTCCTGCACTATCATTTTGCTTCTGCATGCAACATATAATCATATGGTTGCAAAAATTGCATCTGGAGAACGCTTGATTGCTGAATTTATGAGCAAAAAAACTCTTTAATCTGAAACACTAATATCATGGCTCCAAGCTATATGCTATATATATGTGTATAGCTTGAATGATATTTGAATCAGGCTGTGCTGTAGACACAATAGACATCATGACTACCAAATAGGAAATCTGCATAAAATTTGGTAATACCCTTTGAAGTCTATTCTTTGAAGACAGTACTTCAAGTGAAATGAGTTAATTTCTAAAAGAAATGCTCTTTGTGAATGTTTTCATGGGAGACACATTTCAAATAGCTTTAAGTATCATTTCCACCTTATCACACCAGCAATTTAAAATGACTATTTATTAAAGAAATGTTTCTCTGCTTAGTAAATGAGATGAACTTAAACAGTAAGATACATTTCATTAGCCTGTAATAAAAAGAGCATTTAAGACAAATGTTAAACACACCAATGTCATTTTCGTTGAATTCTCCGCTGTGGTTTAATATACAATCTATATTTTTATGTACTGTATCTGACAGCTTCTAAATTCATTCATTTGTTGTGGTTCCTTTAAAATCTAAATTACTATAAAGTTGCACTAAATTAGTTGATTCAAATAATCTTATGAACTGATTAAGCTAGAATGGTTGTTTTAATTTAGACAAATCTGCAACTGGCTCATCTTCATTCCTTTAAGCTGATCTACAGAAAGGCCTACCTGGATGTTAGTCAGAAGGGTCTCTATGGAGGACAATCCATCAGGGAATAGAAAAGGAGATGGAAAACCTGGAGGTAGTGGTTGCCCATGCCCAGTTAGAGAAAGTTTTTCAAGGCTGTCTCTTGCGGTTGGTGTGGAGAGCGGGGTCTCATCTGTATGTGATTGAAACAAAAATATAGAACAAGTTACGCTTGTCTGTTTTTATTAGACCTCAGTAATGGCTTCCCTAGTGGTTTCCAGAACATTTATTGCAAATTGGTTCCTGCTATCAGGAGAAAATGCTTTCTGCTGAATTTTCTTTAATGAAAAAGCTGTGGAGATACAACAAGATAACATTAATGAGTAACTTTATAAGCTTTTTAAATGCAGTCTCTAATGAGACTGAGTTTACAGTGCCATAGAATCTTTTTAAAACAAATATTATCTCACATATACTTGTGATAATATATTCAGGCTGACTTTATGGGCACCTTCCCAATTATCTCATTTTAGTTTGTGTCCTATTTGGATTGACAATAGGATATTTTCTAACACGACATATATTTTGTATACGAGAAGTATTTGAAGACAAGGCTTCCCATACAATTAACCCTTCCCACTCATAATGGCTTCATTCACAGCTCGGAAGATTCTGCAACACAGGGAAAAACTACAGATCTTCAGTGCATTTTTTAATCAAGAAAGCATACCTGATTCCCACAACTGAAACATGCTCTGAACAATAAATGAAATTAACAGCATGGTTACAATCACTGGCCTATCTTTTTTTTAAGCACCGACATCTTTTAACAATTAGTGCTAAACTCCTCCGTGGAATCATTGCAACAATCAGACCTGATCAGTTGTGACATCACAACGGGAAAAACTCCTACAGTGAGAAAACTTCTAAGATTAAAGTTTCACAGATAATCTGTGAATGGATTATAAAGCAAGTGCAGCAAAAGGAAATTAACAGAGACTTCAATACTCTTTTTTTTTTCCCTTTTTGAAATATTTTTAGCCTAATAATGATATGATACGGAAATTTAGGTCAATTTCTTTGCACCAGATATTAATCTGAATTCATCAAAAGGAGAAATATCCATATGTATACAGAGATATAGATATCTATGCATACTCTTCTTACTAAGAGCTCACTCATTAACTGACACGTTGGCGGAGCTAAGTACAATACAAGGGCAGCAGACCATATTCTCGGTACTAGGCATATCTCTGCACAGCTATTTTGATTACAGAAGAGTTTGTCAGACTTGCTCTTTTTCATTTGGGCTTTGAATATTATAAAGATCCACATTTATGTTTTGAAGTATTTTAATTTCTTTTTCTTTCTCTCTGCCCTTTACTTAATTACAGTTTCAATAGAGTAAATAGTTACACTTCTCTATTTGTCCTAGCATATACATTAGGAATTGTATTACATAACTGTTCTGATGCTAACTGCCTGAGAAGAACTTTCCTATTAGGGCGCAGTATTTTCTTATGTGGACATAGTCTGAAATCTACTCCAACAAAGGGTAAGAGTTTAGGCTTCGTTTGCCCTGGGAAAGATCAGAGAACTGTAACTTAGAGTTCCAGTTCATTCCAACAGACCTCCTCCCCATTACTCTAAAACGAAGCAATCTCTGGCAGCTGTTTTTAGGTGCAGATTCCCCCACCTCTGTTTCAAGTCAGTTGTGCTTGCCAGCATGTGCAGTGCTAGAATAAAAGCCTAATGCATCACATCCCTGCACAGCCTTCTCGCTGTGTATTTATGAAAAATAGACATTTGGACATCCACTTCTGGGCTGGTCCCCCTTGGCTCCACCTAGAGTCAATATAGAATAACAGACACCAATTTAAGGCACTAATTCATCTGAATTATTACAGGAGTCTACTGCAGGAGGAGATAAATCTCTCTAGAAGTGCCTGTTATTCTCTGTTGACTGTAAAGAGGAGCCTAAGCAGACTAGCTCAGATGGAGAGATCTGCATTTGATGAGATCAGGCTGACCACGGAAGCTGTTCTTCCTACTCAACTGTGGTTCAGGCTGTGAGCAGTCTATACAAGAAGTCAGACTACATTTTATGTCCCCTCGTTTTTGTTTACAATATGTGGAACAATTATTACTTTCTCATAATGTCATCATTCAAAAGCTTACCAAGGTAAGCTCTGTGAAATGAATTGGTGTTGAGCAAGGAAAACTTCAACCCATTCAGAGTGACAAAAGATTTTTTCAGCTATATTTTATCAAGTTTTTTGATCATGTCACAAAGTGCTGAGAAAAAAATGGCAGTGGATCGTTGAACCGTTCTATTCACTTTACACAGAATCAAATCAGGCCCTGCAACTGTACTCTTTGGGTGCACCCTCTGTCCTCATTCTACCCCACAGCAACATGGAAATCCTTGTAGTCATTTTGCAGCTACATACTAAGATTTGGGCCTAAATATAAATTGCTTCTTCCCAACTTTTAAAATATTCTAGAAATATTCGCCACTTCATTAGAAAAATAAATTAGGTATTCCTGGGTATTGCATACTAGCTCATTGCTCTCAGATCATCCTGCTAGTTTATCTTCTGAAATCCTATTCTAGTGTGAAAGATCATTACAAAATGCTTTTTTCCAAAGTGTTGTCAGAATTTACATGGTTTCATTAATCAAAACAAATGAATAAACCAAAACAACAAAATGTTTAGGTAGTAGTTTGATAAACACTATACAATATTATTGCATAGCTGGAAATACTTTTTGTGTTGCAAACACGGCTTTCCTAAATGACTCCTTCTCTCCACTAGAGAAAAAAATTACAAAATCACTTCATTACTTCTTTCATCCAAATTTTCATTTAAAAGTATGCATTGTTAATAAAAAAACATTTGCATTTTTTTATTTCATAATCAGTTCACTGAATTTTTGACTGAAATTTTCTTAATATAAGTGGTCCTACTGAAGGTATAGGACTTGGATAGTATAGCAAGAAAGATTTGAACTAGTATTGTGAACAGTGGAATCAATTCATATAAATGAGAAAATAAACTAAAAAAACCAAACTGCATGATCTGCTGTTAGATTTGTCAGAGAAATGGGCCAATCATCTTTTGTACTTTCTGAGACAGCTTAGAATCTCAGTAACATTCCAGGTCTCAAACCGTCAAAATATTTTAATACGTACAAGATAAAATTGGCCCATTTAACATTACCTAGGCCTTAATGCGCTTGAAACCTATGTTCTTCCATGCAAATGCTGAAATACAGAAAGCTCCTAACACAAGTCTCATCATAGAATCTAGGCAAGAGACTAAATTTTCTGTTGCGTTAGTAGATTGCTAACCAAAACAAACAAACAATACTTTAAATATAAATATGTATTAAAGTTTACTATACTTCATGAATGCTCAAACATGTTTTTGAAGACTGCAAAAGTTTTCTTAAAAATGTTTGGCACAGTTTTGCAGTAACCTAAATAGTTCAAAAAATGTTAAAGTTATGCAGAATGGTATTAACCCTAAATAACGTCCAAACTCTTATGTTATAATAAATAACAAGAACAAATTTACACTGAAGGGTAAGACTAGAGAGCTGAACTTACTATGAACTTACTTTAATGAAACTTCAGCTCAGAAAAATAAGTCAGACTAATGTGACTTTGTTTTCCTGATGTCCCATGTGAAATAAACTTTGAGTGTGAGTATGTTTGAAACAGAGCAAATGTACATATTATACACAGGAAGCATGGATATTTGTGGATGTGAGATAAGCGAAGATTGAGGGAATCTTGAAAAAATGCATTTTTAAGAAAAACCACATTGTAAACACAGCCAATTAAAACATAACCACATATCTTAGTAGCAAAATAATATGACCTCTTACCATTAAAGCAGTTAAAAATCTTCCATTCCTGCAAATGTCCTCTATTCTCAATACAATGATGTATCTTTGTTTCCAAATAATCATTAACCTAATGTCTTGTAAACAGTCAAAAAGGGACTACAAGTTCCCTTAAACTACTAGCAGAACAATACTGCAAATATGATAAGCCCCTTGCTAGGAGACAGAGATCTGGCATTTTTAATCTGAACCCATCACAGGAAGCATTCGAAGACAAGTCACAGCAAGAGGGGAAAGAGGGGCAATCAAGAGGGGCACTCTCAAACCCCAGTGCCGGCTGGGAGCACAGCAGTGCAAAGCAAGGGAAAAAAAAGAAAGAACAAGGCAGAACAAAGAAGTGCCCAGGCCTGCCTTCGCTTGTGCTGAGAACTGAGATGTTATAAATTAACCAATAAACAAGCATAGGACAAGCTCTTACCCAAGCCTCTACAATATCTGAACAGAGATGAATCTGTGCCTTGGCATATGAACTAAATCACCATAATAGTCAAGCCTGAATGTGATGCATATCTTTAAAATATTTGTAAATGCTACATTCACTGCATCCATTGTTCCACAATTTCAAAAAAATCACCTGTTTTTGTTCAAACCAGATTTTATCTGAGAACAACAGCTGGTTTGGGCCAAACACAACTAACATTTTTCACTGCATTTGGTTTGCTGCCATTCTATTTTATTCTTTCACCAGATAACATGGAAGCAGACATCCAGGAAGCTGTGACAGCTATTTAAACAATAATAGATGAACAGACGTAGCCATTCTCTTGTCTGTGTTCCTAAAGGCAAGTAGGATAAGTTCAGGCCGGTCACCAATCAAACTGGAGAATATTGATATTGCCAGGATTTCAGAGCAAGAGATAATAGCTGGTTCCAAAAAATACTACATAATTACTGCCTTTCTGTAATCATTTAATGTTTTTTTGTGAAGCATCTTGATTTTTTTTGTCCTCTGGAAAATATTTCAAATTCATTTGTTCCTAAAACAGGCTCGCTCTTATCATGCTTTATTTTAATGATGAAATAGGGCCATATTTTCATTTATTATTATTATAAATCTGATATATGTATTTTGTAGAAACAATCTATTCAGTTTTGCCTAATATAACTTTGGTCTACAGTCATACATCCCTAAATTCAAAGTTTTGCTATGAATCTATATTTCACCTTCCTCAGAGTCAGAGGTTTCAGTCCTGAGAAACTCTTCTATTTTAATTCAGCTGTAATTGTTGATTCATATTAACATAAAAGAATGGCCGTCCCATATACTAAACCAAAACGTTGAGCAAATTCAGACAGATAAGAAAAAAAACATCTTCTTGGTCAATTCCCACATCATCTTGGCTGCTTTATAGTTTTGGTCATTCAAGATTCACCCTGCACATAACTAGGAGCAATGTGAGTTAGCTGTGAAAGATGTCACAAACTGTAAATGAACGCGCCCAAACTCACCCTGATAAAAATCTTTTTTCTTTTTTTTTCTAAATCTACATTTTAGTTTCTTCTTGTGCCAAGCAAAGTTCTCCAGGACACCCAAATACTCTGGAATTAACAAGTTTGCAAATGTGGCAGCTAGAAATACAGAGAGAATAACAAATAATCAATTAGACTTATGGGCTGGCTGTTGTTTCTGTAACATTTTGAAGAGGTTGGAGCTCTCACGGTTAACAGTGCCATTACAAATGCTGTTCACCAAGTCCTATTTCTTGGCTTGATATGTTTGCCCGAGGACTTTGCAAACAGTAACTCACCAATAATGAAATATGACTAAAAGATGAAAAGCTGACTTGGAAAGGACCACAGCTACTAAGAGTATGTTTCTTTGATGTGTATGTTGAACACCATGGCTTTATACCTTGTGCAGTCCCATGCAGTCATGCGAACGGGGTTTACAGAACACACACATCTGTACATCATTTATACCATTACAAACCACTTCCATCAGTGGCTTCAAGATATGCACACATTCCCTTCATGTCAAGGACAACATAAGAATAAAAGTAGATTAAGAGTCTAGTTTTGTACGTCCAGTTTGGAGGTGGGTTTGCATGCATGGTTGGTAGCATCATATTTTATCAAACTTGTCTTTCTGTTCCTCAGTAAGACTCTGCAATATTTACTGACAATCCTGTCTGATTTTAACCACTGAAAATAAAAAGAGCCCCACTTAATGTTTGTCCTTTCTGGAAGAGAGAAAGTTTCAACAGATACATTTCAAGTACTTGTGGGAAAGGCTTTTAATCCTTTTAAAGAAAATGAAGCTATAGAGATCACTCCTCACTGCTGCACAGTCTCTGAACACASTGCAGCTAAAACCATCTCCATAATGGCAAAGTTGACCCAGCAGGAGAATCACTCCTTGAACACGAGATTACGAACCTCACTTTCTCACAGTTTCAGCGAGATCCCTTCTATACTGATACCTTGGAAGCCAAATTATCTAGAAGAACAGAGGAAAAAAAGAAGTACATTGCTAGGGGGAATTGAAACAGGGGCGCTGGAAATTGGGATGACTGGACAAGGAGAGCAGGAGTAACCAGGAAGGGAGCGAAAGCTGAGTTGAGAAGATAGGAATGAAGGGGACTAAAGGTGGACGAACAGTTAGGAGCTGGAGACTAGGATAGGGATAACATGGTAAAGGAGTGGCACAAAGAGTGCCCAGGAATGAATAACATGCTGACAGTTCAAGAAATAACACACACAAATTTTGCTCATTTTAACATGGAATACTTTGTATGAGCAATTATTAAGAACTGTGGTTCGATGTAAATGAAATTTGTAGCTGACAACACAAATATATATAAACATGTCCTTTAAAGAACATGTGTTTTAGTTTTGTTAGGAATTGCTGGTACAGCTTCATTATAAATGAATGGAAGGAGCTGGCAGAATATATCCAAAAAGCAAAAATGTAATTAGCAGCGATGTTCCAGCTGTGAAGATTTCTTCAGGCCTTTTGGACTAGATCAAGTTGAGTTTATTCTTCATTTTACATGGCCCTAGGAGGGCCTCAGAGTCAATCAGCACAACTTATCTAATTTTCTCTGTCAATAAAAGGATTATTTTAATAACTTCTATCTTATTTTGCAGCCTATTACCAATCAGGGCTGGGTCAAGTAGTATTTGATGAATTATTTATTCTAAGGATTTCACAATATTTTAGAATAAATTATCATTCCTATTTTTTTAAAATGTATTCTACCATAAAATTGAATGTTAAGATACTGGTAATATTTCCAGTTTGTGTACTGTGGCATCACACTACATAATGCTTAAAACAAAATGATACGGTTTCTCTATCCCCATAATACAAATCATTCTGTTCACTCACAGAATTTTTCACACAAATTGTTTAAGTACATAAAATGGTCAATAAAGAAGAAGTGGGATAGTCAGAGATGACTCCAAGAAATAATTCTTCATATATCTGATAATTATATAGTACAAAATCTTGAACACTCAATGGTAACTTATATTAATTAACCCTAAAGGAATATAAATTCCTAAAGTAAAAATACAGGCATGATGGTTAAACGATATGCTAAACAATTTTCTTGTATTTATTTATCAATAAATTAGTATAAATATAAGTATTAAGGCATATCTTAATCTTACAACCTGGAGTTCTTAAATATGAAAACTATGATGTCTGGTATTTCTTTTTTTAAAAATCCTTATATGCTACTGGCAGGTATCAGATACAGATTAAGACCATCTGTACTTTGGATGCTGAAAAAAGTATGAATATATTTTGCTGTTTCATTTCAAATGTCCCAATTAGTACTCTGCTAGCTCCAGCCCACCAGCCAGGCAATGCTGAGTGCTAAAAAGAATGTTTCTCGGCTTCATAGCAATTCTATGACAAGTACTTGTATGCATAAATATACATGGAGGGTTGTGTAAAGGCATCTCTCTATGGATTCAAAAGTGTGGTTCTGTGCTTGTTCTAAGGTCATGCAGAGGGCTGCCCACAGTCCTCTCTGTGGTTAAGGGGTACCTGGCTAGGAAATCAAAACCTACCATAAATGCTACCAGCCATTTCACTTTACTGCGCTGGCTAGAGAAGCTGGTTCCCCAGCCTAGGTAGCCTGACTATACATCTAGCTTTGGTCAATGTATGCAGAATCAAAGACCAGGGCAGGTATTCTGACTCTGAGCTAATTTTCTGATTAACAACAAACTTTAAATTATGGTTTGGACTTAAAGTCTGAATAATTAATGTGTTGGATACTGAATCTCACATTTTCAAAAGTATGAATGATAAAAGTAATATGCGTGGCAATACATCCAAAGGAAGCATACTTATTTTTGTGCTGCCTGTTCCTCCCTACACTTTAAGTGTCTCTGTACAGCTACTTCAAAATGAAGCGGAAAAAACATTATAAAATGCAACAAATATATTTTGCTAGATTTTATTGGATTATTTCAAGTGCAACATGATTTGGCTTAATAATTCTCTAGACATGCTTCATGAAAATGTTGAAAAACATCTATTATTTGGGGATTTAAGGTGATGTAAAAAATAATGAATATCAATAATATTAGCATTTTTGTCACTGTCAGCTGAAAAAACAACCCTTGTTATTTTTTGTAAGCATAACAGTAGTAAGAAGGGAATTTGTGATAAGAATAGTTGGTAACTTGTAATTCTCTGAAGATGACAGTTTTATGGTATTGCCTGGACCTGCACTGTACTCACACTTTTTGCTTGGTCTGTATTCAGTTAATATTTAATATTCATTCTCTTTAGGAAAAAAATGGAGTCAACATTTTCAAAAAGTCCATATCCAGCCATGTTACAATTATGGGGGACTAAGCAGCAGTGTTAGTGCTATTGCTCCCTTCTCACACGGCCCATGTTCTTGGTAGTATGCTGACAGCATGAATTGGATGCCCAAACAGAAAATGAATAGACAGTGATGTCCGCACAATACTCATCAGCTGTCATTTATTTAGCAACACATACCCTGTCCTGTACCCTAGTGCCTGTAGTGTTGGTAAGCAGATGAGGTTACCTGGGCACGCCTGGCACCTGGTGTAAAAAAGCAACACAGAAGTGAACAGCACTGCACTTCACAAGCAGCTACTGTGGCAGAGAAGTTCAATACAGAAGTCAAAAGATGTTTACACAGGCTGCATTTATAGCGGGGAGATATTGGTCCTCTTCCCTAGTGGAAAAATCTTCACCTAGCTGGTATTTATAAAACTGGATATACTAATTAAATATTTTGTTTAACTCAATATTCATACAGAATATTGCTAAGTTCCTTCTGAAAATAACATGATAAAAACATCAGGTTTCAGATAATTATATATAATGTTCAGTGATATTTCATTTCCCACAGACACAACACTCTTAAAACATATATACTTATATTCACTTCACTTTCCTGGGGGTGGACTATTTATGCCCAACCCAAGATTTTAATATCTTAATAAAAAGAATACTATCAAGTACCTCTAAAATTTGGATTAGGCCACTGAATGAGAGTCTAAAAATGTCTAACAAGACAGAAACATATATTAAGTAAAGCTGTTCCCAAGCTTTTATCATGCCAAAATTCATATCCAAAGGCATTGGTGCCTAACTCTTATGCCTAACTCTTATATAACTCTTATAGTCAAAAATGGTGAGAAGGTCAAAGGTAGTACTCAAAAAATAGTCAGATCAACTTATCCAACACAACTGTATGGAGATATTAGGCAACAGGTTCAGGAATTCTTGAGTATGTAAGGAAAAACTACATGTACATTGGAAATTTGACAAAGAAACCCTGCTTCCAAAAGAGAGCAACGAGAGGTTTATGTTGGTCAAGCCCTGCAATCATGCTGCTAAGAAGATAAGGTAATAGGAGTTCTACTATCAATAATTCAGTAACATCTAGTCTTCGATTGAGTACCCAAATGGAAATACATACATATTTGCATCACACTTTTTACAGAAATATGTGGTAAAGTAGCTCCAAGAGCTTAACTATTCTCATTGCGATTACAGTAATTGTTATGGAAAAGGACATGAAGCAACCCATTCTGACAAATTCTTCTCACCAATAAAGGTACAAAATGAGTGAGCTGTTCAAATATCATGCAGCAGTATAGCATGGAGTCTTTGACAGTTTTGGGGCTAAAAGATACACGTTTGCATAAAAAATTATCAGTTGTATTTAATTCACTTTTAAAAATAATTCTGCAGATTTTTTACAAATATAATAAAAACCCTGAATGTGTCTATCGATGGAATGATTCCAGTACTCAGATGCAAATGTTGTAGACAATAATTGATGTACACATTTTGGATTATATGGTTATGATATCCTAATAGAAATTTGGCTGCCTGCCTATGGGAGTCCAATATGAGTTTCATGGTCTATAGCACCAGAAAGCATCTTTTACAGTAGTATAGACACATTTCTCAACCCATTGCCTATAGATTATTTTCTAAGACTTGATTTTCACAGAAATCCATACTAATAAACAAACCCAAAACCCTAAACCCCCGAGTGCTCAGAAACAAAATTCACAATGAAAAGGCAAGCATTTTTACATCTGATATGATTCCTCTTGCAATCCATTCATCAAACATCTGCAACAAGCTGCCAGAATGTGTCCATTAGTGAGATTTCTATGGCGTTCACTAGCTTGATGCTCACTGATAGAATAATGTAGAAGTTTTAACTCTAATGTTTTCCGCCCCATTTGAGGCATTCACTTCAAAGTGAACTTGTTCTTACCGCTTTTACTGTTGAAAATATAGCCATGATTTGGCCTGCATGAGTCTTCATCACTTGGAATATGTAATTTATGCTAATATATCAGAATATATATTAAATAAGAACAGAGTCCCTAAAACTGAAAAATATCCTTTATGTATTTATACATTATAGGTCACATTCAGTACTGATTTAAGAGGATAAAAAATGGGTTGGAGTCATCATGTAGGTTGGGTCAATTTGGTTTACATTAAATACATAAAATAAGGTACCTCACATGACAAACATGCCATATACATGCCTGTACATTAAACTTTTCCCAAGATTCAGTTTCTAAACTTCACGTAAAGTAAATATTTCATTCAACCTTCTATCTGTATTACATCAAAATATCAAGGGCACACATATTGTAACTCTACTACCGGAATATATCATTGGAGTAATTTTGTTTCACATCACAATTTCTGTAAATGTTTTAGCATTTGTGCCAATAAAGTATTTGACAAATTATTTATTTCCTTTTCTTAATCAATTATATAAAAAACTTAGAAATACTAAGTAATAGGAGCAATGAACCAAAATACAAATCCTTAGAGTGTTCAAAAGCTGTCTACTACCATTTGATAATTCATGCACAAGATAGCTGTGGATAAACAAAACAGGAATGAAAACATCTTTATAATTTTGGTACTCTGAAAACAGTTACTGCCTAGCTAACTGAATTGCACAAATTTTAATACCTTAACCTGATGAGTTCATTATGTATTTAAGGATACTGCTTTTATTCAGTATCCTGATGGCAGGTTGGCTTTTAGCCTACCTAGAAAAAGAGCAAGAGCTCCCTATGATTTTGTGAACTGTTGCACCCAGAAGATTAAGATGAGAAAGTGACAGCAACTTCAGCATTTTTTTTCCATTTTTGAAAGGAAGTCAGTTTTAGAGATGAAGGCTGCTCTTCTACCAAATTTCAGTACATTTCAGTAAATTCAAAAAGTAAAATCTAAATTWTTCTCTAATTTTTTCAGAATTGCTTTCCTTTGTCTTCTCTTTGTCTTAACTTTTATCTACCTCAACGTATTCTACTGCTTCCTAAAATCTTTTCTCAAAACACTTATCATTAATACTTACAATGATTTGAAAATGTTCTCCTTCACCACAGTATTCATCCCTTTCTAAGATATGAAGAAGTTACTTCACTTGTCGAGATTTTGAGTCTAACTAAAGACCAGATGAAAAAGATACAGTCAGACAGCTAGAGAAAAGTAAAAGATTGTTACAGAAAATTTAAGGTACTTAATCTAGTATAAATAAGCCTAAATCATCTCCCCATTTGCAAAAGAAAACAGGCTTGACTTCCCTTCTGCTCATGCAGTCATGTAAAAATGTGAAAAGAAGATATAAATCCTTATCAAATCAAGGAAGAAAATGGAAAGTAAGACCTTAAAAATACCTTTTTAATTTATGTCCCATTTTCCAATATTGTGGCATAATCACTGTAGGAGTGGTCCTGATCTGTCTCTTAATTTTGGTTAAAAGTGCAAATAATTCAAGTCAATAGAGCTATGCTTGCATGGGAATGTGCAGGAAAAATCAAAATCAAGTCCAGTGGTTTGAAATATAATGGACATTTTAATATGCTACTTTACTATCACTTTCTGTCTATAAAAGAACCCACACCACTATCTAGCACATCATTTTCAGTGTGGAAAGTAAATATAAATTTGTGGAATACAAAAGTAACAGAAATCTTAGACATCAGAAAGCATGGCACAAATCTTTTCAGCTTCCTAGAGGAAATAAAATTGAGTCTATGATCTAATCCTATATTTAATTTCAGTTGCCCCAAAAAGTAGGAATTAAGAAGCCACTTCTAAGTCCAAGACTTGCCCCATCATTCTCATAAATGCTAAATTTATTTTTAAGGTTAAGAACAGGGAAAAGCAACAGAATGCGTTAAGAGAAACTTTGCTTTAACCCTATCACTATTATCAGCTGTTCTGTCTTTGTACAGCATTAAGGGTGGTATCGTACAGTCCCATTATACAGCAGATGTTAAATGCAAAGTAAAATAGTCAGTTGTAAATGATTGATGATCCTCTTTACTATTTCAAAATAAGCCCTGATTATTTATATAGTTTTGGACATTGCTTGAAAGCATCATATTAAACCTAAACAATTGATCCATTTTTCAATGGCTTTTGTGTGTAATGTATTATGTATGTTTTTACATTCTTCTGTGTAAAAGGCCCTGGTGTATGAGAAATGTTTAGAGTTTTGAGTGCTCCACCCAGTCCATATGGTAGGTTTGCTCTGTGTGTAAGACTTACCTTTTTCCACCAGGTCCATATGGCAGGCTTAAGCTAGCCAGGGCCTTCTATCCTCCACAGGGGCCATATGGCAAAGAGAGCTCAGTGAACACTCATTTACCTTGTATTAATATTTCATGTGTCTCCAGCACATATACATACATACACATACATATATACACTGATTGGATTGCATGGAAAAGACTCAGCTCCTGAAAAGAGTTTAGCCACATAATCAATACATCTATGACATCAAGATATGAGATGTGGATTCTGTTTTTATTTATTTTATTAAAAACTGAAAACTCAAATGAATTATTTATCAAATTATTTGATAAACTCATCTGATGGCTTTAGACATTTTGACGGAGTATTATTTAATTATGCTAACCAACTGGTGGACATTAATATAGATGACAGTTCAGTATTAGTTTTTAATATTACCTTACAAGAACAGAACCGACTCCCTTGAATCCACCCGCTACAGAAGTGTGCATAGTATAGACAGAAAAATAATTTGTTTAAAGATTCATCTCCACGCTCCCCTACTAATACTTCTTTCTGAGCAGGATACTATTCTCTTCACATATTTAAGCAAACTGGCCATAAGCCAGAGAAACAATAAACCAGTGTAGTCAGTAAATGATGTGTAGACAGAGACAAGTATTTACAAGTCACCTGTAAATAAGTTATTGTTTCTGCCCCACTACTGGAGAAGAAGGAAGAGAGTACGATGTAAGAGCTTTAGTATCTTTCTTCCACTGACTTTACATTTCCTTTACCAGTGGAACCAGATGCAGGGCTAGAACATGTGGAAAACAGTTGCATTGTGTTGGATGATTAAGGACCTGGATTTAAAATCAACTAAAAAAAAGATGGTGAAATTAAATTGTAATCCATATTTCCATAGTAATTATTCTAAAACTGATACATTGTTACAGCATTTACAGCTCAATCCAAAGCTTTGCTGTAATTCTGAAGTAATTTAGGAACCCTCAGCACTTTATTTGTATTGGAAAGATGGAAGCAATTTGTAACAACAGGTTCATGAAAGTTTTATTGCAACTACAAGCTGATTTTAAAAAATGGAACAATATTCCCAGTAGTAGAAATTTTATAACCAGCTTTTTCTCATTTGAAACTCTGAATGTTATGAAATGTAAAGATTATAATAAATTGTTTTGATTCATAGGATTTATTGTACTTTCACCTGGTTTCCTCCTGTTTCAATTCATGCAATAGAACTTCTATAATTTCAAAATAAATGTTCAAATATCTCAAAGAACTACTGGAGTTAAAAATAGAGAGCATAAAAAATTCAGAACAAGTACACATATAGGTGCTCTCACAGTTTAATTTTGCAAATAGCATTTATGTTTCGTTCTGAAAACAATCAATAAAATATGGAAGAGTTTGCCACAAGGAATATATCTCCTCTTTTCAGAGGAGCCAAATACCAGTAATCATTTAAAGAAACTGATGTGTAAACCTTGAGAACTTTAATAAAGTTTAAAAAAAGGCTGTCTAACTACCATGTTCATGCCTCTTCCTCCCAACTTCCTGCTTTTGACATTGGCCAAGTATGGCTAAATCAATGAAAAAAGAAGCTTTATTAATTTCCAGGATTAAGAAACATGACCCCATACTCCTCACTCTAACCTTCATTGTAGGAAAACCATCTATAGTATTCATTTATCCTTTGTTTCAGTTGCTCTCTGTTGATATATTCTGTACATACTGACTTTTGTGCATTCTTCTTCTGCTTTCAATTTACAATTTATAGCTGCAAACCTTTACTTACAGATTTTGCAGGAGGATTTGTCTATCTGCATGACTGCTTGTAAAAATATATATAAAGAGCTCACTTCATAATGCATAGGGTTTACTGAATGCCTAAAAGAGAGGAAGAGTATGATCTATCTGTCTATGTTAGGTGCCTAAACTTCAGCCTGCTGGGGAAGTAGTCCTCTGTAAAAAAGTGACTAAACTCTCCATACAACAAAGAAGAGAAGGTAGGTGTCTATTAGATGCAGCTGCAGTGACTAAACTTAAGTAGCTAGATTCTGTCCCTTGAGGTTTTCAGATGCACCCTCCTCATTTTTTGAATCATGCAAAGAACTAAGAGGACTGAGAAGCCTGTTTTTCAACAGACTGGATCCCATTTTAAATATAATTTGGAACAGAATAAAAATGAAGATATCTATCTATCTATCTATCAGCAGATAAAATACATATTTGTTTAATTCAATTTACAAATGGAAAACCTAGTCATAAGTAAAATTATAAGCACATCGTTAAGATCATGTGAGTATAGCCCATAGTTTTCAACACATTCTCATAAAATTGTAAAATATAATTGTATGCTTTGTACATTCTCACTGAGTCAGCAGTTTTCTCTTTTGGGAGAACATGTTAAAATTAATTGAGTATCTTGATGAAATTCTTTATACATACATACATATAAAGAAGGAAAAGATATGAACCTGACTTCATAAATACCATTCAGTGGGATTTTGTTAAAGTTTAGATGTACAGATTTGTATTTGAAATCCTCTGAAGGTTACAGGGTGAAACCTTCCAACAATATCTTCAAGTCTTCAGGGACCAAATCCCATTACGTGGAGTTCAGTGAAGAGGGTAAACACTACCATAAAGAAATACAAATTGCACATATTTCCCATTTAGCCAGTGTCACAAAAGTTCACCATTTAGAATTCTAACCAGTTAGGACTTATTCTTGGAGGTCAAGTACCTTGTGAACCTTGTCGTCTCACTGATGACATCATATCCCATCCATCAATTCTTTCAGGAGCACACTTGCCATCTGCTCAGCAAGCTATAATAACTTATTAGACATATTCACAGGGTAACAATCTGTACAATGACACTGTTATCTTAATGCTAGCACATAGAGAGATAACAGTCATCGCTTCCCTGTCACAGCACAATTATTCTACCTTCCAACTTTAACAGAGAAGTTGGATATTTAAACTTTTATTAAATCGTATGGAAACAACAAATTCTCATCAGAAATTTTTTGTTGGCTTTGGGGTGTTTTTTGACTGTGAACTGACAAACGAAGACTACATCATAAAGTACTAAGTTCAGTTCGATGTATCTATTTTGTACCTTGAGAGTTTTTACAGTCGTGCTCATTCTTTAGCTTGCAAAATAAATAAGAAAAACATATAATTCAATCAATCAAATACATATAAACAGTAGTGAGATCCAATTTATTATTTGCAAACATATTAACTTTCTAGAACTAATATTTTTTATTATTTCTCTACCAGCCCTAAAACCTCTTCTTTCTAATAGCTATTATCAAGCAGAAAATAAGATATGGAGCCAAAGTACACATGCTAAGCTCTAATAAGACTTTTTGAAAACTAAAGGCAAGGTGAATTTTCATAGATGCATATGTATTTCTGCAGCTTTTCTAAAGCATGTTAATACTGAGCATGGTTAGCACAGCTGCTGTCATAGTACTTATGACTTAATAAAGTCCACTACAACTCTCCCCTGACCTCAAAAAAATATTTTCAGAAAAAGGGCAATATTTATTTTGCATTACACAGAATTCATCCTCTGTTCCTTCCTTTGGCTCGTCATTTATTCCAGCTTACACTGTGATCAACATTGTACTAAAATAAAGTCAAGTACAACAGCCGCTCTCTGCCCATCAAAACTCACAGACGTCTGCCAAGCACTTGTAACAGCTGGTGTTACATTAATTAGTTTAAACTATTTATTTCATCCATCTCCAGAGCAGATTGAGCAAAAACATTAGAGATTATTCTAGCATCTGTAAGTGCCCTGCAAACATTAACCAACCAAAGTTAGAATATTAGTCATTAACTTATAGTATATGTGATTTAAGACTCTATACATTTATTGTAAATAAAAAAGAAAATTCCACAAATTAACATAGCCTTACTAAGTTTTTCTTGATTGCCTTTTTACAAATCTGAGTTTTAAACTTATATAAGTCTTTGTGCCCATAAAGTTTATTTTAAAAAATTATTACTAGAAAGCTATTATAATTCCTGGCAGCATGGACCATTAAGCAATATATGACAGGGACTGGGCGACTCAGTGGATTAGTCAGAGGTTTTATGTCCACTGTTGGAATCCAGCCCTAAATATGGTGATCAAAACAGTGTTATCAAATGGTTGTAAAAATCTCAATTAAAATCACTCCTAAAGCCACTGCTAAGTTTTTAGTGGGCAACATAATAGATCTTTCACTATTGACAGAGTTTTCACAACTATCTTTTTCTTTTAATAGGCTGAGAATGGATACTGGCAAAAGAAGGTGGATGAGAGGAGGTCCTAATGCTGCGCGCCCCACTCAAATGGCTCAGCAACAAAAGCCAACGCAAGGACGGCAGGAGTAGGTTCAACGCCACTGGCCATGGGCTTGTCTCCATCAAAAATAAAAAGCTTCCAGCATTGGTCAATGAACTATTTAATGTGACAATACTTATTTTTAGTGCCCAAAGCTCAAAAAGGATATCAAAGTCCTGAGCAAACTCTTCAGAGATAATCCCTTACTCAGAGAACTCTGTTGTAAATAAACAGAAAGGGAAACAGAGGCACAGAGGAGTGAAGTGCTTTGCCCAAGGTCACACAACAAGTCAATGGCAAAGCCAGAATGAGGATCAAAGTCTCCTGACTCTCAGATAGTTCAGAAACATTGGTCCATGAGGTTTCCCCAAATGGTGTCAAAATCCAATAGTGCACTTACAGAATAAAAATGTAGTTAAGCAAGTTAATCAATACATGAAGCTTAGTAGAATCAGACTTTTACACAATAATCTCCTCAAGCCTGACTGGCTTCAGTTTTTTTTATTATTAGTATTCTGCCATGGAAATATATATTATAATAATAAAAATGTAGTAATTTAAATTACCATCAGATTTAATTAACTGAGCTAAAAAAACCCTAATATTCAGTTTAGAAAATCATGCCTACACTCAAAATATTTGTATTTATAAACAAAATTAATTAACCGTTTCAGTTTCAATATTTGAACAGTAAAGTGAGAAAGCAACCTGTCATTTACATTTATCTAAATCGTATAGATACTGATCCTGTGAGATTCCAGTTCTTTTAAGCTCTGACTGACTTGTTATGGCATGCCATGGCCATGCAGAAATGAGTGTGAGTGATGAAAACTGAAGAAAGAAATATCAGTTATTTTCACTTTTCAACCTTATACCATCTCTGGTAAACAAGACTTTTTCCCTTGGCTTTATTTATTTCACATCTCTATCACCCTCTGTATATTTAATTATATATGTGTGTGTGTAAATATGTGCATATATATGTGTGCGTGTATATATGTAAATATGAATACATGTATATCTGTATATCTGTACATATTAAAGGTGCTTACTGCAATTTTTTCTGCCCACCTCACAGTGATGTCTCTGACTACCTCCACCAGCCAAAAAAGCAGGCACACAGCTAACGCCAAACTTGCTCCAGACCATGCAAGAGAAAGTGCCAAAGCACATATAAGAATGGCCTCCTCAAACAATACTAATAGCTCTTTTTCATACTCACTCTTTATTGGCCTCGACAGACAGCAAGAGCCAGAGACTCTTTTCTATTCTTAGGTTCCCAGAATTTACAGCATGCTACATCTGCCACATATCTGTTGGGTTACATGGGTACTGCTATTCAATTATCCATTTTTATTTTTATTTTTAGTACAAGGACTGTTATTGAAATAACTTGTCAGCCAGCCTGTTTTTAAAAGGCAAAATGCAACAATCACAAAACTTCTGTTAATGTGAGACAGAATGTCTTGCTTATGAGACAGAATGTCTTGACTTAACATCTTTCAGAAAAAAAAAAAAAAAAAATATATATATATATATACACACACCCCAGTTTATGGTACATCTAACAAGTAAAACAAGTACAGTCAATCTCACCACAGAATACTGAACTCTGATTGTATTTTAAATGATTCATAAAAGAAGCTGGTTTTAACCCGTGTTTTTAACTAATATTTACTGACCACCAGGTTCTGTCTTCATTTATACCACAATTGGTGTGTAAACAGAGGCAGCATGGGGCACAGTTCTTCTCAACTCACTCTTCAAATTCAAATAATACATTTCATTAGAAGCTCTGTCTATATAATACCTCTGCATGCTCAATTTTTAGTGTCCAAATATAACCTCAGGGGAGTCATGTACATTCAACAGGAAAGTGTTAACATGTTCCCAGCTCAATATTCTGCTTTACGTCTTGCAGTGATCAGTTTAAATGTACTAAAGCTACCAGCCAATTTAGATTTTTTTTTTTCGACTCCCTCTATTTCTTTTTCCTTGTAAAATTCCTCTTTATGCAATAGGAAAGTTAATTGTTAAACTTTGTTACAGAACCCTTTGTTCTTGTTGAAGTCACTTTGCTCGTCTCTCCTACTGTAAGGACACCAAATCCTAAAAGCTGGCAAGAATGCATATGTTTATTTCACCATTGCTCTGCAATTACTGAATGCCACTTAATTATAGCAACAGATGCTCGAGTGTAGGAACCAGAAAAATCAAACGCCTCATTTCCAGGTTATTTTTTTCCATTGCTTCTGCCAACAGCAGATGTGTGAGCCCCTTGTGCTCTGGCGTAAATACTTATCAAATCCTAACAGGTCACCTATGTCACAAACAACATTTCAGATGCAACTGTTTCACCTGATAATAGGCTCTGAAAATAAAACTGTGAGCTGTAAATACAATGTATTTGGAATGAAATGCCATAATGTGAAATTGCTTTTTCTCCAGCTACAACAGAAGTCCTTGACAGTTTTTGGCAGTGATAAATCACCCTCCCATTAATTGTCTCCTCTCTCATTGTGAGGTGAGCTGCTAAAAGGGGCAGTCAACAAAAATGACTTAAAGGACAAATTTTGGCAAAAAGACAATGAAGAAATCTGTCATTGCTAAGCCTCCAGTAAACTGTCATGAAACAATCAAAATATATGTAGCTGAAGTGTTTATGTCTTTGTTAGAAAGGTTATAGGATGATAAGTTTATAGTTAAAACAGGAAGCTCAGAGAAACTGAAGTTGTAGACCCTTGAGACATCATTTCTCTCTGTGTTCTTTAAAATTTTATGTAAATCCTATTAGTTTGCACAGTATTTGCTGGTTTTATAAACCTTATTTTCCAACTCGTCTCCCCTCACCCCAGACAACAGAAAGCCCCTATGAAGACATGATTCTGGCTACAATAAGTCTTGCACCCAGTTTCAAGATCCTTCCTTTTCATTGATTTAAGTCAGAAATAAAGATACTTAGCACCTCACAGAAGCTGACCCTTAATTCTAATGGGATAATATCCTTCTGTCTCTCTGTAAATATCCTGGTGTTATTCAGAGCAAGGTCCTCTCGCTTAGTGGCTTCCAGACATTGTTCCAGGAAGAAAGAAGCAGCATTTGCTTCCTATATAACAGACTATGTTCCCAGCACCCACTCATGGACCCATGACTGAGGAGTGTGAAAGGATGTCTGCTACCTTTCTCCTTAGAAATGAGACTCACCATGACTCATTTCACCTAGCGTGGCTCCATTCTGCAAACAACTCCTTCCTACTGCAACTTTTCTCCAGACTGAACAAAAGGGAACCTCAAAGCTCAGAATTCTGCTCTATAGGAGAAAGAGTTCCAAACTGGGCGATAATTTATTTTTTTAGTGATGTTAATATGTAAGGAGCAGGGAGATGGCTACCAGTCTTTATGATCCTTGGGCTGCCTCCATCTCTATGGCATTCAGCTGGCAGATGGTATGTTTAAGACCATAGGTTATCCTATGTGTAGGAGAAGTAGAACTGTGTGCAGGGGATGCTTGTCAGATACACGCCTCCAGAAAGGGTAACATTTCTCCCTTTAGAAACAACATGGTGCTGTCATTTTACAATTTTGGGTTTTTTTTTCATTTGTTGAGGCTGTGAACTGAAAATATTCTGAGTTAAAAAAAAAAAAGAAATTTCTGTTTACCTGTCAGCAGATGGTTGGAAATTTAACTTAAGCAAGGTTAGAAAATGATTTGTTACTAATGTGCCTGTCAAGGGCAATGTCTGGAGTTTGGTTTTATATTTATGTTTGTAAGAAAATTACAATATAAATATAAATGAGTTGCATCAGGTGTTTAAACTAGACTGGACAGGACACTCAAAAATATATGTCGGGGACACTCCCTGCACCCACAGGGAGACAAACTAGATGACGTAATGTGTCTTTTACACCACAGACTTCTACCGTTCTGAATTAACCTAGGATGACTGATGCTAAATATCCCTTTATACTGCTTTATACTCCTTTTTGCTTTGCCAGGTATTTGCACACTTTCTGGGGGAGCTGATATCTTAGGAGAATGGTTATAGGGGAGTACTAAAGGGGTTTCTTCATCACAGTGGCTGAGAACTGAGGAAAGACACACACTAACCTGTGAAGTTACAGCAGCTTTGTTGTCATTGCGTGAGAATCCTTCATCAGTTCTTCTGCTTTTACAAAGAAAGAGTCATCTAACATTGCTAGGTGTCTAATGCAAAGCCTGCTTTTTTGACACGGTTATCACAAGCTATTTTCTGTCCAGATGTTTACATGGACCTTGTGTTATCCATGATTTATCCACAATCCATGCTCCTCAATTGTGTTTAAACATGGTTATAGTTGTAGTAAATCACGTGTCTGAACATGCAACTTGAAGGGACCATATACTTATCACTAGCACTGGAACATTAAACAATAATACTTCCATAAGCACCAACATCATCAACAAGTTTCCATCAGCCTGATTGTGCAGTCCTAATGCAGGTATCTCCCCCTATCCCCTCACCCCCTTCTTTGATCTGGATTTCTTTCTACAGTCGCTTAAGGATCACAGGACTACGTCTCTGTGGTTTGCAGCTATACTAAACTCAAATTAAAAAATAAATGTCAACATTCACTTGGGAAGAATACACCGTATTTTGCCAGGAAATTGCACAACTTGTGTTTTAAACTGGCAAAACATGGTGACAAAGTGTGTATGTACACTATATTATAAACTAAGAATAATACAGAAACAAATAGAAGACATTTCAAGTATTACCTTCTGGAAGAAAGAGTAGTCCAGTCAGGGGAAATTTGAGAAATTTCAAGAATTCCTAAATACGCTCTATCCTTCATTGAATCACATGACTTAAATTTTGATAAATGTACTCTGTGTACTTAAAACATCTCTTGAATGACAGAATTGCAGAAGAAATAAAGTGATTTAAGTTTTTTGTTTTCTTTTTTTGGTGATGAGCCAGTTTGAGAGCTTACTGTGAGCATATGGAGATAGCATATTTGCAAGTCCATCTCTGGAGGATTGCAAAAGGCCCTTAGCTTGTGAAAAACAGCAATGTTATTTTTTTTAACGTTCCCTATATTTAGAGATTAAATCGCTCACTGCACAAACCCATTTGGAACAGGCGAGAAGGTGAAAAGGATAATCAGTACAGTCACTGGTCCGTGTTTCCTAAACGCTTTTGAAAACATTACTGTGCGCAGGCATAAAATTAGCGGCAGGACCTTAAAAAGGCTGGCATTTAGCATGACTTTTTGGAAAGTGACACCCTCATTTTTTTCTTGTAGGATATCATTAAATTTCAATCGCCCTATGGCAGTGCCTTTCCATTAATAACCAATTCACTGTGTCACTTTGGCTCTCCTTTGAAATAATGAGCCTTTGCTTCGCTTTAATAAATTTAAACATATTCTCAAGGCCAGGGAAGATAGGAAACCGCAGATGGGCTGAGAAAAACACGATTCATAAATCCTTAACTGCCTGAGATCGTTGAGAGCAAAACAAAGTAACACTCGTAAAATATTAAACAATCCCAGCTGTATGAGTGAAGCTTCATTAACAAAAATGGACTATTTACTGCCTTCAACAGAGCCCGTGGGTGGAAAGATTCAGAGAAATCTTCTTTAGAAAAACAGTCATCCTCATTTTGATTCTTTAACCAACTGATGGCATGGCAGATTCTTATTTTGCAAGTCCATATGCAGAAACATTTTAGCAGAAAATTAATGATACTCTTATTACATTAAATACCACAAATCATGCTTCAACATTTAAGCAGGAGTGAAAGAAAACAGGGAAATTTAACAGATATTTTATTCTTGAAGAATTTGCATGTCAATAGAAGTTAAACATGACAAACTTTATTTAAATCATAGGGGACTTCTCTAGCACTCTAAAGTAAATACAGCAATATGAATAACGGCAGAGAAATCAAGCGATGCCATCACTTTGCTAGGAAGGCTTGGAAATTTATTCTACAATGTTATACTTTTTCTTGCTTTAACCTTTATTAACATGCAGCTAATTTTGTTTATATTCCTGTYTGGTACACAAAGGAGCAAATCCTTTTTTTCAGGCTGTCATGTTTAGTGTTTATTTAAATTCAACTAGAGTTTTGCTGGGGTAAGGATGGAAGGCTGTGAGGCAGAATTTGCTTTTAAATATACAAGACTGGATTCTCAGATTCTTGAATTTCATTGTGTGACCCCCCATTAACATTTCTGTGTAACCAATGACCTCATGAAGGCAGTGTCCCTGTCCCCCAGGTCCACCCCAGCTCCGCCAGCTCTTTGTGGACCTTTTCCAAGGTCTTGCCCTGTCCCTCACTGGTTCTGGGGCACCAAGGAGCTTCCATCCAGCAGCACAAGTTAAAACCTCTTTGGAGCCCATAAGATTCCCAAATCCTGCTTCAAGCTTTGCATAGCCTTTGAGTAAAACTAATAGAGCGTTTTCAACACTAAAATTTGGAGGATCAGGAAAATAGCCATGAGGATAGCTCAGGAATTTTAAAATGTCCACAGCAAGAATAACCTTTCATGATATCATGGAGGATTTTTTTTAAGCCAAGAATTGCTCATAGTCGCATACAAGTTTAAAGAAGAATAGAGATCAGTGTCAGTCTACTAAATGCTAAGAACCTAGAAGCTCTATCTCTAAAGACAAGCTGACAATTGAGTGGACAGAATGTCAATACTTCTAAACATTTCAAGGGTAAAAATATTGCTTTTTACAATCTGTGTCATATTTAATGCAAGAAAAGAATTTGGATTTTTCTTTTGCTTGCTGTCAGCTTTTTCTTCTTTATCCCAGTGAAAAGCATAATTAAAGTATATAGTACAAATACATAGTTTATTTTTGCCTTGCGGAACAATACACAGTTTCAGTCTAAATGCAAATATGAACATCTTAGTTTTCCACAGTTTAGTTAATAAATACTTAAAAAAAAAGTTTTATTTATTTCAATATATTTTACTTATCTCTGAGAACCATTATCTGTACGTGAAAAAGTGAAAATCCTTTTTTAACACTTCAGGTTGCATTCTGACTCCTGCAGAGGCATTTCTCCTTCCTGATCAAAATCCTAGGGATGCACTTAGCACTCACAGCTCCCACCTAGCTTCGGTGGAAATTATGAATACTGCCCAGGAGTTATCACCTTACTATCATTAGAGCAGTCATTTTTGTGCTTAGTAGACCTTCACTGTAGTTGATTTGGATAATCAGGGTTAATCTATTCTGATTGCAAACATCCACATTGTAAAAATTAAATGAATTCTCACTGGTGCCCATTCAGCTTAGGATGCGCCTAAGACTTCTATGGAGATAGAATCTGGGATTTGTTTTGTTTTTTTTTGTTGTTGGTTTTTTTKGGGGGGGGGATCCAGAATGAGTAAAGCTGCTGTATCATTCTTCCTTGTGAAATGTGGGGAAACTTGCTTGTTCGATCAGGTAACAGAAGGAACAGGATAGGAAGAGTTGTGGTAAAGCACTAATCCACTATCAGTAGTGGTAAGTCAGCATCCCGGGATATTTCTGTGGTTACCTGTCTGTATGAAAGCAGCAAATAGGCTTTCAAAGACAGACAGAGCAGCTAGAAGAATGGTAAGCAAAACCAAACTTGTCTTAAAGGTTTTCAGTTTGGAGAGGAAGAGGTCTATAGGCAATACCTCATTTAACTCAGCAGAGAAGGCATTCATCTCGTCTCTGTACACCAAGATTTATTAGCATTAGTTTCTGGCTTCTACTTTCAGAAAAGAAAAAGATCTAATACTATTAGAACATTTAGAAATACAGTAAGACTCTTAAATTTTACAGTTACAAATGAAGGAGAAAATGTAAACCAGTCTAGAAATCACTTTTCCTTTAATTAATATTTTTAGCATATATAAAAAAAAGGACACATCTGGACGTAGCTTTCAGAATTCCCTGTTCCCTCTCCTTTTTTTTTTTTTTTTTGCTTTTATTGTGGAATTATGAGAGACTGAATATGTCCCAATGTACAGTCTTACAAACTAATATCCAGAATGGCAGCGAAGGCTTCCACAGATTTTTCCTATTGATGTGCTTGTCCTGCAGATGCCTTCTCCCAGGGGACATTTCTGTCCCTGCTCTATCCCTGCAAGATTCCCCTATCAAGAATGACTATCAGCATAAGTTACTGTGGTATTTATGATGTAGATACCTGTCTACTTGTTACTAAACTGAGATCACTAACTTCATTTCTCAAAATAACCAAAGAGCCAAAAGGTTAATAACTTCTGGTCACTATCAGTTTGCAGTAGGTTTGGACAGGCCACCTAGAAGTAAAAAAATATGAAGTCCTCTATGCTCCATTACCAATGCTTTGAACCATCCAGTCACATGGATTTTGATGTTTTCAAAGGACAAAAAGAATTTAGATTGGCATGAGAATACCACATTAATTCAGCAGTTAAATAGTTCTTTGAGAAGATTCACTGACAGAAGAAAAACATAGCTGTCTTTCTAAGTCCTCATCCTCTTTGGGCCTATACACATTTTTTGTGAAAAGTTGATTCTCTCCTTCCCCCCCGCTTCCCCCCCCTTTTTTTTCAAACAGCCTTTTATCATCTAACATGTGAAACAATTGTAATGTGAGGCATGTGAGCACAGAGCCTTTGCCACTGGGTCCTCATAAATCTTGCCAGTTCCCAGTGAACAACACCAAATATTTGCAGCTGAGGAACATTTGGTCTGGCTTAAATTAACATATCTCAGCAGTCAGAAGTCATTAAGCTTTGCCAGTGATTTGAAACCATTTTTCCATTTCAAAAGCGACACTGGCTGTTACTTATTTTTCTGGATGAAGAAGGTGGTAAGGAACAAAAGCAATGAAATGAAAATGGGAGATACTAATGAAAAAAAAATGATAAAAGGACTTTGAACTGCCTTTGATAGATTTGTTATTAAGACTCTTTTTAAATAGCAGAGCACTTAAGTATAAGATCAAATAATAATTCAAGATGATACACATTAATTTCAGTGGCAAATTATGTGATTTAAAGGCTGTGAAAATGTATACTTATTTTCTTCCTTAATCCCTTGTGAATATAGGCACTATCAATTTTAAAAGCTGATGAAAGCTTTAAATGAAAAACAATAATCCAACCTTTTTCAATTAAAGGCTGCAAGCAGATTAAGCACTAGAGTAAAGAAATGTGCTGTTGTGCTCTGCAAAGATCACATCTGATATGAGTCTGTTCAGGTGCTGGGGGCTGGGCAAACACCTCAAATCCAAAACATCAAGGTCCAAAAGCTACAAGCAGAAAAAAAGCTTGAATTTGAAGCCCAACTGGTTTTAATGCAGGTAGAATGTGAGTTAAGATTTTTCAAACCTGCTACTTCTGTAGCATGTATATAGCAGAAAAGTCCACTGTTGGATTGGTAAACAAAGTCATCAGCTGAAAAACCATGAGAGCCACCCGGTGCCTGAGTTGTCAGAAGAAAACATTTCCTCATATTCACAGTTATGCCTTTATATAAAAGTCCACAATTATATTGCTCCATCAGAAAGCTGTGTATGCAAAAAAATGTTTCGTTACAAGCTCTGAAACATGTGTTCACCACTGTTGTAAGAAGATAAATATTTTTCAAAGGATTTTGACAAATTCTGTACAATCTGATTTCAATGAAGTTATGATGTCTGATTTATATGTGAATAGTTATAACTGAATACAGTTACTCAAATTAATACCTCCAAGGTAATTATAATTTTTCAGCCTTGAATTAGTTTTGTTGATAAAGCTTTAATAAGCTTGAATATTTTATATGTATGTTACTTTTGAGAAGATACTGACTTAAACTTCTAGGCATTCAGGTTTATGAAGCATTACTACAGAAAACCCTTTCATGTTAAGACCTTTCTGAGACTTCCAACCTTTCTAAAGTCTTTGTAACTTTAGTAAAATCAGTGCTAAGTTAAAAAAAAAAAAAAAAGAAGAATTCAGTTAACCAGATTTAAAAGGCCAAGAGGTCAATAAAGAAAACATTTACTACTAACTATGGTGTGTCAAGGTTTCCAGGATATCTATGTAATTTATTCATTTTCTAGGTTTGCTTTTCTTGCAGGGGGTTTTAGTATTTTTTTAAAGGCTTCTAAAAAAAGATTTTCAGAATATAAAAAGTTTGCACTACCAGCTATATATGAAAAGAATTATATAGTTCCTGTACTTAACCACATATAAAGAGCAAACTATGGCAGACGGACCCCCAAACACAGGAAATGACCAGAGTGTTTAGGAATATGAAAGTATTAGAGTAAAATTGCCTTGTGTTCTCAGATAAATGGATTGGGATTTTTTTTTTTTCTTCCTCACTCCCTGTGAACATAGCAAAGCAAAGCAAGCATCTCATTAATTCATTGCTTCTCTTCAGGTCACGTTACATTTTAAAAATTGTAGAGGAAAATCTTTATCATTTTTTCTTTCATTAACTATTTGTAACATTTCCTTACCTTTTCACAGAATCACAGCAATGTTGAGGTTAAAAGGCACTTTTGGAGATTGTCTAACCCCAGCTCAGGGGTCCAGTTGGGTTTTGAGTATCTCCAAGGATGAAGACTCCACAACCTCTCTGGACAACCTGTTTCAGTATTTGACTACCCTCACAGTAAAACAAACAAACAAACAAAAGGTTTTTCTTATGTTTAAATGGAATTTCCTGCATTTCCATTTGTGTTTATTTCCTTTTGTCCTGACACTATTTGTGTTTACAGAAACAGTAATTCCCTTACTCATTCCATTATTTTTTTTCTTTGGTCTAATCTGTTTGAAAATAAACCACATCATCCTGCACAGCAGAATTAGAACAGCTCGGCTAAGTTTCCGCACATTATACAAGTTTACCTTAGAAGAGTTTTTTTTGTGGTCACAAGCCATAAAATGTTTTCCAAAACCTACGTGCTATCCTCATGGAAAAACAATAGGAAAAATCCTCTGAAGTCTTCAAGTGTAGGTCTGAAGGCATATAAAAACTCATGGAAGTGAATTTCCTGTTTCATCCACTTTCTGTGTAATTCTTCGTACCTCCACATGGACTGAACTAAATTGAAATAGGTGCCACAGTTTGAAAATGGAGAGTATGAATCAGCAACGTATCATGAGCATGCATCAAGGTAAGGATGAGAATATAACACAAAACTCTGAATTGGAAATAAGGAGATGGAACCAAACAGCAGCTCTGGAAATTAATTAATCAATCAATCAGATTCATAGATACATTGGCAAAAATATGGCTACTTTGTTATGATATTTCCAAAATCTGTTTTTCCAAGATCTCCAAACTTGTCCTCATGACTAGCAAGATAGGCTACCATCTGATACCAACCATCGACTACAAAATGGCTGTAGCAATCCTGCAAAGCATTCTTTAATTGCTTATGAAGAGAAGCATTTTTTCCTCTCTCATCTCATCTGGTGAGGTCAGGTTTCCTGGATGTTCACCCACCTTTCACATCAAAAATATCAAAATATTCTGTATGCTATATTACATATACAATATATATATGTGGCTGAGACTATGTGTATAGTATGATTACATTTGGTTTATTTAATTGCATTTCTCAAACTCCAGACATGTCTAAACACTGTTGTCCTAGTGTACAACATAGATCTCCATTCAGAAAGATTTAGACATATTTGTATTTCTAGAGCCCAAATAAATATCAAGCACAGAAGATCCTCCTTAAGCCCTCTAGCTACAAAAAGTACTTTGCGTAATTTATTGTAGCACAGAAATATATGTAATGATGAAAGTAAGCACAGAAGCAGAGGATATGACTTTTTTTATCCCTTTAGTGATATCATAGCTATAACTTATGGGAAGACCAGTCTAGAGTGAATTGTGCGACTCTATTATCAGCTGTGGGATAAATAAAATAATGCTCTATTTAATAAATCTGACAACAGCTATTTAATTTACCTCATGAGATAAATGATACTTCTTCCAAAATGAGCTCAGTACAGCTGGAATTGAGAATAGTTAGTAACTGAAATATTCAAGTTTGAAAGATTATATAGAAGTTTTAAAATTTGTAGTTCTCATCTTCAATTCGATGTTATATAGAGGACTTTCAGCTTAGTTTTCAGGTAATTAAACAGTTGTGGGKTTTTTTTTTCCATTTTCCTTCTCAAAATGAAAATAAAGAGAGAAACTGAATAATAACAATGGTTAAGTTCAGGGCTTACAAAATTGGTGCTAGCCAGACAATAGACAAAATCACTAACTGAACTTTGACTTTTGCAGTATCTTTGGAATTATGCCATCTTAGACAGATGTTCATGGGTACAGATAATGCTTACAGAGTTCAGACTTTTAAAATGCATTAAAATGGGTGTTATTTTTAAACGAGTTAAAACACTGCCCAACAGGTCTTTCAATTCAAGTAAAGATTGCAGTTTAAAAATTCCCTGTGAAGTACAAGAGCAAATGAAAGAAAGAGGCAAACAACCCACTTAAACATTCCCCCCCTTAGTCTTCTTGGATGTCAGCTATTTAAAACAGTTCCTATGCCACTCAAACAATTTTGTGGCAACAGGAAATGAGTCAGACAATCTTTAATAAACACATAAAGAACAGCTCTACAGATAGTTATTTAATTATGAAAAGCTTAACACATTGGAGCATAAAAAATAAAATACATTTGGGCAAAGGGCTGGAACTCAGGTAGAAATATGTTCCAATCTATCCTGGCAATATAGTAGCTTAATACATTTTTCTGACATTTTTACATTTTCTTTACATTTTTCATTTAATTTCTATGATCATTAATATATTATATATTATATATTATATATTATAATATATATTATATATTATATATATTATATATATTATATATTCATTTAATTTCTATGATCATTAATATATTTGTAAAGCCGTGTTTGTATTATGAAATGACTTGACCATTAACAGTAATCTGTGTTTCATTTTGTTGTGCTAAGAAGGTACTACAGATTTCGAGAAAGTGCAGAAAAAGCCATTCACAAAATTATTTTTCTACTTATGTGAGCCTATGCTTACCACCACAGTTGGAATTACAGAATGTATATGACATGCAGGATGGAATATACTTGCTCTTCCAGGAAACACAGTATTGAACAGAAAAATGAGCATAATGAAAGGAGATGCAACTAAATAGATCTGCGATTCTTGCATGAAATTCTGTTTTTTTAATAATTCTGCTTTCAGAAAAAAATTGCCAGGATCAAACTTAGGTCCACTCATTTTAAAGTTCCACTAATAGGTCATTCTCCTATTTCTCTAACACTTTCATTACAATGGCTGCAAGTTTCTTAAAAGCATGAGCTATAAGCAAACTGGTAAAGGGAAAAAAAAATACTCCAAAGTAGGAACAGCTAAGAATCAGTTCAAGTGTTATGTAAAAAACAATTACAGAAACAGTTCTTAAAATAAATCTTTGTGACTTCAGATTTTTTCCTCAGACAGACTAAACAAGTCTTTTAACCACTTCTTTACTGCATCTGACAAAGATGATATCAAAATAGGCTATTTTTAGTATTTTTAAAGGTTAGGGCAAATTTCTGATGTAGGTTTCCCTTAGCTGAAAATAGGTATATTATGTTAATACACCACAGAAGAGAAGATAGTACATGAACCTCCATTCTATTGCACATTTTCTGCCACAAAAGTCTGTATTAAAATGGTTAACAAATCTTTTTCCCCTACATTTTTTCAGAACAGCTCTAATTTAGATATGGAAATTTTTCAAACTTAAATCAACAGCAGAAGAACTTGATTGAGTCTGTATTAAATTGTGCTCAATGTTAAGTCAGGTATTCCACGTGCCTCATATTCCTAATTAAAATTTTATGCAGCACTTAAAAATACTGCAATATAATATTAACAGTCAATTTAATAATTAAAATCTTATTTTTTCACAGTGACTTTATAGCTGTATTTACTTTATTTCTATATCTGTTTACTGCATGTCAAAAAGCTATATAGGGTATTTTTTATTAATATTATATATTTTACTGGGCCCACACACATACATACACACCCTTTTACACACACACATACAAAAAGCTTGGCCAGGAAATTAGACATCTTATCTGTGAGCTTGCTAAATAAGGACCAATAACCTAGGTCTGCAGTACTCTGTGTGATAACTGCTTTTACAAAATGAAATTTTGACTTTTTCACAGCTTAGCTACAAGTAGACACTATCAGTAGAACTGCATTTCTGTGCAATATGATGGGAAGTAAAAGATTTCAACATCTGACAGGAGAAAATGAACAACTGATAAACAATCTTTGAAATGTTCTCTCACTGCAAGGCATGCTTTTGATGATGATTTACATTTTTATTATTGTTGACTTTCAGGATGGGGCTGATGGTTGGCTAAACATACAATAACTGAAAGAACAAACCACATAAAATGCAAACCAAATCAAAAGGAACACATGACTAGCATCATGTTCTTTAAACATGTTCTTTCTCTTCTTCATTTCAATATTCAATGAATGTAACTAGAATATCACTTTTTTTTCCGGGGGGGGGGGTAGTCATTGTAACTTTCTGAGTCCAAAATGTTAAATATTCCAACTCTCCTTCGGCTTTTCTCCTCCCACTCAAAACCAGAATAAAATTCTAATTCTGAGTCCAGTACACAATGAATGAACAAGTACTGATGGTTATTGCTCCTGCACAGTCTTTTCCCACTATGTGATACTGTATACTAATCTGGGATTGTAGCTGTGAGGAAAAAGAGTGTGTAACTTCTGAAAGATAGGCGTGTCAAAAAGTCATTCAGTAATGAATCTGCTGTTGAAAATGTGCATTACTTTTTCTGACAGTGAATTCAACAAAATTTTCACGGTCCATAGTAGAAAGTAATGGAAGAAAGGGAGAAAACTTTTTTTACTAATTCAGCTAATGTGATCAGCTGAGTAAATTAATTGGAGGAGACAAGAAAACTTAAGCAATGATTTTACTTTGTTTTAATATTTTGTAGGCAAAATTATTGAAGGGTTTTTTGAAATTTTTTTTCATTTAAATGAATTAAGATTGTTAACTTCTTTAGAAAAGTAATGTAACTGATAAACTAATCCTTTTAAAATTTAAAAATAATTAAAAACATTTTAGGTTAAACTAGTATTAATTGGATTAAATTCTCATTCACCCAGTAAATTCCGATTAAAATTTTACATGATTGTTTCCTACCTGTTATTATTTAGTGCACAAATTAAACTTAAATTTTTATTAGCCACCTTAGCCATTTTTTAAGTTGAATCCAACAAATTAAGTACAAGTAGTTATAAATGATCATACCCTCTTCTTAGTTCTTGAAAATCGTACTTATAAGAATTTGATTTTAAATAATCCAAAACAGAAAACAGAAATACAAAGGTTGCAGTAGAATTTTGTAGAGCTATGAATCACTCTGAAAATGCATTGGCCAGAAAATTATTCTATTTTTGTTCCTATTTGCAATTTAATATCGTTCCATAAGCTTTTGGGTTTCAGCTATAAATTCCGTTCCTAATCATACCTAAACTTTAGGGTTAAATACATGGGATCAAGTTGTATCTACTTACATGCTGTGCTACATCACTTTAATCAGTGTTCAGGAGCACCAACACATAATTCAACTCCTAGAAGCAAGGACAGTGATACTAGAGCTTATCATACAAACTACTGGAATCATGGTCTAACTTATCCTTGTATCATAATCTCTCTTTGGATGGTCTACGTAGACAAAAAAAATCATGAATGGCTGTTGATAGCTGATGCAGAAAAGAAAAAAAAATAAGGAGCAGTGAAAGTAAAGAATGGTCTTGGTTACATAACCATTTCAGAGTGTAGATTTCAGTTTTACATCAGTGTTAAGAAGCACAATACTTACAGGCTGGTTAAGCAATATTTTTTTTAAGTATATTTGATAAAGTAGAACATAATCTATTAATGTTAGTGAAGAAGCTTTTAAATTATTGTTCCAAAGCAATATTGATTTTAAGCATGAGAATTATCTCCATTCATTGTTTTACAAGGTAAATAATTAATATATTACCTTGAGTCTTCCACCTCAAAAGTTACAGTGGTTAAAGTATAACAGAGTGTCTAATGTTGCGATAGGAAAGATTTCTCATGCCATTCTTCTGATGAAAATATCCTGAAAGTAATTTGAGAATTAATAATTGACATTTCGGTTTCTATGTAAATTATATGTAAACTTCCCCTTACATTTCACACATCCTGCCTTAGTTAGCAGCTCAAACAGAAACCTTCTCTGACTGACACTTGGCAAAAGTGCATCAAACACAGAGGACAATGGCAGGCTAGGGGGTCTCCAAAGACAAAGAGGCAGTGTAAAAACAAAAATTCCAGGTGATAACATAACTCTGAGCAGCAAAACTATTGACTATCTTCAATAACTATTTTCTATTTGTATAAATAGCAGTAATAACTGAGCATAATAGATACTACCTATAGTATTAACATGCAAATTTAATGTGGTACAAATCTCTCACATTGAAATAAATGGACAAAACTTGATGAAACATTTTACAAGATAATTCATCTAGAGTCTGGGAAAGTTGTAACGGTATATGGTTAAAAAAATTCAGTTTGAAAGAAATTCCATTACTTGAAATCACACGTTGTAAAAAGAAAGGGAGTATGCAGATTTGCAGATTTGAAGGTTTTACATAATTTGGACACGAAATGAAGGCAAGTGGACCAGGGGCTTCAACCCTAAAGATGACAGGATTAGAGGAACTATTTCACTGCAAATAAAATGTTAACTTAATAAAGCCATTGCCCAATATCCGTTTGTGAAATAAATATTCTTTTGTTGTGTTTGGATGTCTTACTGCTAAACAAGAGAGGGCCAGGATTTGATCTCTGACTATGCGGTTAAGCGAGATTTTGTTGTGTCCACATTATTTAGTGCTAGTACCTTCTAGAGCAGATGTGTTTTGGAGGGAGCTAATTGTAGCAGTCAAAACAGAGCCAGGCTAAAAGCTAACAATTATGCAGTATGGACAATCAAGGATTCAGTGCTTAAGCTCACTCTCTAGCTCTCTTTTGTTTAGCAGAATTTATGGCCTGTTACATCGTGGCTTAGCTATTTAACAAAGGAGAAACGTGCTTTGAAAATGCAGCTAAAAAGTCGTTGAAGTTGTATTTTTATGAGTTCATGCAATGCAAAATGTGCATGCTTTCACTATTCCACAGATCAGACTACTGCACATACAAATTGAGCATATGTAGTTATTTTGTTTGAAATGCAAAAATTGCATGCATCTGAAAATACAACTTTTCATTCAAAATATGAATATATTTGAGCATATCTCTGTTAGACAAAGTTTTAAAAGCCCTTTCCTTCTAATCACAGATAAAAAGAGTGTCAGGTTCAGATCCTCCTGCCAGGAAAGCAGAAGGCAGAGACTCTGGATGCAGGGGAGGAGATACCTCTGCGTACTCTAAGTTCAGTATTTGGAGAAGGTAGGCTAAAATGATTGTGTAGAGCTAAATATTTCCCTAAAAATTCTCCACATAGAAGAGGCATGTGGGAGGGTAGTTTTAACCAGAATTTTAATCTGATATATACCTCTTTATACAAACCTTTGCTATGTAGGTTTATCTGTTTTAGCTTTATCCATTTGAACAATGCTAAAGCTTAGCTCTTGATTTAAACCATTGACTGGGGGAAATTTGAGTCTTGTTTGATTAGAAAAAAATGCATGACTATATTAGTCAGCTGAATTTCTAAATTCATCTATACTGGTTCTTACCCTGATGCATAATGTGATGGGTCAGATTTCATACATGCAGATTCCTATATGTATCTCCTACTGACATGATCAATAATATATACTATTCCTTTACAAGGTATACCATAAGTTTCCGCAGTGTATTCAGAACTTTTCTGTGCTCAGAGCTGTCAGATATCCATTATTTCTAGAAAAAGTCATTTTTCTGAATGTTGAACTGGTTAGAAATATGCTCAAGAAAAAAAATGTAAGAAAAGAATTGTCCTATATTATTTGAAAAATAACCCATAATAGAGTGTTCCCATTTTTTTAATTGAGGAAAACTTTAAAATAAGTATAATTTAGCAATAGCAAAATAAGTATCTATTTGTCTTAGATCACTAAGTGCTGAAATGTCCCTATTAGTAGCAATAGCCTTAACAATTGTGTAAACCCGTTCAGATATGTCTGCAGGGCTCCAGTGGTGAGTCTTTTCTCCTGTGTACAACAAATATCTTACGTTGCCAGTCTCCTTTTGTCTCACTGCCAAGGTCATGGCCAAGAAACAGACTGAGTTTTTCCACTTTGTTAACCTGGGGTTTCTGGAGATTTTTAGGAAACGCAGGAAATTCTGTGCGCCTAGCAAAAAGCAAGTCATTTGTATAACAGTGGGCGACAGTATCAAGTGTTCTGCACCTGTTTTACACTCCAGCACTGTAATTTCTGTAAAGTAAACAGTAGATCTCAGGGTCAGATTACAAATTCTAGTAGGCTGTTTGCTAGATTGCCGCTTTGTTTAACCTTTACACTTTCATTTAGAAAGGAGAAAGTATCATTGTCACACCAAGAGGGCAGTTAAAGAGTTTTAATTAACTGTGGAAGTAATTAGACCTCCCAGTTTAACAATTATCAGACAATTCTTTTCTTCTCTAAGTCCTTTAAAGATGCGCAGTTTTTTATTATGAACAAAATCTCATATACAGTTTGCAAAAAAAAAAAAAGTGGATAAAAACCTACCTAGAAAGAAAAGCTGATTCCACTATGAAATCATCTATTTCCTTTTCCTAATTTAATAACAAGTCAAAAACTATCAGCTTCTCAGCCACCATTCTCTGCCAAAGTCCAATCCTAATCTGATTGTTCCTTTTATTAATACCCCCTCCCTTCCGTCTCCTGAGTCTCTTCTCTGTTTGGCCCACTGTGATATTCACACATATGGCAAAGGCGAAAGAAAAGCCTCCCTCTCCTTGTTTCCAATAAAGTTTGCCATGGACAACTGTAGCTTAAACAGCATACAACTCTACACCTTACAATTACTTGAAATCTCTGATCCATATATCTCTCTCCCTGCAGAAGACAAGATCTCTTTAGTGATGGGAGACATTGCTCACCGATCTGGATTCTCAAATTCAGTTTTGGGGAATGTAAATATAGTTCAAAAAGCAAGTAGTAGTAATTTTTTCCCCACATTCAAGGCAGCAGTCCCACAACATTAGCTCTCCTGAACACAAAACATAATTATATATGTAGATGTATTTAGATTTCTGTAAGTATAAACATATATATACCCAGGTCTTTTAAAGTGGTAATATAGAAAGTAATACAGAACTCTGTCCTGCGGTTTTTCTTTACTGAAGAAAAGGGGGGCTGGGGCAGGGAGTTTCTCCTTTTGCTTGTGTTAATCATTACAGTTTCGCCTGAGTTAATTACACAGCAGGTGTGGGCTCTGGGTATATCTCTTGTATCATGCTACCAAAACCCTATCTCCCATTCTAACTCGCAGCCTCTGCTGAACACTGTGTCCTTTACACTGTGTGCTTATATGCATACAGAATTATATTTTACTCCTCATGCCTTCCAAATTTTAAGAAAATGATTAAGTATATTTCTTATCAGCACACATGGGGATTCTACAGTTGAAGACAATAACTTGCACAGGTCACAAAATACACAGTGACAGAGTTGATAGCAGAACCCAGGTGTGTACGTATATTTGTGTGTTTCTCTCATCAAATCATTTTACTAAAATCTAATAATTCTTACAAAAGATATTTTGGACAGAAAGATATGAATTTTCAATAATAAGAACCCATGACGATTATATTTCTATTCACTTCCAACTGGGAAAGGATGAGAATTCAGTTTGTTGGTGATAAGTGAAGCTTAACTTTAAGTTGATAGGATAAGCAAAAAAAGGACAAAATTAAAGAATGGCAGGAGGAAACTTGCAAAGGCAAAGAGTGGGAAAAGAAGTGATGTAAACCATGATAAGAGGTAGGCAAGAAAAGAACAGCATCTGGCCAGGAGGAATATTTTCTCTTTTGGTTGAATTACTGTGTGAATTAAAAATGAAAACAGAAGAACAACACCCAACATCAGCTGAGGAGTTTGAGATGCCATTATAGACCTCTTGAGACTTGCTCTATTACGCCCCCCCAACATAGTGCAGTTATAAGCCTTGTGAATTCGCAGTTGTTTATCATTTATTCCACATATAATAAATCCTTATTTGTAATATGCACCATATAATGGAGTAGTAAATATTTCCAATTAGCTTTAGTGTCACAGTCCTCAAAACTGATGCATTTATGTTAATATAAAAGCGAACATGGAACATTTTATCATGCATTAGAGATTTTAATCAGGTAATCTGCACGGCATCTGGAAACCTAAGCAGAGGCAAAGTCTGCTATAACAAAGGCACTGTAACAGTTCACCTTCAGTGAAGAACAATAATGCATTATTAAATTCACTTTCCTGCTCAGTGGTTACACTTAGCTGACCACAGCAAATTTGCTCTCTGCCTGGTCTTCACAAGTTGGCAGAAAAATAGATTCTGTCACATTTAACGGGTTCTGAAAATGACAGGATGCCTCTCTTGGTTTAACTATAAACCATAATCTTTCAGAAGTAAATATAATTACAAATGCCTTTTGTCACGTAGTTCTTAGGAAGGATATTAAATGTGGGTTATTACAGTAGTAGATCTCACTATGTACTTGAATATCATTAAAAGCCAGAATTGATATTGCACAACAGCAACTTAAAAAAGAATCAGATTTCTGTATTTCTTTGATCCTAAATGACATCATAATTCTTAAAAAACAAAGATACAGACATCAAATTCTTTGAGTATGGCCAAACTTTTATCAAGAAATATTATTCCTCAAACCAACATCAAAGAAAACACTATTTTCTCTTTTGTCTGAAATGCTGTTTTAATCTTACATTTATTAGTCATCTTGCTTTGTTCTACATGTATTTGACTGAAGGACTTTTTAAGAAAACCATCTCAAGAACTACTGATTGGACATTTAATTAGCAAAAGTCAGCAAATTTATGTACAACAGGACGTGATTCTTTTTTGGTTTCCATGGAGTTTTAGCATGCTGCAAGCATGATGAGAATCTGCTCCATATGATGACATTCATTCCTATGTACAGGTCTTGAACCAGCCCAATATACCACTTAAGTCCCAGTGAAGGGCAGTTTAGGTCCCAATTAAGATCCGTTAAAGAGTTTCAATTAGCTTTGTGTAGGTAACTAGTTTAGCAATTATAAGACACATTTTTCTCCTTAAGGTCTTCAATTCAAATAGTTTTATTCCAAATAACTTTGCCCTTAAAGTGGGAATTATGTAGGCTCTTTGAAATGCAGAATTTGATTCCAGGATTGATTAATGGCTTTTTCTTACTTATTTAAATGCAAAAAAATAAGTTTTTTTAAGGCCTCAGAGGAACTCACCTATTGCAGCGACACAGTGCTCGATACTGACATGAAACTTAATGTAGCCACCTTGCACTTGCACAGAATTACTGCCTTGTGTCAGGCAGYCTGTCTGTAACATCTGGGGAGTTTTAGGCACCTAAAGATAAGATTGACAACTGCGCAAACTAAGAAGGGATCTACTTAAACTAACCAATATAACATGCCATATAAAGTTTATGGCTTAAATCCACCCTTTTTGAGGACACAGGTAACAACACACTGTGGACAGGAAGAAAACTGAAGTTTTCCTAGACTTTGAATAGATTCTTCCGGGAGTCTGGGCACCCTCCACCAGAGAGATACTTATGGCCTTCCTTTGAAAATTAAACACAAGTGAGAACTTTCTTGCCACAGATGGACAGTGGTGAAGGTGATGACATTTTCCCCAGTTGCCCACCTAACTTCAAGATATAGAAGTTTCACATCCCTCTTCAATTTGAGGAAATTAAGTTACACCTACCTATTCCAGGAGAGTATTTTAGTCATTTCCCCTTCTATCTGTGAAGAAAATCCAGTCTTTTTGTTAACCCTGTTCCACAGATTAGTTCATCTGCCAAGAGCAAAGCAACATAAGAATGAACATGACTCTGGTGCTTACTTACATGGGCACCCTCCTAAGCATGGGGACACCTAAATTAAAACCACTTACTCCATTTACTGATCAGCGTCAAAATATTCAAGGACTGGACACATATCCTTTTCTTCCAAAAGAATGTCCCAACCAGAAAGCTACAATTAAACTCATGCTTGTGGCCCCTTTGGCTTTATACACTGACACGTAAAGAGGGCTGGTGATTACGACTGTCCTCACTACTTGCTTCCTAGCTCAGTTTCTGGCTTTATTTTGGACTACTCCAGCGAACACCTTCCAAAACGAATGGGCTCTAGAGAGGGCTTGCCTGAAGTAACATGCATATAAGTATGTCCATGTCACTTGGTCTTGGGGTCTGACCAGTTTCTCCCTTCTTTTGTGCAACAGTATAACCATAACACTTCCGCTCCTGTGAACACTAGATCATGTCACACAAACAGGAACCACTTTCCATAACCAGGAGTCCATCATGATTCACTCAGCTAATCTGTAATGGCATACCCTTTCACTTTCAGGGTATGTAAAATTTTCATTAGCACAACCTAATGAATGTAAACAAGAAAATGACCCCCCCACATCATGCAAATGAATTGGGGGCGGAGAGGGGTAACAATAATATTGGATTGAAATTATAATTATAGCCTTTGCTTTATTTAGTTAGCATTCTAAAAGTTATTAGGTTTATTTCTAGATCTATAAATATCATTGTCAGAATTATGAATTCACACAGGAATCCCATTTATTATGTACTTGTTGGAGTCAGCAAAAAAAAATCTAGCTTTTAAAAAAAAGACAACTTTCTTCTC